>NC_090651.1:289870768-290225268 GCF_040937935.1 Hyperolius riggenbachi
GCTGCTCTACCCTATGGCACTGAGATATGTCCAATATCGATTGATAAATTGCACAAAATGATCGAAAGTCTCACTGATGTATGCTGAAGCAACAGATTACTATCAGATTTGGTCAAGTGAGTTGCCAGAAATCAGTCACAAAAGTCAATGCTTGTATGGCCAGCTTTAGTAGCACAGTGCTGTGGGACTAACCTATGAGACTGTGACTGCTTAGCTATAATAACTGTTAGGAGCCAGTAGAGCAGGTGAAACTGTTACCAGCCTGCCAGTTACTTGCCCCTCACTGATTGTATATTTGCTGGCTGGGTTTAGATGAGCAAAACCATGTTGCTTGCTTTGTATATTGTCTGTTAGTGCAAACCCCATTCATAGTCTAAACTTGCACAGGTTTTCATTTAATAACATGAGACAAAAAAAGTTGTAAGAAACATAAAAATTCACAAGAGTAACATTTAAAAAGCTTAATGGAAAGATGCCAGGTACTTAAAAAAAAAAAAATCTGCTTACTTGGAGCTTTCTCCAGCCCCTGGCAGCTGATTTGTGCCCTCGCCGCAGCTCCGCATCCAGCCGGGGGCCCTGGGGTCCAATCCGGTGCAGATGCAGACAGGTATCTATTGCGTAAGAGCCGCTTGCGGTTGTGCTGACGTCATCTGGATTGTTTTGCGCAGGCACAGACTTCAGACCACGCCAACGCGACCCCGAGCGGCTCTTGCGCAGGCACAGACTCCAGACCACGCCAACGCGGCCCTGAGCGGCTCTTGCGCAGGCACAGACTCCAGACCACGCCAACGCGGCCCTGAGCGGCTCTTGCGCAGGCACAGGCTCCAGACCACGCCAACGTGGCCCTGAGCGGCTCTTGCGCAGGCACAGGCTCCAGACCACGCCAACGCGGCCCTGAGCGGCTCTTGCGCAGGCACAGGCTCCAGACCACGCCAACGCGGCCCCGAGCGGCTCTTGCGCAGGCACAGACTCCAGACCACGCCAACGCGGCCCCGAGCGGCTCTTGCGCAGGCACAGACTCCAGACCACGCCAACGCGGCCCCGAGCGGCTCTTGCGCAGGCACAGACTCCTGAGCGGCTCTTGCGCAGGCACAGGCTCCAGACCACGCCAACGTGGCCCTGAGCGGCTCTTGCGCAGGCACAGGCTCCAGACCACGCCAACGCGGTCCCGAGCGGCTCTTGCGCAGGCACAGACTCCAGACCACGCCAACGCGGCCTAGAGCGGCTCTTGCGCAGGCACAGACTCCAGACCACGCCAACGCGACCCCGAGCGGCTCTTGCGCAAGCACAGACTCCAGACCACGCCAACGCGACCCCGAGCGGCTCTTGCGCAGGCACAGACTCCAGACCACGCCAACGCGACCCCGAGCGGCTCTTGCGCAGGCACAGACTCCAGACCACGCCAACGCGACCTCGAGCGGCTCTTGCGCAGGCACAGTAGATATTGACCTGGCGAGGCTGATCTCTGCACCGGAGTGGGGCCACCGGCTGGGAGCAGAGCTGCGGCGAGGGCACGACTGCTTCCAGGGGCTGGAGGAAGCCGTGGGTAAGTAGATTTTTTTTTTTTAACTACCTCAGACATTCCCTTTAATCTGTCAGTATTCTGCATGTCACAGAAACATTCACGTAATTAAGGCAGCCAGGAAATTTGGGCGCACAGGGTAAAGTAAAAAAAAATCAGCTTTACCCTGCGAAAGTCCCAGCAGTGTTAATTACTATTCACCCTCCATGCTAAGACGCAATTCAGCTTCCATCTACTGCTGGCTGACAAATTATGTTCTTATCGTAATTTGGCCTCAGTCTTTTGACAGCACCCAAATTACCGACTGAGTTCTGCTATAGCCGTAATTCACGTTACAGCCTATGGCTGCGCTCAAATTTCCAGTGCTAGTTTTACCTGACTCGGTCACAAAGATCCTTGCATCTGATGTCATTATTCTTATCATGCATGTATGCAATGCTAACATTTTCTGCTGTAGTTTATTGAATAATTCCGGGCACCCCCTGTTCCCCAGAAGGACTGACGCTGACCTTTTTCCATAGTCTGGGGCCAGTTGGGGAAAGATTATTAAGCTACCAATACCTACCAGAGAAAACAACCCAAACACAAGGGAGTATGTGCAGCAAGTTTTTAAAGTGAAATGGGAACATCAGCTCTGCATACTTCTGGGTTAGTGAAAGACGACTGTATTAAATGTAAAATATCACCATGATAATCTCCCAACAAGCATTTATTTAGAATGTGGTTGGCAATGATGGTTTTCAGTCTTTCCTTAGTACTAGTCAGCTGCATGCTTCATGTTAATGTGCATAAATACTTTCTAGGAATAACATATCAGTTCTAAGTAGGGGGATCGTTAATGAGATGCAGGATTATGCAAATGTTGTATACAAATGTATGCAGTTGAAAAAATTGCCAATCTAAATTCCAGTTTCCAATTTTTAATATACACCTTTGTTACCACTAGTTTTGTGGTAACGCCCTGCATGCAGTGCGTTAGGATGCAGCAAGCCGTTATACCCCACCTTCCCTACTGTAAACATTGTGTACACATTGCAGTGCAGCAAGCCACATGACAATGCAGCCGTTACGCCGCACCACAATAGACCACTGTGAACATAGCCTGAATCTGACTCCAGAGAGTCCTGTAATGTCTGATTCGTGCTCAAACAGAAATGACCAGTTCTATCAGCAACACAACAAATCTGTCAGTGCAAAAGCCATTCTCGGGCTGTACTCCCTAGCTGCTGTTATTCTCTGTGCTGTTTGTACACAGGCAGTCAGCTCTATATTACAACTGCAGAGGTGCAAGATTAATCTGAGATCTATATTAGCAGGCTCTAGTTGTCTGCAACTGAGAGTACCTTCCACACCAAGTGCTTTATGTGCTATTACGCAATGCACACAGTGCATGTAAGAAACCTTATCACTGGTTATCCACAAATGCACTGTAGGCAGTAATTTCGGATAATGTGATCTGTTACATCGCAGAGATGTAAACATGCCCATACAACTTTATGGGCAGTGCATTTGTATGCAGTCATATAATGCAACACATCCAGTGTAAAAGCACCCCTGATGAGATGAACTTTTTTTAAACCACGCCTATGTAGAAGGAAAAGGTGGTAGTGGAATGTGGGCAGAAACCAAGAGCCAATATAGTGTAGTAAGTTTGTGACACATGGATCTAGACAATGTGAATAATTATGCTTATATTTGTGTGCTGCAACAGGCAGGTGGGGAGAACAAACCCGACCTAAATAGGGATAAAAGTCACTCTGCAATTATGGACCACACAACAAAGGGTTATACCCTCCACACGAGACGGTATGATTATGTGGGTCAGAGGCACCAAAGTGAAATAAAATTATTAAAGTCTTTGGAAGTCGTGAATAAAAAAAAAAGCCAGATACTTGCCTATGGAGAGGGAAGGCTCTGAGTCCTATAGAGCCGTCCTGGTGCCCATGGTGCAGTGCTGGCTCCTGCGTTTGAATCCCCCACCGTGGGGGACTTCGGGAGTCGAGTCCTCCCAAAGACAGGCAGCTCCATACTGTGCACTTGGGCTCTTGAAGACTCTCCAAAGCCTCCTTGGGCTGCGGAGTGATCAGTATGACTAAATTGGTCAAATACTGCTCCCGGGGACAGCGCTGCACTGAGGGCACCGGGAGAGGAGCGGAAAGGCTCTATAGCCTTCTCTCTCTCCATAGTTAAGTATCTGGCTTTTTTTTTTTTAAACAGAGGGTTTAAAAAAACAGTTTAAACATGGGTAAAGGTAAACTTGCCTCCCCTTGAGAAAAAAAAAACCTCAGTGGTGAGGTTAAGAACTGTAATTTTATTGATCCAAATAAACACAACTTTCAGATTGCAACGTGTTTTTGGGGACTAGGTTCCTGCTTCTTCAGGCATATGGAGAGCTCCAATGAGCCTGAAGAAGCAGGAATCATTGAGGGTTTTTTTTTTCCTTAAGAGGTACCTTTACCCGCCTCTATTTTTAAACTTTTATGTTGAGTAACATAATCCTTATCAGTAGGAAATCATTCATATTGTTTGAATAGTTGCATCTGTGTGGCAAAACTATTGAACCATGTGTGGATGGACGTATAATGCCAGAAAAAAAATCACAAGGAATAAAGCCAGTTTCTAATTGTGCATTGATATTCTACAATGTATATATTTGGGAAAAACTTTTACAACCATTAGGTGTTTATACTCTTTGTTTTTCAATAATTCTATTTAACGTAAACTATGGTGTACACTATGCAAAATGTTTTGTATAAGCTATGGAAGAGTCCACACACACTGGTGACCGTAAATAAAGTTTATTTTGTTACATTAACCACCAGTGTGTTGAACTTTTCTTGAGTGGAAGGTACTTTAGTACAAACATCTCAGCATTTTAAAGCAGAACTGAATTGAAGGGGAGGGGGGAGGGGAACCAGCTCAGCATATAGCAGATTCACAGGGGTAGCAGTGTATAATCACTTCAAAGAAGAAATAAACTCATAAAATGGATCCCTAATCAATAATGCCATACTAATAATGCCATATACTTTTACTCCCATTTTAAAGTGTACCAGAGACTACAGCGATGTAAGACCAAAGGTCAGCAAAGGAAGCCTCATTAAGATTATTAGGCAAGAATGTGATTTTGTATCAGAGCTTCAGCTCCGGTACACTTTAACCAGCCGATAGGCGGCGGCTGGTCGCAGTGGTGCTTCCATGGTTCCATGTCAGTTCACGGAGGGAGTCTCCGTGAACAGCCTGCGAGCCTCCGATCGCGGCTCGCAGGCGAAATGTAAACACGCAGGCAAGAAATCCCCTCCCCCTGCTACACACAAGTAGCCGGCGGCGATCAGACCCCCCTCCCCCCCCCCAGCAGGACATCCCTCTAGTGGGGGGAAAAAATGGTGGGGGGGGGAGGGGGGGGGGGAGTCTGATCGCCCTGCCTGCAACACAATCTGTGCTGGGGGCTGAAGAGCCCACGCAGCACAGATAATAGAAAATCCAGCCGGTCCTAAGTGAAACCAGAGATGAGATACTTACCTTTTTATACATACCTGGGGCTTCCTGAAGCTCTGATACAAAATCTCATTCTTGCCTAATAAGGATCTTAATGATCCTTATTAGGCTGTCCTTTGGTCTTTCATCGCTGAGCCCTCCAAAGATTACAGATAAGGGCTTGTCAATCTGATCAGGGCTGCGCTCCTCTTCAAGCATGAGCTGTGCTTGTGCCAGAAGAGGTGTGTTTCCCAAACAGCTGGAGGGTCCCAGGCAGCGGAGGAGAGTTGCCTCATTAGGACCCAGGGGCTTCAAATATGTATTGCATTGATTGGAGCTTACTTTTAAATTGAATCTGAGGTAAGAGGAGTATGGAGGCTGCCATATTTATTTCCTTTTAAGCAATACCAGTTGCCTGGCTGTCCTGCTGATCCTCTGCCTCTGAGGCTAGGTTCACAGTGCTCAGTTGCGGTGCGGAAACATTCTGCATGTCAACTTACTGCCCATACAATTATATGGGGCTGTTCACAGTAATGGGTCATGTTATTCTAACTTGCTGCATGCAGGCTTTGTATTAAAGTCTGTCCAGTCTCTGTTGCAGTTCACACACATTTTAACACGTGCATTATGAACTGACCACTGTGAATGCAGCCTAATACTTTTAGCCATAAACCCTGAACAAGCATGCAGCAGATCAGATGTTTCTGACAAGACTAGCTGCATGCTTGTTTCTGGTGTTATTTAGACACTACTGCAGCCAAATAGATCAGCAGCGCTGCCATGCAACTGGTATTGTTTAAAATAAAACAAATGACAGCCTCCATATCACTCTTGCCCCAGGTTCCCTTTAACCTCCTTGCCGGTTATCCCGAGCTCTGCTCGGGGTAACCTGCGCAGGAGGATTTCTCAAGCCCCACTGGGCCGATTTGCAGAATTTTTTTTTTCCTACACGCAGCTAGCACTTTGCTAGCTGCGTGTAGTACGCGATCGCCGCCGATTCGCCGCTACCCGCTGCGCCGAGCCGCCCCCCCCCCCCCCCCGCCCTAGACCCCTGCGCAGCCTGGCCAATCAGTGCCAGGCAGCACTGAGGGGCGGATCCGGGATTCCCTGTGATGTCCCGACGTCGGTGACGTCATCCTGCCCCATTGCCATGGCGATCGGGGAAGCCCTGCAGAAATCCCGTTTTGAACGGGATTTCCTGCTTACTCTGATCGCCGGGGGGATGCCACCGCTCAGCGGCTATCATGTAGCGACGGGGGGTGGGGGGGGGATGCCGCCACAAAAAAAAAATTTTTTTTTAAAAGTTCTGCGCTGCCTCCTTGCCGGATGAATTAGACCGGCAAGGAGGTTAAAGAGACTGTAAGAATAAAAACGTCCCCTGTGGGGTGCTCGCCTTGGGAAGAGGAAGCCTCAGGATCCTAATGAGGCTCCCCCCGTCCTCCTCTGTCCCACGGGGGTCTTGCTGCAGCCCTTTGAACAGCGGCTCGGCAGCCTGTTCAATATTTACCTTTCCAGGCTTCGGTTTCGGCTCTTCTGCGGAGATATAAGGAAAGAAGTAGCCGATCTCAGTCAGGTCCGCTCTGCTGTGCAGGCGCAGGAGACTTGCGCCTGCGCAGTAGAGCAGCCCGACAGCGATCGGCTATTTCCGCCTATCTCCGTGGGAAGAGCGGATCCTGCGCTGGAGCCACAGAGGTAAATATTTACATTGCCACCACTCCGGGAGGATTTTTGCCGCCACCATGGACACAAGGACGGGGGAAGCCTCAATAGGTTCCGGAGGCTTCCCTCACCCGAGGTGAGTACCCCACAGGGGATGTTTTTTCGTTACAGATTTTATTTAAATGGAATCTTAAAGGGGAACTGAAGTAAGAGGTATACGGAGGCTGCCATATTTATTTCGTTTTAATCAATACCAGTTGCCTGGCAGCCCTGCTGGTCTATTTCTCTGCAGTAGTACCTGAATAACACCAGAAACAAGCATGCAGCTAGTCTTGTCAGATCTGACAGTAATGTCTGAAACACCTGATCTGCTGCATGCTTGTTCAGGGGCTATGGCTAATAGTATTAGATGCAGAGGATCAGCAGGACTGCCAGGCAACTGGTATTGATTAAAAGGAAATAACTATGGCAGCCTCCGTATACCTCTTACTTCAGTTTCCCTTTAACTGAGGAGGATATGGATTTTTTCCTTTTAAAATAGCAGTTGCCTGACTCTCCTGCTGATCCTGTGTCTCTAATACTCCTAGCCACAGCCCCTGAACAAGCATGCAGATCAGGTGCTCTGACTGAAGTCAGACTGGATTAGTTGCATGCTTGTTTCAGGTGTGTGATTCCGCCACTACAGCAGCCAAAGAGATCAGCAGGACTGCCAGGCAACTGGTATTTAAAAGGAACCATCCATATCCCTCTCAGTTAAAGCGAAACTTAATATGAAAAAACTAAACAGTTTCAATTGCCTAGGGCTTCTGCCAGCCCCGTGCAGCCTTCCTGTCCTGCGCTGGTCCTCCACGATCCTCCGTTCTCCTGCCGCCAGCTACTTTCGGTATGGCTGACGTGGCAACTGCGCCTGTGCGCCCGTGGCCATGCATCTCTTTCTCTGCAATAGCGTCCTGCGCTACTAGCGCAGATAACCATTGCAGGCGGGAATGCGTAGAAAGATATGCGTAGCTGCAGTAGACTTGTGAGTAGACATTAGGACAGTACCGAAAGCAGCTGGCGGTGGAAGAACTGAGAATCGTGGAGGACCGGCGTGGGACAGAGGAAGGCTGCAAGGGGCTGGCAGAAGCCCCAGGTAAGTAAAACACTTTTTTTTTTTTCCTTTTAGATTCAGTTCGACTTTAAGCACACTTAGTTCTAAGTAGGGATGCAAATAATTCTGAGCACCTGCATTTTTATGTAAATTCTTCATGCAAAAAATTGAATTGCGTATGTTCATCTTTAGGGTGAGCATACACATTCAATTTTGATTGGCCAATTTTACAACTACCATGTAACATGAGGGCCAACAGATTCTAAATACTATGAAAAGATTGGGTAGGTAAGCGGTCATACTACATGGCAGTGGTAAAATTGGATGTGTGGTAAAATTGGATGTGTGTATGCACCTTAAGGGCCATTTTACACCAAGAAAATATTGATCAGCATCACAAACATGATGAGATTTTCTCTATTTACACTGAGCGCTTTTCTAGCCATGATTTTCAACAGATGTTAACATAGATATAAATATATATGCGTCAGGATATGGCATATGCTGCTACACATTGCACTGCTGCCATAAAGATGATGCCAGACTAACCTGGTACAAGTTTAATACACTGCTCTGCAAATTGGGCGGTGGGATGACTGGTATTGAGAGGCTCCCTGTGGCTACTATTACAGCCTTGTAGCCCACAATCGCAGGAGATGTGATGCTAAGTACACACCATACAATTTTGTGTAAGGCCCAGTGCACACCAAACCCGCTAGCAGATCCTCAAAACACTAGAGTTTTTTGGAGCAGATTTCAGAGCGATTCTGGGAATGTTTAGAGACGTTTTCTAAACATGCCTAGCGGTTTCCAGAGCGGTTTGAGCTTTTCCTTTACTTTACTTTGAGGCAGAAACACTTCTGCAAACCACAAAAGTGCTGCAGGACCCACGTTTGCGGTTTGCTAAAAACCTTAAACCGTTGGTGTGCACCATCCCATTGAAATACATTGGCCAAGCGTTTTCACGGGCGGAAGTGGTTTGGAAAACGCTACAAAAACAGCTCGGTGTGCACCAGGCCTTAGATGGTTCGATAGATAATTTCCGACATGTCCGATCTTATTTTCGATCGGTTTTCTGATCGATTTCTCATAGAAGTGAATGGAAATGGATAAGAAAAGATATCAAAATTGAATTGGAAATCGATTGATTGGAAAATCGACGGAAAAAATGCATCGTGTGTACCCAGCATTGGGCTGGGTTCACACTGTGTGTTGTATAACACGTGTTCAAGTGAACCTGAGGCGATCCTAATGCTGGGTACACGATACCTTTTTTTGGTCTGTTTTCTGTCCGATTTCTGATTCTATTTTCTGACCGATTTCTGACTCGATTTTGTTATCTTTTCTTAGCCATTTCCATTCACTTCTATGAGAAATGGATCAGAAAAATGACCAAAAATAAGATTGGAGATGTTGGAAATAATCTATCGAGCCATCTATCTAACACAAAATTGTATGGTGTGTACTTAGCATAAGGTGCAAAAAAAAAAACCAACATATCTAAGTGGCTGCCTCGACCCTCCTGAAGATCATGGCCGTGCTGCACCTATGTAAGTTCGGTCCCTCATGCACGAGAGGCTCTGGCTTACTGCCCAGGTGCAGCTGTACTCAAGCAGGCGCAGTACAGCCGTGCTCGTGCACAAAGAGGAGTGCGTTCACAGTCAGGAATCTGACATTGAGTTTTTATTGGGGGGGGGTCTGCATGCAGCACCAATAGTGGTCAGGAGGATGTGGGAAACCTGCAGAGTCTTCAATGCCGTCCTTCTTCGGTAACTGTTTTTTAACCTTGGGTTTGCCTCGGTTACACTTTATGCAAGTCAAAAACAAAAAAATAGATCCCCTCGTTCTAGCACTGTAACCCGCTTCAATCTGAGCCCGAGTACTTCTGAAGACGGGTGGCTTCGTACTGCGCAGTACTGAGCCGCCCATCTTCAGGGGCACTCAGGCTCACGAAGCGTCCCGTGGCGGCACTTGAACAAGAGGACTGTGAGACGAAGAAGACTATAGGACCCAGAGCCTTCCCTCTCCATAGCTGAGTAATTTTTTTTTTCCACTTCAGGCTTGCTTTAACTGCTTCCGTACTGGCAGTTCCTGACCCCTTAAAGAGAACCAGATGTGGGCGGTGGCAGATGGGACACAGAGGCATGTTCTCTGCCTCATAACATGCCTCTGTGTCCCCACACCGCCGCTCTATAGCCTCCAAGATTAGCGACAATATTTGTCGATATCTCGGAGGTAAACACAGGGAGTGGGATTCCTTGTTCAAAATGCCCACCAGTAGAGTTCCTGCAGGATTTCCAGAGCAGCCATTGAGCAGCTCTCTCCCTGGCCACGCCCCTTGCCGCACCCTCGCCTCCCTGCACACTATAAGGGCTGGTGCACACCAGAGCAGTTCTGGAGCGTTTTTTTAAAACGCAGGGGGAAAACCGCTTGGCTGATGAAAGTGAATGGGATGGTGCACACCAGAGCGGCTCGTTTTTTCCACAAATGAAAACTCGGGGGCTGCAGCATTTTTTAGATTTCAGAGGCGTTTATGCCTCGATGTTAAAGTACAGGAAAATGGAAAACCGTTATGAAAAACGCTAGATCAGGGCGGTGTTCCAGGTGTTTTTGTTACAGAAGCTGTTCAGTAACTTCTTTACTGTAACAATATTTGTAATCTGCTACACAAAAACGCTCCAAAAAACGCTAGGCATGTTTAGAAAACCTCTCTAAACATGCTTAGAATTGCTCTGAAATCTGCTTCAAAAACCTCTAGCATTTGCAGATCTGCTAGTGGTTTTTGGTGTGCACTGGGCCTGAGAGACAACACAGTCTCTCAGCGCACCATCGTGACCTACAGGTCACCAAAATGAAAGTGGGCCATTGCAGCGGCTGTTTTTGCTGCTACCTGATCCACTCAGCCCCCCGGATCAGGTAGCCTACTTTTGTTTTTATTTTAGCCCACCTCGGGCTCTCTTTAAGGGCCAGGGTCTGCTGCTTTGAAAAAACTGAGCTTACCGAAACTACGCCGCTCTCCCGTCGCTGTAGCCCACTCGCTCTGCTGTTGCTATGATGGTGCTGGTTAGGAGCCAATGTGATTGGATCATGGGGTCAGGAGCCAATGAAATAGACTCCTCAGCATCTCAGGGAGCTTGTCATACTGACTGCAGAGCGAGTGAGCTGCAGCAGCTCGATTGGCCATAGTGTGTGGTGGGGATGATTGAAATCTGCACCCTGGCAGGGATAACCGCTCCCAAACGCTGTAGATTTCAATCAGCGGGGTTTGGAAGCGGTTAAAATGTTTGTGAACTGCAATGGATACTGTACTTAGAAGATAATACAAAGCCTGCGTGAAGCAAGTTAGCTTAAAGAGACTCCGTAACAAAAATTTAATCCGGGTTTTCTTCCATCCTACAAGTTCCAAAATCTATTCTAATGTGCTCTGGCTTACTGCAGCACTTTCTACTATCACCATCTCTGTGATAAATCAACTTATCTCTCTCCTGTCAGACTTGTCGGCCTGTGTCTGGAAGGCTGCCAAGTTCTTCAGTGTTGTGGTTCTGCTATGCACCCCCCCCCTCCAGGCCCCTCTATGCACACTGCCTGTGTGTTATTTAGATTAGGGCAGCTTCTCTCTGCTCTATTATCTTTTACAAGCTGGATAAATCTTCCTCTGAGCTGGCTGGGCTTTCACATACTGAGGAATTACATACAGGCAGAGCTGTCTGCGCTCTGCAGGAAGAAACAGCCTGACACTTCAGTGGATGAGAGCTGCAGGGGGAAAGAAACACACAAATGATCTCTTGAGATTCAAAAGGAAGGCTGTATACAGCCTTCTTGTGTATGGATGTATTTTCTATGTGTGGACATACTGTACATCAACCTACTTCCTGTTTTGGTGGCCATTTTGTTTGTTTATAAACAAACTTTTTAAAACTGTTTTTTTAACCACTTTTAATGCGGTGGGGAGCAGTGAAATTGTGACAGAGTGTAATAGGAGATGTGCACTAACACACTGGTATGTTTACTTTTGTGCGATTTTAACAATACAGATTCTCTTTAATGCAATCCATTACAACAGAAATGTGAACAGCTCCATACAATGATATGGGCAGTGAGTTGACATGCAGAATTATTCAGCTTGAAACTCATGCTTGCACAGTTTAGAATAGCTCTGCACCGCTCTGAAGAAATATAGGAAATGGGGGTTAACCCGAGGTCCATCAGCAGTGCCAGGACACTTATAAAAAGGTAATCTAGTTCACCACGAGCTTTATTTCATAGATTTTCCACTAGTTTAGGGGTACTTAGGGCTCTTTCACATTACATAATGCTTGCAGATGCCGATTTCCTGCAGGCGTTATGATCTGCGGCGTGATGTTGGGATGTTGCCGTGCGATGCTGATTACCGGCGGTAGTTCTAATTCACCTGACGGGAACGTTACTGTCTATGGACTTTAATTTTACCTTGGTTAACGCAAACTATTGACTTTGCGTCAAAACGCCAGAAATCGGCTCTGGTGTGAAAGAGCCCTCAAAACTTTTGATGGTTGCCTGCTAACGGCTTGTTTGCAGTTTTGCACAACCTATATATTTCTGATTTCATGCTGAGCTCCAATGGAAATCGGTCTACAGTGTATGGGCAGGCAACAGATCCCATTCTGATCAAAGATCTGTCTCAAGGTGGCCACACACATTACAATAAAATTATCCAATTTTACGGCAATTTGATAAAAACGATCGGATCTCCTGAAAAAGCGAAAGCTTTTTTTTCATTTGACTGAAGCATTCGATCGGATTTCCCGTTTTCTTCGATTTTTATTGATCCAGAATGCCGGATATTTTTCTACAATCTTTCTAAAGACTGTATGGTGTGTGTTACATTGTCAGTTTATTAATATACACACCCTAGCAATTTTGTCAGTTTCCAATCATTTTTTTCATAATTGGGGAATAATTGAACATAGGTGTGTGGTACATTGGTCATATTTTTGAAATGTTACAATCAGTCAGAAAAATGTATTGCAATTCTTAAATTGAACAGATATTTTAAAAATTGTATGGTGTGTGGCCATATTCATGGTGTTTCGACCCCACCATGCATAAACTGGTATATAACTACCTTTACATTTAAAGAGAACATGAACTGAAAATAAAAAGTCAAAATAACCATGCACAGGTCATACTCACCTCCTGTGTAGTCTACTCCTCAATCTCTTTCTCCTCTCCTGCGTCCCATTTGTCCACTGTTATCAATGGAATTATGGGCTGGTTCAGACGGACGTCTGCGTGGCGTCGCGTTTGGGAGCGTTGCGGCAGCTGCGCGGTCAGGCTTTCAGTAGCCTTCGCGTCGCGTTCCGATGCGGTTGCGTTTTTTCTTCCCCTAGGGGGACATTATCCGTCGCGGTTGGCCGCCCCCTGGAAGCTACATGTCGCTTCCAGGGGCAGCTCGAACGCTAGCGAAAATCGGGACCCTAACGCCGCGCGTGTAAACGCGCGCAAAAGCTCGATGTAAACGCCCCCATTCACTTGAATGGGAGCGTTTACCGCGACGTTCCGAACGCTTGCGGTAAACGCTCCACAAGCGTCCGTCTGAACCAGCCCTATCTGTCCTCCATTTAAAACATGGACATTAACCCATAACAGCTTCCTGGTCAGCACACTGTTAAACTGTAATATCATCCACTTGAGCCATAGGGAAACGTGGACAGTTGTAACTGACAGCTGGTGAGATATAACTGACAGCAACTGGTATATTGTCAAAACTGAAAGGGAACACTGTAAGAAGAAAATGTTGAGCTTCTGAGAGGAACTGACAGTGAGGTAAGTATGTAATATTAATTTGCAGCTCAGGGTTCAATCTTCAATTGCAGTGTTTATTTTAAGTAATTGTACTCGCTTCAAGTTCTCACGGGCTATGTCCCATTTGTTTCCCTTATGACTGCAAGACGATAGTATTTCATAAATGAGCTCAGGGTTCCATCTGGACTGGTTACTATGGACACACACACTCCTATTCAGTGACTGCAGCCTTCATCTAATTCTGTATCGAAACTTTGCAGGCAGCACAGATACAGTAGCGCAGGGATAGACCTAGTGTGTGCACCACGTGACATCCTCCTACGTTGAACGTTCTATGGATCTGTTTTTTTTCCTCTACCTGCGTGCAACCAAACATTCTACATCTCATCCTGTGATTGGAGGAAGTTTGAAGACAATGATCCTATCGGGACGGTTATACAGCCTTTGTTACAAGCTGGGGGGTGGAGACTGTCCCTGATTGGCTGTGGCTGACATGCATGCACGCCTCGGCTTCAGCTTCATACAGGAAGTCACAGATGACTTGAGTTGAGTTGAAGGTGAAGTTGTGTTGTTATATGTGTTGTAAACCAGCTGTCCTCCGTTATTTTGCAGCAGTAATGATGACAGCTGTTTGTGATCCAGCTGGGAAAGGAATGGCTGTATATCCATGCTGTGCATTGTGGAGAACCTCTACCTTATTCTGTTCTGCATCTTCAGCTGTGTGGCTGCATTATGCTGTATTATTTTTATATTTGGCTATCCAATGCTGTGTTACATCTAGCTGCTATTACCCTGTTGAAAGTGCATGTGTATTTATATGTAAATTGTGCTCAAATGATTAATCAACTCTGCATAGAATGTAAAATAAAATAAAAGTTTTTCTCTGTCAATGTTCATATTGTGAAAATATTGCAGAACAGCTCCTACATGTTTGCTGATGTTAGAAGGGGTGATTATGCAATTTTTCCAACTTAGTGCAAATGTTGTTGCAATTTGTATGCAGCTTGCAATTGGGATAATCTAAATCAGGTTATCATACCTTACAACTTTTGGAGCCTGGAAAAATGATGCTAAGACCTGCCCTGCCACACCTTTAGCAATGCCTCAAATTTGCATGCGGTGTGCCCTTCTTCCTCCCATCTACAGTTCCCTGGTGTCTAGTGGTCCACACACACACACACACACCATATGGCTTCCTTGGTGTCTAGTGGATTCCCCGGTTTCTAGTGGTTCCCTTCCCTATATGACTTCCCTGGTGTCTAGTGGTTCTAGCTTCCCTATCCCATATGGTTTCCCTAGTGTTTAATGGTCTTTTCCTCTCTGTTCCATATGGCTTCCCTGGTGTCTAGTTGTTCTATCCTCCCTATTCCTTATGGCTTCCCTGATGTCTAGTTGTTCTCTCCTCCCTATTCCTTATGGCTTTCCTGGTGTCTAGTTGTTCTCTCCTCCCTACTCCTTATGGCTTCCCTGGTGAGTACATTTGAATTTGGCGCCGGTAGACTTGGGCGCAGGATCCAGCTGTTATAAGTCCGGGCCAAATTAATTACTATTCCCCCTCCAGGCTGCCGTGGATAGTGGGGGAATGAAATAATTCGGCTTCCAGCTACTGCTGGAAGCTGAATTATTATGATTTTTAAGCAACCTCGGCTCCGTCTTCTGACGGTTCCGACGTTACTCACTGAGCGCCGCTATAGACTGAATCACTTTATAGTCTATGGCGGCGCTGGCTGTGCCCAAATCTAGCAGCGCTGAAAAGCACTGCTCCGTCCCTGGTATCTAGCTGTTCCCCCTCCCATTCACCATGCATATTCTGTGGTATCACCTCTCCCTAGCTCATATAGCTTCCATGGTCTTTAGTTCCCCCGCACCCATCCTGTGCTCCTCCAGCCCAGTATACGTGCTGTGGTAGCTGTGCTTCTCTCACCTCCTCTGGGCGCTCCACCAATGTGCATCCATCTTCTCACTATTTGGTCTATTGTCTGGTCTCTCAGTCTCATCACGTTGCATGTAATCACACGACACAAGAGGAGTAGCAGGCTCAAGTGCAAGAGGTGAGTGTTGAGAGGATAGACTCTCAGCATTAAAGTTTGTCTGATATAATCTCATAGCCTCACTCCCCTCCGTGTAGAACCGCGTCCGTACTGCGCTTTCACAAGTACAGCCCGCACCTACACAGCTCAAAGGCACTCGTGTACGAGAAGCTTTGTGATATTATATATACGCAGACCATACTCACACAGTCTCAGTATGGCTGCTGTGCTTGCACATTGAGGGGAGCACGCCCACCAACAAGGAGAGGGTCCCGGGTAGCAGAAGTGGAGCATTTAGAGACATCCCACTACTTGGGCAAGTATCTGTGTTCATATTTTATGTCACAGGTTTCTAACATCAGTGGAGTGCCCAGAGGAGGGTGAGGTAAGCACAGCTACATATACTGTGTATATATATGTATCGGTATATATTTTCTTCTTTTTTTCGTTTTAGAAAGGCACCATGTCACTAACTCGTTTAGGACGTCTGGGACAAAAGTCCAGTGTCTTGTTCCTGTGTGATATGCAGGAGAAATTCCGACATAACATTGCATTCTTCCCTCAGATCGTGTCTGTGGCTTCCAGGATACTTCAGGTAAAAAAGTATAGAAAATTAATTAAACATTAGTAAGTGTACTTTTTTGTGCATAGACAGCATATTACATTTGTCCTCCACCAAAGGGTCCATGAGGGGACAAGAAGCACATAACAGTTTAAAAAGACAATTCCCACTTCCACTCCTCAGTGCTTTCTTGTCTCTTGGGATAGGAGGAAGTCATCTTCCTTGGGAGTCCTAGGGTAAGTGCAACCACCATCCCACCTATCCGGGGGCAGCCTGGTAGGTGAACCCTGGAAGGGGTATGGTGGGTTAGTGGTCTGCGGTGTCTGGAACTCTGGCGTTTAGTATAGCTTGCTGGGTGCTTGTTTTCAGCCACTAGACCTGTGGATGTGGGCCTAGCATGGTGGCGCACTGGCGCCCATCATGTCAGCACGGATTTCTGCCTGAAATTATCGCGGTGGTTCACTGGCTGGTCAGTGAACGTGCATGAGGGACACGGAAGATGCCGTAGGAGGGAGACAAATGGCGCACACTATAAAGTGCAATGGATGGACGGGCTTACAGTGTTTTCTGGCCTCAAAGGACCATAGTGGACACTCAAGGTGTGGACAAGATTCCTAATACTAACGAAGTAAGGCTTGTGGCTCTTGTTTAGCATGCTGTTGCACATGTTATGAGGGAGGGGTTTCTGATGGCTACTTTATCTCATGTTTTTAAAGGATCTTGTGCCAAGAAAAGCCACTGAAAAGACCCACCATGTTAACAAATGTATTTGTAAAACAAAATTGTCTTCCTGTTATAGGAAGCCTCTTTGCCACTCATGCACCTCTTCTGTTAAAGGAAACCTGAGATGGGATAGTTGGGTGTATTTATACTTACCTGGGGCTTTTCTCCAGCCTCAAGAGGTGCATGGGCTCCCTTGCTGTCCGCTCTGGCCACTCCATACACTTGATATATTAGGCAAGAGCCAGAATTCTGCAGATATCCATTCTGTTGCAGTGGGATGGGGAACAGAAATCCATAGACAGTCAGTTCTGGATATCAGATCGGTAAAGGATTCCTTCAACTGTTGGACAGAGCAAGAATATTTGAAAAAAGGGATCCACTGTATTTGCAAGAATCCAGTTGTAATAACAACGGATACAAGTCTCTGGGGTTGGGGAATCCACAAATTTATCACAGGGTATGGAAGGATTTTTGAAAAAGTAATCAAAGAACTCCAGAATTTATTGTGAAACATTTTATCCCAAACATTCTAGACTTTTTGCTGGAAGGAGTGGAAAAGACTTAAAACTTAGCACGTTAAGCGCTCAGCTAGCAGCCCTGGGAGCATACTTTAACATGTCTATCGCATAAGGTCCTCTAGTTAAGGGTATTAAACAGCCAGAACAGTGTTTCATGGATAAGTCTTTACTAGCAATATAGGAGGAAACAATGGCGGTTGATTCCCTAACCATTTTCTTGCTCATCAGTGCGAGTTAATTTTAGCGCATGCATACGAGACGCTTGGCAGTGTAGCATGCGCTCGTAAGATACGCACGATCGTTCTCAGTGCCCCACTATTTCTAGTAGTGGCCGCACTAGTCAAGTATCGCAGTCACACTAAAAGTATAGCGCACGGCACTGAGAATGATTGCTGGTAACTTAGGTGCCAGGACCATGCGTAGCGTGCGCGTGCTAAAATTAATTTGCACCGATGAGCGTGATAATGGCTAGTGAATCAACCCCAACCCAGTTGGTGAGACATAATATTAACATCACCATTTTTTTTTCTTCTGTAAAGATAACTAATGCTTTGCTTGAAGAATCACTTATTTTCATGAGTAGGTGTGTTCAGTTTATGTTATTGCCACTAGGTGGCGGCTGAACTCTACAAATACAGAAGCCAGTAAACCTGCTAATTTGGTTTATCTTTTTTTATCTGTAGGGGTCGGGGGAAAAATGAGTTGCACTTACCCGGGGCTTCTAATGGTCCCCCGCAGACATTCTGTGCCAGCACACCCACTCACCGATGCTCCGGCCCCGCCTCCGGTTCACTTCTGGAATTTCAGACTTTAAAGTCTGAAAACCACTGTGCCTGTATAGCAGTGTCCTCGCTCCTGCTGATGTCACCAGGAGTGTACTGCACAGGCCCAGACCCAGGGCCGGCCCGCTCATGAGGCGGGGTGAAACTTTTGCCTCAGGCGGCAAAATTCTAGGGGCGGCATCCGCCCGTCCGTGGGGTGGGGGGCGGCTGCTGCTGAGCTGGAGGGGTAGCGGGCAGGACGGGGGTATTGGGCCTCTTACTGTCTGTCGGCTGCTTACTCTACATTTAAAGCTGGAGGGGAGCGCAGATCGGGGGACCCAGGCGAGGGTGGGGGGGTCCGACCCCCCCACACCGCAAGGCCCAATACCCCCGATCTGCCCGCTACCCCTCCAGCTCAGCGGGGGAGGGGGGGCGGCGGCCGGCAATTTTTTCAAAATTTGTCTCAGGCGGCAAAAAGTCTAGGGCCGGCCCTGCCCAGACCATACTTAATTCTAAAATCGTAGATAGCAGGACTTCCTATTTTTACTCTCCAGTCCTTCATGGAGTGTTGTGCTATAATTAGCCAGCAGCACGGTGTGATATCTGCCTTCTCAGACAACCAGAATTGTTCACTTTTGTCTTCGTTCATTTTAAAGCCGGCTAATGGCTCCGTTTCTTTGACCTTCTTGCCGGTTATCCCGAGCTCAGCTGCGCAGAAGGATTTCTCCGGCCCCGCTGGGCCAATTTTCCCAAAAATGTTTTTTACTGCACACAGCTAGCACTTTGCTAGCTGCGTGCATTTTCCGATCGCCCCCCCCCTCCAGACCCCTTGCGCAGCCTGGCCAGGCTGAGGGGTGGATCGGGATTCCCTCTGACGTCCACGACGTCGGTGACGTCATCCCGCCCGGTCGCCATGGCAGGGGAAGCCAGGGAAGCCCAGCAGGAAACCCCGTTCTGAACGGTATATCCTGCTTACTCTGATCGCCGAAGGCGATCGGAGTGGGTAGGGGGATGCCAGAATTGGAACGGCAAGGGGGTTAAACATTGACAACAGTTTTGGTATTTGGACTTTGAGATGACATCTAAATAGCAGTAAATCATCTACAAATAAAGTTTATTTGATCTCCACCCCTCCCAGCTGAGTGCCTTTGTTTTCTTGCTCTCTTTTAAATATATTGCTATTAGTTATATAGCTAAGTTAAATAAAAGTGGGGCCAAAGGGCAGCCCTATTGCGTTTTTTTTGTACTGAGATAGGATGGTAAAATGTGTGCAGGAATTTTGGCTGCAGGGTTGATATGCATAGTTACCGGTATATAGATTTCATCATTGTGCCAATTAAATTATTTTTCTTAATACTAAAATATGTCCAATTCTTGCAGGAAATGGAGTAGATTTTAGTAGTTAGGCCTGGGGGCACACTGAGCGGATTTGAATGCGATCAGTCGGCCGCATCCGCCTGCAAATCCGCTTGGCTAATGTATTTCAGTAGGCTAGTGCACACCGGCGGTTTGAGGTTTTTAGCAAACCGCAAACGTGCCTCCTGCTGCACGTTTGCGGTTTGCTAAAAACCTCAAACCGCCGGTGTGCACCACACATTGAAATACAATAGTCAAGCGTTTTCACTGGCTGATGCGGCCGGCGGATCGCATACAAAATCTGTGTGCACCCGGCCAAATATCGTCTCTCTGCTCCCAAAACCGCTAGCGTTTTGATGATCTGCTAGCGGTTTTGGTGTGCACTGGGCCTTTGTAACACTGCTAGCACTCCATAAAGCAATGACCTGCTAAGAATGATTGGAATATTACATCTCTAAGGCCGATTTCACACTTCGGATTGGCGGTAGCGATGCGGCGCTAGGGCCGCACCACCAAGAACAGCCTTCAGGGCTGTCCGCGTTAGTGTGCGGTAATCCCCATCTGGCAGCTGGCCAAGCAGGAAGTGATGCTTAATTTCTGTGGCCGAAGCAATCACGTACACGGAAACGCATTCCTAAAATACACTTCCATGCATGCGCCACACGTATAACTTGTGGCAGACATTATAAAAAAAAAACACACATCGCTATAGACTTACTTGACTTCAGGTCCGCTGTGTGCCACCGCAGAGCCACATGGTAATGTAGGTTTGCCCTCGCGTCAGGGATGCAGCGAAAACATCATTTCCGTTACATCGCAAGGCCCCATAGACTAACATTGCCTAGCGGTGGGCTGCAGTAAAATACCGCACCACCCCAGTGTGAAAGGGCCCTGAAGTAACCTATCTTCTATGTAGTCTTCTGTGTTTGGGTTTGATTCCGTTATGAGTTTGGGTTCTGTTTTCTGCAGTAATTATAGTAGTCTTGTGGTTATTAAAACAAAAAAAAATCAGTCACCCCCCTTTTCATTTGGGTCATAAATATTATACACAATCTATTTCCGGAGGGGATAGGAGGCGCCCGTGTAGTGTATTGGGTGTTCTCTTTGTACAAAGAGACTCCACTTGATATACAGTTAAGAAGGTTTATTTAGCACAATAGACAACGCGTTTCGCGGTCCAAGCCGCTTCCTCAGGTCAATGACAGGTGCTTGGGATAGAGTCTGTAGAGCCTGAGTGCTAAAGTTTTGGCGCTCAGGCTCTACAGACTCTATCCCAAGCACCTGGGATAGAGAAAGAAACACAACATAGATATGTGTGTGCTAGGCACTGTACATACACTTGTCTATCTCATGATGTTACATGTCACGTCCAGTATCCTTTAAGCAGAATGATTATGAGCCACTGATGAGCCAAAGCTTTGGACAACTTGGGATTTCAACATAAACTTCACATGTTCTTTTTATGTGTCTGCTGGAACAGGGCAACATTGGTTCACAGCTTTTTTAGATTCCAAATCATCACAGATCTTTTATGAGGTGATGTAAGGCAGAGCTCCCCAACCCTGTCCTCAAGGCCCACCAACAGTACATGTTTTGCAGAAATCCACAAACATTCACAGGTAAGGCAGCAGAGCTGATTAACTACCTCTGTGGCTTTATACAAAACATGCACTGTTGGTGGGCCTTGAGGACAGGGTTGGAGAACACTGAATTAGTAAGGGGTACGTATATAGTATATAGTGTTTTTTCTAACATTGCATCATTCTCTAATATGTGCAGATTACACAACACTCAGCATTCAAAATGATTCTTTCAGAGCAGTCTGTGAACTAATGACCTCTCCTCTGGCAGAGGAAAAGTAAATAGTTAAGGAACAGTTGAGATAATAAAAGTCAGAAAACAGCCCTCTCCACGACTTTGAAAGTCGTAGAGATTAATGGCTTTTTTGTATAGAGATAACAACTAGAGTTTTTTAACTCTTCCTGTACTGGAAACAATTAGACTGATGTATCTGATCTTAATGTTTTATTTCTTAGCTGTACTACACATACAAATCATAATATCATAATTTTTTTTTTCGCTTCAGTGTCCCCACTTCACCACTGAGGGGTTTTACCCCCTGAGCACCAGAGCAATTTTCACCTTTCAGCGCTCCTTCCATTCATTCGTCTATAACTTTATCATTACTTATCGCAATGAAATGAACTATATCTTGTTTTTTCCGCCACCAATTAGGCTTTCTTTAGGTGGGACATTATGCCAAGAATTATTTTTTTCTAAATGTGTTTTAATGGGAAAATAGGAAAAATGTGGGGAAAAAAATAATTATTTTTCAGTTTTCGGCCATTATAGTTTTTAAATAATGCATGCTACTGTAATTAAAACCCATGAAATGTATTTGCCCTTTTGTCCCGGTTATAAAACCATTTAAATTATGTCCCTATCACAATGTTTGGCGCCAATATTTTATTTGGAAATAAAGGTGCATTTTTTTCTTTTTTGCGTCCATCCCTAATTACAAGCCCATAGTTTATAAAGTAACAGTGTTATACCCTCTTGACATAAATATTTAAAAAGTTCAGTCCCTAAGGTAACTATCTATGTATTTTTTTTAATTGTAAATTTAAAAAAAAAAATTTAATTACAAAAAAAATAAAAATGGGGAGTGTGGGAGGTAATGAGTTAATTTTATGTGTAAAAGTCATTTATTTGTATGTGAAAAATGTGTAGGGTGTAGTTTACTATTTGGCCACAAGATGGCCACAGTAACTTTTTGTTTTAATGCGACCTCCAAGCTTCCTCCCGGAAGCTTGGAGGAAGTATAAGGAGGCTGGACACGTGAGTTTTTTCTCACAATGATCGCGCTGCCCATAGGAGAGCAGCGGATCATTGCGGGGCTTAGATCAACGAACGGGAATGGATTTTCCCGTTCATTGATCTCTGGGCGAGCGGGCGGCGGCGTGTTTACTAGCGGCGGGCGGCGTGTTTACGAGCAGGAGCGCGGACAGCGTCGGGAACGCGGAAAGTACGTATTTCTCCGTCCCTGGTTGTTAAAGGATGGGAAAAGGGGCGGAGAAATACGTGCGCGGGGGTAAAGTGGTTAAGAGCATATCACCACCAGTGCTGCTCATCAGGATTCCGGATATCCGTGTAACCCGGATATCCGAACTTTTTTACGCTTTTGGATTAGGATTCCGGATTAAAAAAAAAATCCGGCCAGCTTTTTGCGGATATTTGGCCGCATAACCCGGATATCCGCAGATATTGCGGGTATCCGGATCCGAAATACTGTAACTAAGGAGATGATGTCCTGGAGCCAATCAGAAGGCTCCCAGCAGAAGCCCTAGCAACCATTCACAGAGGGGAACCCTGGCCAGCCCCCCTGTATATAAGGAGGGCTGCCATGATGAGACATATCGTCTTAGCTTGCTGAATGCTCACTGAGAGACATGCTCCAGTGCTCGTGGCCTACCAAGGGCTGTACACCGTTATAAACCTAAAGCTGTTCAGTGATTAACCCCTTCACTACTATCACTACACTATTGTTAAATCATTAATTAGCTTGATTGATGTCATAGTGTGACCGTCAGTGTGTGCTCCAGTGCTGCTGGGCCAAGGGCTGTACACAGTGATAAGCTGTTCAGTGATTAACCCCTTCACTACTATCACTACACTATTGTAAAATCATTAATTAGCTTGATGTCATCTGTGTGACAATCAGAGTGTGTGCTGCAGGCAGCTGCTATGTGTCTGTGTGTGTGCTGTGTACAGACCAGGCCAGCTGCTGCCTGCTGGCCAGCTATTAGCCTTAGGTATAAGTTAGGGATTAGGGGATAGGATTACTATGTTATTGTGTAGTTAGTACTGTAGTACTGCAGTCAGTGTGCTAGTAGTTGTTAGAGTAGTAGTACTACTGTGTTAGCGTTCTACAGAACTGCTGTGCTGTGAGCAGTGCCAGTGTGACCGTTAGTGTGCACTAGTGTCTTCTCCTCTGCTGTCTGACTGTCACTCGGCACTTGTCACTTGCTACGTGGCACTTGCCAAGTGGCACTTGTCACATGGCACTTGCCACGTTGCAAGTGCCATGTGACCTTTGGCAAGTGACACGTAGCAAGTGCCACTTGGCAAGTGACACGTGCCAATTGCAACATGCCACGTCCGGCATGTTCCTGGCACACATTACATCTGCTGCTGCTGCTGCCGCCTTGCCTTGCTCCTGCTGCCTGTGCAGCTCCCACCACCAGGCCAGGGTGCCACAGGCCACTGATACCACCTATATTTAACCCAAAACACAATTGCTGCATCATTTTTGGAGGTGTCTTGGCTGAAAACTGTCATGTCCCACACTCTAACTCTCTGTCAATCACCCTTTCCACAGTCCTACCTTATGTGTCCCCCCTCCCTTTAGATTGTAAGCCTTGGCAGGGCCTCCCCCTTCCCTTAGTGTGTCCTTCTTAAAGAGAACCCGAGGTGGGTTTGAAGAATATTATCTGCATACAGAGGATGGATCTGTCTATACAGCCCAGCCTCTGTTGCTATCCCAAACCCCCTAAGGTCCCCCTGCACTCTGCAATCCTCATAAATCACAGCCACGCTGCTGACAAACAGCTTGTCAGAGCTGGCTGTGTTTATCTCTATAGTGTCAGTCTGCTGCTCTCCCCGCCTCCTGCAGAACTCCGGTCCCCGCCTGCATCCCATCCCTCCCTGCTGATTGGAGGGAAGGGACAGGGGCAGGGACCGGAGCTATGCAGGAGGCGGGGGAGCAGCTGAGACTGACACTACAGATGTAAACACAGCTTCACAGCACGGCTGTGATTTATGAGGGATTGCAGAGTGCAGGGGGACCTTAGTGGGGTTTGGGATAGCAACAGAGACTGGGCTGTATAGGCAGATCCAGCCTCTGTATGCAGATAACATTCTTTAAACACACCTCGGGTTCTCTTTAATTTTACTACCCCAGCAATTACACCCTTCTCATGGACTAACTCGTACTTGTTTTGCCGGGTCTCTGTAAACCACATTTTATACTCTGATTGTATGTATAACCTTGTGCTATGTTGTATAACCGTTTGCTACCTCTCTGTCTGTCACCCCTTGTTGCAATGTATGTATCTCTATTTATTGTCCAGCGCTGCGTAATATGTTGGCGCTTTATAAATACAATAAATAATAATAATGTCCCAGTTGTGCGGTTGGACTTCGGACACAATGTGGGCTGCACGACCGCTGTCTGGAACCTAGGCCTAATGTGAATTGACAGACATTTTTTTTTTTGGGGGGGGGGGGGGCATTTTAAGTCCCCACATCATCAATTAGTGTTCCCCTTTACAAAATAGTGATGCTACATGCCTCATATACCCTAAAAATCGTTTTTAAAACAATTTAAAGGCCACTTCCGGTTTTCTATCCGGATATCCGAATCTGCCGGATACTAGGGTCGGATATCCGATTCGGATCAGGAAATTTTGAACTCGGATATCCGACCCGGATCGGATAGCAGGTTATCTGGATCCGAATCTGATCCAGATTTTGAAAAGGGGTATCCGAGCAGCACTGATCACCACCTTTAGATTGTAAGCTCACAAGGGCAGGGCTCTCTCCCCCTTTTGTGTCTTGGAAATCATTATACATTTCATTCATCATGTTACTTTTATCACTGCTATTAGCAATTCTGTATTTTGTATCGTTTTTGTCTCTAATTATGTATCTTGTATATTGTTGTACACCATTGTCTGTATTATTATGTACCCCATGTTCGTTTCTTACTTTGTACAGTTTACAGAATATGTTGGCGCTTTATAAATCAATAATAAAAATGTTTTTAATTGTATTACACTGTGAAGAGTTTGTTTCGTATGATGGGATACAATAGAGAAAATAATAATCTTTGAAGTGATTAAAAGCTTGCCACGGTATTGTGGGACACCTTGTAAGATCACAGCTGCTTGACTCGACCAATCTAACAGAGGGCCTAGAGGCTGATTCTGATTCCATTTCAGTGTTCGCTTCTCAGGTGGTGTTTGGAGCGCAGAAGTAAATATTTTACATTTTTTTTATGTAAGCGGGTCATGAAAATTACACTGTTTTTCATGTTTATATTTGTTTTTTGGTGTATGTATGTTAATTTATCACATTGGATGTAGTACTTTTGTATATTTTGAAAGTTAAACATTTCACCAGCAGACTGTAATTCTTTACGATTTTTCTATCCATAGGCTGGCAAGATTTTGGAGTTACCAGTCATAGTGACAGAGCAGTACCCTAAAGGACTTGGCCCCACCGTGCCAGAGCTTGGAACCGATGGCATCAAGAAGTATTCCAAGACCTGCTTCAGTATGTTGACCCCGGAAGTGGAGCAGGAACTGCAGTCGTTTCCAGAGAGACGGACGGTTATCCTCTGTGGCATTGAGACGCAGGCCTGCATCATGGTATGCGCAATAACTAATTACCATGAGAGACCTTAAAGGGAACCTGAAGCGAGTAAAATTATTTAAAATAAACACATGATGTATCTGCAAATGAGTATTACATACTAACCTCACCGTCCGTTCCTCTCAGAGGCTTCTTCTTACAGTGATCCCTTCCAGTTCTGACAATATTTTGTCAGAACTGAAATATACCAGTTACTGTCAGTTATATATCAGCAGCTGTCAGTTACAACTGAAGGTGCAAGGTAATGTCCATGTTTTCCTATAGCTCAAGTGAGTGATATTACAGTTTAACAGTGTGCTGACCAGGAAGCTGTTATGGGGTAATGGCCATTTTTAAAATGGAGGACAGAGAATTCAATTGATCACAGTAGACAAATGGGATGCAGGAGAGGAGAAAGAGATTGAGGAGCACAGAATATACACGGGAGGTAAGTATGACCTGTGTATGGGTATTTTGACTTTTTATTTTCAGTTCAGGCTCTCTTTAAGTTAGTGGGATGCTAATAGTTCTGGTTTGCGTGCAAATGTGATGTAAATTCTATGTTACTTGGAATTGTACCAGCCACATGCACTTCCTGACAATGTTGATTGCATGCCATTTATATAAATGGCCCATTTCCACAAGCAGTTGATAGGCAATGAAAAGACTGTTGAAATCGCACAACTACTTGCTTGGTAACTGCTCACTGCTGCCTGGCAACTCTTCACTGAGCGCGCAGTTTAGCTGCCTGTGGAAAAGTGCCCTAAATGTGCATAAAAGACAGAATTATGAGCATCTGACTGACCACCTCTATTAACCACTTCGCCGCCCGGGTACAGTATATCTACGCTCCTTTGGACTTCAGTTCCCCAACCGGAGCGTAGATATACGCACCCCCCGCCGCTGTCTGTGCTCCCGCTCGCACTCCCGCGATCGTGCACGCCGCTGCCCGCTCGCCCGGAGATCAATGAACGGGAAAATACATTCCCGTTCGTTGATCTCTGCCCCCGCAATGATCAGCATGCTTCTATGAGAAGCAGCCGATCATTGTGAAAAAACTCAGTTTCCCAGCCTCCCTTCCTGCAAGCGTCCTTCCGACGCTTGTAGGACGCCTGTAAAAAAAATGTGGCCATCTTGTGGCCAAAAAGTAATACTACACCCAAACACATTTTTCACATACAAATACAATATTATCACTATTAAAGTTAACTCATTAACTCCCACACTCCCCAATTGTTACCAATAATTTTTTTTGTAATATTAAAATAAATAAAAAAAAATTACAATAAAAAAAAAAACTTAAATAGTTACCTTAGGGACTGAAATCTTTAAATATTTATGTCAGGAGGGTACAACACTGTTACTTTATAAACTATGGGCTTGTAATTAGGGATAGACGCAAAACTGAAAAAAATGCACCTTTATTTGCAAATAAAATATTGGAGCCAAACATTGTGGTAGGGACATAATTTAAACTGTGTAATAACTGGGACAAATGGGCATATAAGTTACATGGATTTTAATTATAGTAGTATGCATTATTTAAAAACTATAATGGCAGAAAACTGAAAAATGTTTTTTTTTCCAAATGTTTTCCTATTTTCCCATTAAAACACATTTAGAATAAAATAATTCTTGGCATAGTGTCCCACCTAAAGAAAGCCTAATTGGTGGTGAAAAAAAACAAGATATAGTTCATTTTATTGTGATAAGTAATGATAAAGTTATAGGCGAATGAATGTAAGAAGCGCTGAAAGGAGAAAATTGCTCGGATGCTGAAGGGGTAAAACCCCTCAGTTGTGAAGTGGTTAAATGCAAACTCTATTAAAGTGTACCTGGGATGAATGGGAGGAAAGGAATTGTAGGCCTCTTTTCCACGGGCAGTTGAACTGTGTGCTCAGCAAGCAGTTACCAGGGAGCGGTTACCAGGCAGCAGCAAGCAGTTGTGAGAGTTTGAGAGGCATTTCACTGCCTATCAACTGCTTCTGGAAAAGAGACCTAACTTACCTGGGGCTTCCTCCAGCCCCTTGTAGTCCGTTAGCTCTCTCACTGTCCTCCCAGTCCCCTTGGTTGTGCCGCTGTCAGTGCCGCAAAGTCTGTGACTCATTTGATTACCAGATTACTGAGCCAGCTGAGGCACCCCTGATTGCTCTTCTGGGAGCATTCTGTGCATGTGCAGTTCCTTAAGACTGTAACTGCAGTTGTGCAGAATGCTCCCGGCGATGGAGGATGCATGCAGGCCAGAACAGCACATTTGTTGTGGCCAGCAACCTGCCTGGATCAAAGACTTTGCAGCGTCACTACGGAGGGGACCAGAAGGACATTGAGGGAGCAGACAGACTACAGGTGGCGGCTTCCTCAATGGTGGCCATACACTTATAGATTGCTACCCAATGTGGCAAATGAATCAATTCCTCTCTGAAAAGGATCAACTCCTAGTAAACACAGCGTATCATTCTTCAGTAGATTCCAGAAGGGAACCTGTTGGAAATCCATAGAACTGCAGTATTGCACTGTTCAATGCAGTGCAACGCTATGGCCCATCAATTTAGCGCTGCTATTGCCCCGCCCCCAATTGACCTAGATCTTCCATCCCGTTCAGTCAATGCCTTTGATTTTTTTTTTTTTGGGGGGGGGGGGGGGTGGGGGTCTAAAGCGTTTGACAGTTGATCGATCTGCCATTTTGGGGACATCAATTCTTTGCGGGTCGATTGAATATTCATGGAGTCAAACAAGACCATTAATAAGTTGTATGGCCACCTTAACGCCTTACGTTCTCAAGGGCCTTCAGTAGTCACATAATAAGTGCAATCTATCTCTGTCACATGGGTCTAAAGTTTTTTTTTTGTTATACTTATTTTATTTTCAAAAATACTGATTTCGCTGTATTACAAATATCCACATTTAGACAATGATATATACATCCAACCAGTAAAAAAAAGACAAAGAAGAGAGAAAAAAAAAAACAAAAAACACTGATGCAACAGAGGTAAAATGCGAACGTGGAAGAGTCTTAGTCAGAATCTTAATGAAGTGAAGACATGAGCAGCTTGAGTACGTCCTTAGAAGGGTAAGAGCCTTGGCTCGTATGAAAGCTTTTTGAGATGTGATGTTGATTGTAGATTAAGTCTTCGCTGTGTAGGGTAAGGGGTACCTCGTTGCCAACATGTGGTGTTGGATGTGAGATTAACTGTTTAAAAGTCACATAACGATAGTAGGAGGGGGAAAAGGGAAGAAAAGACAGTTGCATCTACCTAAAGGTGTAGAGAATAGTATAGGAAAAAATGGGGCCACTCTGATACCACTCTGACCTATGTTTTGTAGATAAGGTGTGTGGAAGTTGCCAAGGGCCTGGGCTGAAAACCGTCTAAGGTGGTTGGTAAATGGGAGAGGAGTAGGGCCATGAATCCCAAATTTTATGGAAATTTAATTCCGTGTCTCTCAGTGATGCTGTGAGTTGTTCCATATTTTTTGTCCAGTTAATTTTATGAATGACTTCTGATATGTCCGGGGGTGCTAATTTTTTCCAGTTAGTCGCAATAGTTAGTCTGGTGGCAGTTAGAATGTGGGTAATAAGACGATTGGAATGTTTGGGAACTTTTTTCAAAGGTTTACCCAAGATCATATAGATAGGATCTAAGGGAACTGTAATGTCCAGTGATGTTTTAATAAGTTCCCGAACTGCGGACCATAGATTGGAGATCAGGGGACAGAACCAGAATATATGTTCCGTGGTTCCTTTATTATTGCACCCTCTCCAGCAGAGGTCCGATGAGCCTGGGTAAATCTTTGCTAGTTTGGCAGGTGTTAGATACCAGTGGTAAAGGATCTTATAAATATTTTCTCGGATCTGAATACATTGGGATGAGTGTCTAGCATTGTTCCATATCTCGTGCCAGTCTTCCAGGGGGATGGAGGTTGAGAGGGAATTGGCCCATTTGTGCATATAGTTGTGATCAGGTATCCATGTTCCTGATTTTGTGTGTAGGAGGGTGTAGATCTGGGATATCAGACCCTTTTGGTGGCCAGGCTGTTTACAAATTCGTTCAAATGGGGACAGGGTAGGGAGTGATTTTTTTAAGAGAGTTTGGAGGAAATGGGATATCTGGTTATACTGCAATAGTAACTGGGGTGTGAAAGTAATTTTTTCCTCAAGGTGGGATTTATCATATGTTTTACCCGTTAGTGGATTGAGCCAGTCACTGAGATTAAAATATCCCAGGTTGTACCATCTGTTCATAAAGGAGTTAGATAGCCCTGGGGGGAAATGAGGATTGCCCAAGATTGGGCATAGAGGTGAAGGTGATGACTTCAACCTGGCGGATTTGCTGGTATTTTTCCATATGTTAAGCGTAAACTTAATAGTAGGGAGCAATTGTTGTTCATTGATCCTAGGGTATGGGTGAGACCATAGGAGAGATGCGAGGGATATGGGGAGAACGCTAGATGCCTCAATGAGACCCCATTTGGTGAAAACCTTCAAGTTTGTCCATTCAGGGAGTTGGCGCAGATGTGAGGCTTGATAATAATACCTAAGGTGAGGGACCCCTAGGCCCCCCTGTTCCCTAGGGGAAAGGAGAACAGATCTTGAAATTCGAGATCGTTTATGATTCCAAATAAATTTGAAGAAAGCTGACTGCAGGGATGAAAGCTGGTGAGCAGGGACCTGGACTGGTAGGGTCTCGAACAAGTATAGGAGACGTGGGACACATGGGTCTAAAGTTTAATGCACATTTCTGCATAGTCTTTTAGTTTATTTCCGAACATCCCCGAGTGCACACAGTCATGTAAGGAAACCAAAACTTACAGGGACTGGGCAATTGCTCAGGACTAAAGCAAACAGGCACTCGCTGATAAGGGAATTTCAAATAACCTGTTTTAGGCTGCAATAGACCGGAGTCTAGGAGCAGAGGATAAACGTGTGCAACCTAAGATATGCTATGTACATAATGCATGTTATGTAGTTTGCGTAGCTCCAGCTAAACCTTGTGTGCACTGCTAGCGCAATATAGGTAAACATGCTTTACTGCATACAACCCATTATCCTGAACTACAAAATAATGTCCGAGGGAAGCAGCTTATCAGTCTTACCACAAAAGATTTTAAAGTGTACTTGAGCCAAAGCTAAGCAGAGGGAAGCACACTGGACCCGCCAGGCTCCGGGCTGGTTCAGTGGAGCACTCGTTAAGAGTAACGAAGCACCCTTTACAATAGCTAATCACAGCACAATTTTACTGCGCGCTATGACTCCATAGCATGCGCAGGCAATTATAACACTCTCTGCACTTATTAAGTTGTGTGCAGGAAACGCATACAGACAATTGTACTCCCAGCCTCAACTTATTACACTCACTCTGTCCATCTCTGATGGAACAGAACTGGCTCTGAAGACTCCTCCAGCATCACTACAGTACAGAGTACTTGGGGAGGGTTAGAGAGGTTGGGGGCTGGGCGTTGTACACAAGACCCCGCTGAACACTAAGAACTGTCTACAAATCTTTGTCTGCAAAACGTTGTATGAATTCCTATCAGTGGCTGAGCAGATGCAGTCATCAGAACAATTGTGCAGTGAGCTGAAAACTTTTTCTCTTTGTGTCCTTAGCTGTCAGTCTCTCAGGACAGGGAAAAGAAACTTCTCCCCCCATGGGGCCCCCTGCTGCTTCTGCCCCCCCCCCCCCCCACATCCCTTGCAGGGTCTATTGTTACACCTTTGCCACTCATGCACAAGCGGCTCCAGTACAGCCCCGCTCATGCCAGCACAGAAGCACTTCCCCAATCAGCAGGAGGGCCCCAGCAGGACACACACAGAGTGAAGCCTAATTAGGATCTAGAGCATACATGTCAAACTCCGGCCCGTGGGCCAAATCTGGCCCTCAGAGCCATTAAATTTGGCCCCAAGTGTTTTCCCCCACTTTGCATTATGTTTGGCCCACTCTAGACCACCAGGGAAGCTATGTAGGCGGTAAAGCCCTAGAACATCAGGGGCCCATATGAGGGAGGTAGGGGGAAAGCACTAGAGAATTGTATAAGGGAGAGAGGAGGCCTCTGGGCACCAGGGAACTGTATAGGGGTTGGAGGGGCCATTAGACACCTGGGAACTTTATAAGGGAGAGAGTTGGCCAATAGACATTGAGGTTGGCCAGCAACTAGGCCCCAGTATACAATTTCGGCCCACTTTGTATTTGAGTTTGACACCTCTGATCTAGAGGCTTCCCTCTCCTTAGGTAAGTGTTTTTTAAGATTTGCGGCTGTAAAAGCAATCAACAGTTCTACCAGATGTCGATCAGGGAGTGAATTAGTGAATACTTATGCAACTGTTCATTAACTTTTTATCACATGAAAAAAACTGTTTTGCTCCTTTAGGCTACATTCACACTGACAACAAACAGAGCATTTCCCTATTATTTCTGTGGACAGGGGAACACCCGAAAAAATAGGAACAATTCTCGCTGTTCACACCATTCATGTTTGCTCAGCTGGCATCATGTCTAGCAGAGACTGCACACAACAGCTACTGGTCGAATCTTCGACTCTCTTTCAAGCAGCATAATAACTTTCTTCTCTATAACGTTACACAATGAATGACGTATATAGTATTCAATTTTTTATTTAGGCTTCCTCTTGTCATTAATGTGGACCTAACCTACATTAAAAATTGCAGTTAAATCCTATGATGTATCATTAAAAAGTGTGGAACATTTCAAGAGGTTTCAGTCCTTATGTAGGGCGCTGTATTTGTTGACTAATGATTATAACACCAGGCCAAAGCGTAGCTCAATGTGTAGCTCACTTGCTTCTATTTATATTCTGCACATCTTCTAGCAGCCATTTATAGCCACACAGAGATGTATTGTAGCTACAAGTCTGCTGCAAGCCAGCTGCTGTGCCATTGTTTGTTATGGTTGAGACAGGAATATACAGACCTATAATATAGGAATATAATGACCTATACAGCAGCCTTGTACACCTGTCCTGGTTGGGTTTTGCGTGTTGCCACATCTCTTCAAGCCATCCAAAGGAAGCTTGTAAGTATTAAAATAAATAAGGCATAACGAAGCAACTTTATAACATTTGTAAGTCTCTGGTAGAAGATCATGAAAAAGTAGAGATAGTCAACGAGTTGCTGCAGAGTGTATGCGCATTTGGACCAGTAAAAATAATCACCGACTACCTTTGACTGGTCTTGGCCCAAGCTGCACAAAATTTGCATTAAAGGGACCCTGAACTCTGTTTAAAAATGAAATTTGGACTTACCTGGGGCTTCCTCCAGCTCAGCGTAGCCCGCGAGGTCCCCCGGTGTCCTCCTGGTCCCTTCCGTGGTCCTGGTCCCGGCTCGGGTAATCTGGCGACTTCAGCTGAAGTCGCCTGTGCTGTGCGTCATCACGCTGGCCAGCTTAAGAGTCCTGCACATGCGCGGTTCAGTCTTAGAGAACTGTGCATGCACACGGACTCTTATGCTGGCCGGCGTGATGATGCGCGGAGGGTGACTTCAGCCAAATTCGCCAGATTATCAGAGCCGGGATAAGGAGGATGCCGGGGACCATGCGGGCTACTGGAAGCTGGAGGAAGCCCTCAGATAAGTCCAAGTTTCATTTTTAATCACAGCTCAGGGTAACTTTAACTCAAAATGAGCATCTCGTTAAACCTCTCTGATATGAGAATAAAGTGAAAATACTAATTCCTTTAGGCCAGGAGGGTCAGGCTCAATCACATAAAGGGCCAAACTCTGAAACCCAGTCTTAGTTGCAGGCCACATTGTTAAGTACAATTTAACAGGGGGTTGGGGGAACCTAAAAACGTGAGGTGCAACACCTGAATTTGGCCCCAGCACTGGTGTACAACTCTGGATGGGAAGGTATCCCCCTCAATTATAAAGGCACAGGACTTCTGCAGGGGGGCCGGTAGAAGCCCCAGGTAAGTTAAACTCTCCCCCCCTCCCTCAGTTAAGGGTCCCTTTATGAACTTATGGTCTTTGTTATAGGTATGTTTACTTTTGTAATATTTGGGAAGTGTGTTTTCCTCATGCTTGAATCATTTGCCGTTTCAGAGTACTACTTTGGATCTGCTGGAAAAAGGCTTTGATGTCCATGTTGTAGCTGATGCTTGCTCATCTCGCAGGTAATTTATTTTACACTTTTTGGGACTACATTAGACACACGATTACCACCGCACATCTTGTCTTCTGGCAGCTCATCCCATCCACAGGTGTGATCTGCCGGATTACTTTTGACTTTCTAATCAAATGGTTAGGTTAGGGTAGGGCTAGTTAAAATAGTTTTAAAAAAAAAAAGATTAGCTTAATAAAAGATTAAGGAAGTTGGTTTGACCATTTTTTTCTGTGGATATACAGATATGCCCAAAAGGGTTCAAGACATAATTAAAGGAGAACCAAAGTGAGAGGGATATGGAGGCTGCCATATTTATTTTTCTTTTAAGCAATACCAGTTGCCTGGCTGTCCTTTTGATCCTCTGCCTCTAATACTTTTAGCCATAGACCCTGAACAATCATGCAGCAGGTCAGTTGTTTCTGACATTATTGTCAGATCTGACAGATTAGATTATTAATATTTATTATTTATTGTATTTATATTAATATTTATTATATATTGTATTTACCAACATATTACGCAGCGCTGGACAATAAATAATAATAATAATAATAATCTGAACATTTGTATAGCGCTTTTCTCCTGTCGGACTCAAAGCGCTCAAGAGCTGCAGCCACTGGGACGCGCTCAAGAGGCCACCCTGCAGTGTGAGGGAGTCTTGCCTTGAACTCCTTACTGAATAGGTACTTGACCTAGCCAGGATTCGAACCCTGGTCTCCCATGTCAAAGGCAGAGCCCTTAACCAGTACTCTATCCAGCCACCACTGGGTGGGATACATACATTGCAACAAGGGGTGACAGACAGAGAGGTAGCAAACGGTTATACGACATAGCAAAAGGTTATACATACAATCAGGGTATAAAATGCGGTTTACAGAGACCCGGCAAAACAAGTACGAGTTAGTCAATGAGAAGGGTGTAATTGCCGGGGTAGTAAAATTAAGAGGGACACACTAAGGGACGGGGGAGGCCCTGCCAAGGCTTACAATCTAAAGGGTGGGCATGCTTGTTTCTGGTGTGATTCAGACACTGCTGCAGCCAAATAGACCAGCAGGGCTGCCGGGCAAATTGTATTGTTTAAATGGAAATAAATATGGCAGCCTACATATATGTCTCACTTCAGTTGTCCTTTAATTCTGGGGGGAGGGGGCGGATCCTGCTACACTACTAAGGACAGCCAATGCCAGATGTTATCTCCAATGACATTGCAATGTTCTCTTTACCTAAATAATATTACTTTGTAAGTTTTAGGGTCCACTTAACAGTACAAAATGGCTAGAGGTTTGGGGATACCAAAAACAGAATGTCTTTTTATTTTTACAGAAAGGTAACAGTTTTGTTGTCAGTCCAGTATTCGGTCTGTTTGAGATTGTGGCTGCATAATTTGATGCCAGGTTGGCTGTGCTTTGTGTACACCAGATCCAGACAGACCATACGCCTCTGTAATGAGTGCACGGCCATACCAAGGGTCTTTAATAGTCTGCAGTTTATTAATATAGAAAGATTTAGTCTATGGTTTTGAAAGGGGAAATGCATTTAATTGTTTATTATTGTCTGGTGCTTTGCAGAATAATACATGTAATGCTGAAAGTATTTTAGGAGGGAAAGAAAGCTGTCAGGAAAGCTAAACAAAGCCAGATAGATGATCTCCTACTAGAAAACAGTCAGGGTTGTTTATACAAACTGGAAGGAAGCTCTGGTATTCATAAACCACAGTCATTATACACATTAAAGCTGGCATTCTCTACATGAATTCTGGGTACATAGAAAGCCATGGATACAACAGATTCGTGTAAATTTCATTTAATTAATGTGACAGTGTGAGAAATCCTTAGGTCAACCTCTAATTTTTTTTACATTTATAATGGAATATCTTTATTAATTAGCAATGCACTACCGTATGTATAGTGCTTTGCACATCTGGACTATTTAGAATAAATAAAATGAAAGTTCATGACTGGCAGCATCCAGTAGCTCCTCCCACCGCAGCACTACAGCTCTGCAGTTCCTCCCTGCTCTGTGTGTAAAAGCCGTATGTACCTCTCATCTCCCTACCCTGCCTACAGAAAGACACCATTTCTCACTGCTCTTTCTGGGTTTTTTTTTAATAAACACATTAAAGGACAACTGTAGGGAGGCTGCCATGTTTTTTTTCCTTTTGTGCAATACCAGTTGCCTGGCTGTCCTGCTGATCCTGCCTCTAATACTTTTAGCCATAGACCCTGAACAGGCATGCAGTATATCAGGTGTTTCCGACATTAATGTCGGAACTGACAAGATTAGCTGCATGCTTGTTTCTGGTGTTATTCAGACACTATTGCATCCAAAGACATTAGCATATTCTGCTACAATTTTTTTCTGGGATAGTAGCTTTAAAGCTGTAAGTAATCTTATAGAGCAAAGTAGAAATACTGACTTTCAGACCACTTTAACCTCCTTGGCGGTATGAAAAATACCGCCAGGAGGGAGCGCAGCAGTTTTTTAAAAAAAAAATTTTTTTTTAATCATGTAGCGAGCCGAGGGCTCGCTACATGATAGCCGCTGCTGAGCGGCATCTCCCCGCCCGCTTCGATATCTCCGATCAGGAAATCCCGTTCATAGAACGGGATTTCCTGGAGGGCTTCCCCCGTCGCCATGGCGACGGGGCGGGATGACGTCACCGACGTCATTGACGTCGGGACGTCATTGGGAGTCCCGGGCCACCCCTCGGCGCTGCCTGGCACTGATTGGCCAGGCAGCGCTGGGGTCTGGGGGGGGCCGCGCCGCAGCAGATAGCGGCGATCGGGCAGGGGCCGGCGGCGATCAGAGTGCTGGCGCAGCTAGCAAAGTGCTAGCTGCGTCCAGCAAAAAAAAAATTATGAAAATCGGCCCAGCAGGGCCTGAGCGGCACCCTCCGGCGGCTTACCCCGTGTCACACACGGGGTTACCGCCAAGGAGGTTAAGTATTACACAGTGCATGCATGTTAACCTTCCTGGCGGTAAGCCCGAGCTGAGCTCGGGCTATGCCGCCGGAAGGCACCGCTCAGGCCCCGCTGGGCCGATTTGCATAATTTTTTTTTTTGCTACACGCAGCTAGCACTTTGCTAGCTGCGTGTGCAATCCGATCGCTGCCGATTCGCCGCTAACCGTCGCGCCGCAGCCCCCCCCCCCGACCCCGTGCGCTGCCTGGCCAATCAGTGCCAGGCAGCGCTGTGGGGTGGATCGGAGTCCTCTTTGACGTCAGTGACCATGCCGACGGGGGAAGCCCTCCAGGAGATCCCCGGGATCTCCTGATCTCCGGAGGCAATCGGAGGGGCTGGGGGGATGCCGCTGAGCAGCGGCTATCATGTAGCTTTGCTGCCCCCTGGCGGATTTTAATAAACCGACAGGAGGGTTAAAAGTGCACCAAAACGTGCCTCATGGGGACTATCCCTGAGGCTAACCATAAGCGCATTGATTTTCCACTCCATTCAAATCACTTTGATCAAATCTGCCACTAATGTTGCCTACAGCGTTCACAATCCATCAACTTTCTATCAATTTCAGGCAGTTTAATAATCAAAAGCACAATCAGGCATGTTGTATAATGTCAGATGAGTAAGCGGGGGAGAAGCAGCCTGAGATATACAGCCAAATACCATAGCAGTGTACTGAGTCAAATAACACAATACAAGTGATTTAGTTATCTCTCTATTGGTTTTCTACTGAAATCTAATGCCTAGTACATACAATGCAATTTCCCATCAGTTCGACAGGTTGAATTGATCATTTCTGACAGGTCTGGTCAAGTTTCTGTTTGTTTTTCCGAACACTTCTGTACAAAATTGATCAGAAACCTGATCAGACCGCTTGTAAATTATTGATACAACCAATTGATGTGACAGGGAATTGCATGGTGTGTACCAAGGCATTATGAAGTTTGAGCAGACAAGGTGGTACAATTAATCAGTACTACCCAGTTGATTGTTTGCCATAATTGCATTACATTTACTGAATATCTATCAAACTGCAGTGTTACACTGCTATATGCAGTGCAATGCTACGGGCCATCGATGTACCGCCACTCCAGCCCGAGCGAGATCTTCCATCCAGTACGATCAATTTTGTGCGAAAATCAATTTACTATCGGACGGGTAAGTTGGGGCATGGAACTCTGGCAGATTCAACCACATTGATCTGCCAGAAATCTTTGAGGAAAGCAATGTGTATGGGAACATTTAGTGCATTGTATGTAATTACTTTACCTCTTAAAGTAAACCTGTAAGCGAAAAAAGAAACCCTGGGGGGTACTTAACTCTGGATGGGGAAGCTTCTAGATCCTAAAGAGTCTTCCTTAACCCTCAGCAGAAGAGTGGATCTAGCACTGGGGCCCTCTAACGCTCTCCTTGTCAGCGCATGCGCAGTAGCATCTCTCCGCTCGGGCTCTGGCAGAAATGCCACCGGAGGGTGAGCGGAGAACCATTACTGCGCCTGCGCAGGAACACAGATGTAAATATTGTGGTCGGCTTCTGCTCCAGGCTGCCAGCGCTGGATTAGGCTGGAGGAGGGAAATAGGGAAGCCTCATTAGGCTCTTAACGCTTCCCCCTCATGAGGAAAGTACCACCCGGGGGTTTTTCCCCTTTTAAAGATAAGGTCACAACTGTGTTTCTGTTTTTACTGTACGAGGGCCCGTTCACACTAGGGGCGTTTTCCGCCTTTTTTCAAGCACAGGCGAATTTTTAAAACCGCTCACAAAATGCTTGTGCAATGTTTCCCTATGAGAGAGTTCACAGCTGTGTGGTTCGTTTCCGATCCGCTCAGCAAAGTGGTGCCTGCACCATTTTTGAGGTGTTTTTGCTACAATGGAAGGTATAGGAAAAACGCAAAATGCTCACAAAATCGCCTTGTACAGCGATTGCTTGTTTTTAAGACTAAATACACTGTATTTATTCTTTTCCGGGTCAAAGAGTTTACTTCCTGACTTGCGTCAGGGAGTGAATTTCTAAAACCGCTCTGAAAAAGCACTTAGAAAAGCGATTTTTACAAAAACGCAGCGTGCAGTGGAATGCCAGGAGGGGGAAAAAACGCACATAAACGGTTTAATGTAGACTTTCCGGAATCGAAGAACGTTTCTTGTCGTGGGCATGTGTCTGAATCAGAACAAATACTAATCTACTAACCTTTTAATAATTCTTACGGATATACCCCTGGTGAGGGATGCAAACATATGCCACATAACACCAGTCACTTTATCTAATCCATTCCCGATTTGGTCATCACCTTTGTAATCCAGCCTTAGTAAGTCAAGCCATGGTATTTGTGGATAGGAACTGTGCATTGTAAAAGGACTGTTCTTTATTAGCCAGGTGGACCGACTTATAGCTCTTTCCCGCATAAAGCAGAGTGGAGCCTTTCTGACCACCGGTGAAGGAGTGATCCTACAGCTGCTACAAGACTTCACGCATCCCAAATTTAAAGAGGTAACAGTTCAGCCATTTACACCACAGTCAACTAGTTGTTTGCTGCAAGGTTCTCTGGGTGTGAAGGACACCTGAATGGAAAGGGATATGGAGGCTGCCATATTTACTTCCTCTTAAAGCCAATGGGTACCGCTATCAAATTAAAAAAGTCAGATACTCGCCTAAGGAGAGGGAAGGCTCGATCCTAATGAGCCTTCCCTCTCATCTCCCGGTGCCTTCGGTGCTGCGCTGGCTCCCCCGTTCGCATCCGCCACCGCAGGGACTTCTAGGGTCTTCGGGAGCACTCAGGCTTCCGAAGACGGACCACTCCATACTACGCACGCGTAATTGCGTCATAGAGGACGCTCGCGCATGCGTAGTATGGAGCGACCCGTCTTCGGGAGCCCGAATGCTCCCGAAGGCTTCCGAAACATCCCTTCGGCAGCGGAAGTGGCAGTCTTTGACCGAACTGGTCGAATACTGCTACCGGGGATCCTGCGCGGGACCGGGCACCGGGAGAGGAGAGGGAAGGCTCATTAAGACCGAGCCTTCCCTCTCCTTAGGTGAGTATCTGACTTTTTTTATTTTGATAGCGGTAAACATTCACTTTAAACAATAACCGTTGACTGGCTATACCGCTGATCCTCTGCCTCTAATTCTTTTAGCAACAGACCCTGAACAAGCCTGCAGATCAAATGGTTCTGACTGAGGTCTGACTTAATCTAGTCGGATTTCACTTGCATGCTTGTTTCAGGTGTATGATCCAGATACTCCTGCAGCCAAAGAGATCAGCAGGACAGCCAGGCAACTGCAATCGTTTATGAAGAAATACATATGGCACCCTTCATATCCCTCTCAGTTCAGGTGACCTATAAAAGTGCTGTAAGAAAGAGCTACTCTCCAGTCAAAAATTCGATTCATATCTTTATTTGAGAATAGCGGTTTAAAAATGTATTTCACTGTTATAGGGCTCAGTGTTCTCCCCAGAAATATTTTCCAGCCGGGTGGCATGAAAAAGTAGCCGGGTGGGGACATAAGGTCACGCTGGGTGCTGCTGGGTGAAAAAGTAAAGAAACGCTGAACGGAGAGAAAGGGTCACACTGGGTGGGGTGGGAGTGGATCACGCTGGGTGGGTACAATTCGGCATAATGCTGGGTGCTGGTTGGGGGGGGGGGGGGGGGTAGTGAGATAACTATCAAGAAACAAAAATCGCATTGCAAACAATCCCAAAATGCTGTATGCAGTTTATTTGTGATTTACACACATCACAATTATAGTGTGAATGCTTCCTGAGGGAAACTTTGTCATAGCGCTTCTCTGTTCACTGGCATTGAGCAAAGCTCTGTAAATTCCTGGAAAAGTATCTTAGTGTGAATGGGGCCTTAGTACCATAGCCCCATCATTACATATATGACCTGACATTCACCACTCTCTGCATGCAATGTATTGTGACTCCTGCTGCTGGACATACACTAGGAGCAGAGGAGTGCTGACTTAAAGAAAACCTGTAACAAAAAAACCTTCCCTGGGAGGTACTTGCCTCAGGTGGGGGAAGCCTCCGGATCCTATTGAGGCTTCCCCCGTCCTCCTCGGTCCCACGGCGGCGGAGATAAAGCTCCCCTAACAGCGAGGATGTAAATATTTACCTTCCCAGCGCAGGCGCAGTATCTGCTCTCTGCTCAGAAATAGGCAATCGCTGTCGGGTCGGTATACTGCGCAGGCGCAAGTCACCTGCGCAGTGGAGGGGACCCGACGGAGATCGGCTTTTTTGCCTATCTTCGTGCTGAGAGCCGCAATAGCACCCCCGCTAGAGCCAGGAAAGGTAAATAAATCGACGCTTGTCGAGGGAGGATTCCGGGACACTTCGGGGGAGCCAGCGCTGGATTGCCTGCAGCTACAGCGGAGGGGGAAGCCTCACTGGGACCTGAGGCTTCCCCCTAGCGAGGTGAGTACCCCCTAGCCTAAGGGAACTTTTGTTTTGTTACAGGTTCTCTTTAAAGCTGATCACACAGGCAGGCAACAGAGTGTGACAACTCCAGAGACTTGCTAGAGGACCATGCTATTTCAAAAAGCACAGTGATATGAGATACAAGTATCCTGGCTGAACTCAATGAACGTATGGCTTTTTTTTCCACCTAAATTACTGTAACTGCTGAGATAAGTCAGGCTAAATGTGTGCCATTGAACTTTTTGCCATTCATATTTGCCCATACTGGAAGCTGGATATCACAGTGATTAAACAATCACTGACACACAAGATGTCAGTCTGGCATGAAGTGCAGGGGGCAGAGTGAATGCTGCACCAGGTTCATATTACAGCCCCGTAAACCACTCATTAGCTCTCCCTTCACACTGAATGACCAGCGTGGTGATATGTTAATGAGCCACACTTATCTGGGTATTCGGAACATTCCTGTGAAAGGACGGAGCTGGGAAGGGGCTTTGTATCTGCTGCATAGATAATTGAGAAGGAGGAGAGCTTCTGTCCACTGCTGGGAGAGATCGGGTGACTCACCAAAAGGAAAGGAATAGAAATAGAGCCGTACGTTCTATTCTATAGTCGCTCCAGCAAAGTTCCCGAGGTCTGACTCATCTGTGCTAGAAGCTTCACCAGCCCCTCCTCGCTGCTGATAGGAAGGAGCTGAGGAGGAGGGCGGAGATGTGTCTCTGCACTCAGAGGCAGCGCTGCCTGTCTGATTCAAAACTACGCAGAGGAAAGAGACTCTGCTTTTACACTCGGAGGCTAATCAAATCAGCCGGGCAGGAACAGAGACCCAGGTGGGCGCTCCGCCCGGGTAATAGGCTCTGGGGAGAACACTGTATGGGCAGTACAAAGAACTCTGATTGCTGCCACTTGCATATGAGACACTATAGGGAATGAGGCACCCAAAAGTAGATAAAACTATGTTAAAAACAAAATATGGAAGATAAGTGGCTTACCTCAAAAGATGACACTAAATAATGTATACAAAGTGTTTACTTTGTCTAAACAAACACTTTTTGTACTGAATAGTTAAAAAAAACAGTGTTTCACTTACCTGGGGCTTCTGCCAGCCCCTTGCAGCCTTCCTGTCCCGCGCCGGTCCTCCATGAGCCTCTGTTCTCCTGCTGCAAGCTAGTTTCGGTTCGATCACACCGTCGGCTTGTAAGTCGACAGCAACTGTGCCTGTGCGCCCCGAGCCACATGTATCTTTCTTCACGTTCCAGCCTGTAATCTGTACTAATAGCCAAGGACACTACTGCAGGCAGAAACTCAAAGAAAGATACGCATGGCCCGGGGCGCGCAGGCGCAGTTGCTGCATTCGACCGAACCGAAAGTAGCTGGCGACGGGAGAATGAAGGATAGTGGAGGACTGATGCAGGACAGGAAGGCTGCAAGGGGCTGGCAGAAGCCCCAGGTAAGTGAAACACTTTGTTGTTGTTTTTTTAACTATTCAGTTCCGTTTTAAGTGTCATCTCCTGTTGTTTCTGTATTCCAAGGTGCTGCACCATTTTGTTTACCCTGTACTTGGATATGAGGCCCATCTTAAGCTGAGTCCCCTTTATTTCACTGTGGAGGGTACATATTATTCATATTGAATTGTTTTTCTTCCAGGTTCAAAAACTCATAAGAGAACCAGCTCCTGACAGCGGTCTATTGTCTCTTTTTCAAAGCCAGAATCCTCTCATGACGTAAACCTCTAACAAGTAACCAAACAAGCATGGATTTAAAAACACTAGTAAAGATGTAAATTCAGAAAAAAAGATGTGCATGTTATGATAATTGTAATTAAATGATTATATTTTGGCATAAAGGCTCTCTGGCATTACAATGGCAAATGCATTAAAACTCAACCATGTTGTCCAACAGCTTATTCAAATAAGACCCAAATCTTTGGAAGACAGATCTTTAACAGGTTTGGCCACAAATATCTACATATTTGACCAAGCCTATGATTCAGCATATACCCCATGCTTGAATGACTAAGGAGAACTGTAGCCAAATGATCCTGCCAACTTAGCTATTTGGTTACCTGTTTTTTTTTTAAGCCCAGCTGATCAAAATGCAGAACTGCTACAAGCAGATGCATAAAAACTCAACTATGAGTGAAACTTGAGGTCACAATATATTGAATGCTAAACCAGTGGATTAAAATCAATTTGATCAGACTTGCTAACGCTAAGCAATGCAGGTGGTTATTGTATTGGCAGTAGTATAGCATTGCGACTGCACCAAGGGCCTTGGACCATAGGGGCCCACCCAGAACTTCAGTATTAGCTCTTCAATGGTGCTATTTAGAATAGTGATAATCATTAACAACCTGTTCCCCTCCTGTGCTTACATCTCTCATACTGTGGTGGTCCTTGGCAGGTTTTTTGCACCATATGAATTATGTATAAGATACTTGGGGGGCTCATTGTAAAACTTGCACTTGGGCCCAAAGCTCTATAGCTACGCCAAAGTCTACTGGTCACCACAACTCCTGCACAAATAAAATGGACCTCTCTGTAATTCTTGTTGTTGATATGCAGCTGCTACTTAAAGACGTTCTACATGTGTTCATATTTTTGTTAAAATTTCAATAAAAAAAAAATGTGATCACATAGCTATTGGACAGGAAAATCTGAGGCCTAGTAGAATAGCTTTACTGCATTCACAAAGCCCCTCCACCAAGCTTCCTGTCTGGACATGCTCTTGACACCAAGGTGACAATGTTCAACTGACAGCACTCTGGAAGCAAATGTGGTGATGACCTCACATTCATCCAATACCTGACAAATGCATGTGATTCACCAGTACTGCCTTCCTGACTGCTTTGTGTATGTCACTTTACACTTCACCCAGGGCTTTTGCAAGATTTACGCTCAAGTGTCTGCTACCTACTGGAAGGGAGGAAAACACATAGAAAATCACATTAGTCAACACCTTACTTATGTGCCGCTAAGGATAAATAATTAACACTGTTATTTTTTGCATTGTGGTGATCTCCTGCCGCATCCCACTGCAACGCAAAAAATGCCAAACATATGACCCTGCAGCAGAGTGCGCCGACAGGGTCATATGCATGGCACCGCCTCCTGCTCAGTGACGTACTCCTTGCTGGGCAGGAAGTACATCACTGGGATTCTCTTTGGTCCGCGCATGCGTGCCGCAATGCACCATGTTTCTATCAATTAAATTCCTGCGTCGCCCATTGGCTCCAGCAGATGGTGCATCGCTGCTGAAGTCATAAGGTAACGCACTGCAGACTTTGCACCAGCTCGGTGGCAATTCGGAAGCTTCTGGCGCAAAGTGATGTGGTAAGTGTGCAAGGCCTCATACACTTGCATTGCCGCTGCATTACCCTGTGGTAAAATAGGGTAACGCAACACAAACTTGTAAGGCAAGTGTAAAAGGGACCTGAAAGTGGTGCATGCAGCTATAGGTTGCCCCTGATACAACACGAAGGAAAACACTGGGCTATGCATGAGCACATCAGGCATACAGAGACCTGGCCCTTGTGGAGAAAAGGCAGCATTGGCAATGCCCAGTCCACACTCACGTGTTTTATATCTCAGAACAATGCATACATCTGGATTGCTTTCATCACTATGCCTGGGTGTGGTTACCAGACAGTACATTCTTATTACTGACTGACACATCAAGGCTATGGCCACTCATTACAGTACAGGGAGAGGAACAGACAGCAAGGGATAATACCCAACATAACAGCAAATCTTATCAGTCCAAAATGATAAAAAATAAAAAGGACAAAATAAAAACAAACAAACAAAACAAAAATAAAAAGGACAATATATTAGTATAAAACAATAATAAAGTGAGCAGTAAATAAACCACACTCTATTCATGAACCAATAATTTATTTACTAAACACTTATATTGCTAATAAAACTCTTCAAATGTAAACCACAAAATTGATCCCAAAATGTGAACGGGTATTTGAATGAAATGACAGCTTCATAACAAACCAGAAAAATTACGGACTGCGGTACAAACAGGCTCTATTCATTCTGAGATGATTCCTTTATTTAGAGGATTTTCCTTCCTCTTCAGCCTCAGTAGTCCTGTTACCACCCTTGACTGGAATATACTGCAGGAGACGTGTGGTCACCTGATCAATGTCTCTGTTCCGTACGTAGCAGAGAAACGTGGTCCACAAAAAGGCACAAACTCCAATGTATGCGGTTCTGATGAGTGGTGGGACAATGCTGAAATTGATGGTCTGCAAATAGCAATTAAAAACAAGATAAAGAACGCTGTATACATAACAAATTTATTTCTCCAGTGTTCCACATTTTCTTTAATGCCTTGTACACACCATGCAATTTCCCAACGGGTCAAAACCATGATTTCTGATAGGTCCGATCTGATTTGATCGTTTTTTTTTTAATCACTTCTGTTCAAAATCTGAAAAACCATCAGAAATCATATTGGACCTGTCGGAAATGCTCAATTCGCACCGTCGATCTGATGGGAAATTGTGTACCATGCATAATATATGACCAGCCCTAATTATTTGCTGTGGGCTTGTGTGATCTTTTGCTTGTTGTTTATAGAAATTTCGACTTCACAATTCAAGAAAATTACCAGGTGACTGGGGCAATTCCAACAGAGCCGAAATGTCACTGATTTGTACAAAGGAGACATTCAAGCAGAGTGCCACATTGAAAGTCACTGATCATTTTCGTGTGACCCATCTTGCTGCATGTTAGGCTGTATGCTTAATTTCCAACATATTTTTTTGGAATGTTAAGTTGAAAAAGCCAAATCCATTATAAAGCTACTGTAAATTATTAACAACTAATAATGTTTATGTACAAAAATGTTATTTTCCTTTTTTTTTTCAAATACACATTAACACAATGTTTGGAGAGGAAGAGAGTGCACAGCAGATGACAACCGTCAAGTCTGCTGCCACCACAAGTATGAGATTTTACTTTTTCGACCAGGTTAGGTGACAAAGTTGGCAGCTGTTACATTATGGCCATCTCAGATGGGGCAAAATGTCCTCTTCCCACATTTGTCATATTTTTGCGATTTGTCTGAACATTTGTTGTCATGCACAATTTATTGGACAGCATTGTGTGATCTGTTAGAGCTTTATGAATAACATAAAGGCCTTGTTCACGTCATAAATTGCAATCGATGATGCCAGCGTTTTGGTGGGCAATTTTTTTAAGCGCCTCCTGGTGCTTACCTTTGCATTAGTGATTTTTAGTAAAGCGTTTATCTAAGCGATTCGTTTTCTCACTTCCTGACGTCAGTCAGGAAGTGAACTCTTTGACCCGGACAAGAATAAATACAATGTATTTATTCTAAAAAAAAAAAAACGCTTGGGAAATCGCTATACAAAGCGCTTTTTCAAGCACTTTTTGCGATTTCCCTACACCTTCCATTATAGCCAAATCACCCCAATAAATGGTACAGGCAGCACTTTGCTGAGCGGATTGGAATCTAACCGCTCATATGTGAACTCTCTCATAGGGAATCATTGCACAAGCGCTTTTAGGTTGATTTTGAAAATCTCCGGCGCTTTAAAAAAAAAAAACGAAAGCACCCTAAGTGTGAACAAGCACAAAATGTTATTTTGGATATCTTACGTATGTTCAAGCTACGGTTAAGCAAGACTTGTTATGTATTCTTATTTGATCACAACAATCTTACCTGAAAGACTGTCCAGCAAATTACTCCCGTCTGAAATGAAAAAAAACAGACAAGATATTTGAATAAGACTTGTATGAATGTCAATATAAATATTACCAATACAGCTCACCGGCATGAATCTAATTTTAAAATACAAATGTGTTCAATAGCTTAAACTGCACAATAACATATTGCACTGTTGTGTTGCAATCCCCAGTACAAAAATCAATCCCCATCTTCCAAGCACCAGGGCTGGAACCCACAGGAGCGCTTTTGGCAGCGTTTTGGCAGCACTGCGATACGCTAGCAGTTTGCCAAATGCTGGGCTAATGTTAATGGATGGGGCAACTTCCACAGGAGCGTTTGCGTTTCTCAGAAACGCAAACGCAGGACGTGCAGCATTTTTGGAGCGTTAGCGCTTCAATGCAAAGTATTGAACCGCTAGCGGAAACGGTCAGCAAAACCTAAACTGAGCGGTTTTGCTAGCGTTTTGCGGTTCAGCACACTGTAACAAGATTAAAAATAATTCACAGGACCAATTACGATAAAAACGCAAAACGCTACGCACCCGCTGGGCAAAAAAATACAATGTTGCAAAACACGACCAAAAACGCGCATGAATCCGCTTGCAAACCGCTCAGACAAAACGCTAGCGGTTGCGTTTTGCGTTTGCTGTTTTCAGTGGGTTCCAGGCCTAAAAGAGAATTCCCATGGGGAAAAAAATGATGGCAAGCTTCCAGAAAGGTGGTATAGAATTTGCATGCATTGTGCGTTTTTGCAAATTTGTGTTCAGTACACATAATAATGTATTTTAATGGCATCATATTTTCCTGTGCATTTTATACTTTTCCCCCAGCCTTTTGCGATTTCTTTGCATAATAAAATGTGTGCGGTAGGTCTGCTTTTTGGGTGTGATAGGAGTTTAGTGCAAATTAATGGGAGCGCAGAAAAATTCTTATGTTAATTAACTTCATTGGTATGCACAGAAGAATCGCAGTCTGAAAATCTGCATAAAAACGCACACAAAAATTGCAAACCTGCAGAGAAAAAAAATAAATATTTGCAAAATACAAGTTTGTGCAGGCAAAAAATAGCAAATCGCATGTAGAATTTGCAAGGATGAGTGTGAACGCTTCCTTAGGCCCAGTGCACACCGAGCGGTTTTAGCAGCGATCTTCCAACCGCATCCGACCAGTGAAAACGCTTGGCTAATGTATTTCAATGGATGGTGCACAACAGTGGTTTGAGGCTTTTAGCAAACCGCAAACGTGCCTCCTGCTGCAAGTTTGTGGTTTGCAGAAGTGTTTCTGCCTCAAGGTAAAGTATAGGAAAAACGCAAACTGCTCTGGAAAACGCTACATCAGAGCGGTTTTCCAGGCGTTTTTGTTACAGAAGCTGTTCAGTAACAGCTTTTACTGTAACAATATTTGTAATCTGCTACACAAAAACGCTAGGCATGTTTAGAAAACGTCTCCAAACATGCCTAGAATCGCTCTGAAATCTGCTCCAAAAACCGCTAGCGTTTTGAGGATCTGCTAGCGGTTTTGGTGTGCACTGGGCCTTAGTTGTACAGATCTCTGGCCGGCCAGTGGTCTGTGTTTTTTTTAGTATCCATTCACCTGCCAGCTCTAACCAGGCAAACCTCTGCTGAGTGAGTAGAAGCCTTGTCATTCAAAGCTTGCCCATATTATACCAAAATGCCGAGTACCAGAACAGGCAAGATGAGTAGCCATCATGAAAAACAGGCCAAATTAATCTTCACTTATGGCACTTGGGACAAAGGACTTTGGTAAGAATGAAGAAGGGCACCAAGGCCAGTAGAAATCATTCTGAAGAGAACAGTACTATATTTTCTCCCCTTTGTTTCATTTTATAGGGACACTGAACAGAGAACAAATAATCAGTTGGTTAATTCTTTTAGTGTTGTACCCAGATGAAAAATGTGCATTACTATTGGCAATGCGGTATACTATTTAAAAGACAACCAAAGTGACGCGACATGATGAGATAGACATGTGTATGTACTAGAGCTGAACGGTTTTGCGGTTTTAAACCGAAACCGCAATTCAAGTGAAGACGATCTGGTAATCGTCATTAGTTGCGGTTTTCCCAGTGCCTGCTGTGCTCTGCTTGGCTGCATGGTCCGCCTACCGTCGCGCCGTCATGCAGAAGGAGAGCCAGTGGCAGAAGCTGTGATTACGCAGAGCGTATTGCTGATTGTTAATGAGCCGGGCAGCGGGGGACGAGTCCAGTCCAGAGCGGCACACAGCTTCACCAATCGCTGGATAGCGTTGGTATGACGGCGGCGGTGCCTACCGCCGCCGTCATACCATCGCTATCCGACGATTGGTGAAGCTGTGTGTGCTGCTCTGGACTCGAGTGGATCCGCCCCCCCGCTGCCCGGCTCTTAAGCAATCAGGAATACGCTGAGTCCGACGCACATAACTACAGCCCTGATCCATATTGAAGGACAGTAACAGCACAAAGAGGGATATAGGCAAATTTTGGTTGATTTCAATATTTGTTGCAAATGTTATTGCAAATAAGCATGGCAGACAGATCAGTAAGCACACAATATTAGCATAGCAGTAAGGCAGCCAGGGAAAAGGTTATTTCTGTATATGCTCAATATAAACCAATACAAGTATAAACTAAGCCCTCACCAAGGGGTGATGGGGGTTGACTAATCCTCTGTTGCGGCTGCGCTCTCTGCACTGACCCAATTATATGAATCAGATGCATATGACGCACCACAACATGCCACCTGTTGAATCTTCCATGGACCGCAATGTAAAATTGTGGCTGTGGGGCGTCAAGCACTTCACTTGGGTGCCATAGATCAGCTTATGGTGCCCGAGGCTCATATATTAGTAGTCGAGCTCCGGATATTGGTGCAGGTGAGCTGCAAAGGGCAACGACATTCACCTACTATTGGTCAAGCTCCAGATATCGGCTAATAGAAATAGGGGAAAGATGTTAGTGTTATGCGTGTATAGACAGAAGATTGCTGTGGGGGAAGCCTGCTATAAATGTACTCCCAATTATTGAAATAAGAGCTATTGTTTTACCACAATTCTTGGCTTTTAGAGTATATAGAGTAACTGGCTTGTTATTACACACAGGCTGCTGCTACATTGGCATCAACTGAGGGGCTCTAACATCAATGATGAAACAATAATTGCCCTTATTCAATTAAGTTTTTTTCTTAAGGACTGGAAGACCGCTGGTATGAAAAGCGGGGGCCTACTGACGTCACGCCGTACGGATCCGCTGCTACCACTGATTGGCTCACAGTGATCACGGGGTCAGCAGCTAATGAAATTGGCTCCTGACCGACACACGGAGATCTGCTGTCATACGGAGAGCATGATGAGGGAGCCTCAATGATGGGAGAGCGCCGCGATTGGCGTATCTATGCAGTGGGCTAATTGAAATCTACGCCCTGGCAGGGATAACAGGTCCCAAACAGGTCATACATTTCAATTAGCATGGTCCGGTAGCAGTTAAAATATCTTTTCAGCACTTTCCAATTGTAAAAGTATTTTCTTGCTTGCTGGTGGCTGAAAAGGCATTTTATTGATAGGAGGGAAAGTAAATTGAACAAGGGTCAATGTGTTATTGATCAAGCCAGCACAGTGCAGAGGAAATGGCAGCTACAACAACCACTATAATGTAATGTAACATTATTCAATTTCCTGTCAGATCGATGGGTCAGACTGATAATTCCCGACTTCTCCGATCTGCTCCCGATCAATAACGGGATCGATTTTCAGATCACTACTGCACAAAATAAATCCCGTTATCAACTGGGAGCATATCAAATAAGTCGGAAATCGTCAGTTTGCCCCGTCTGACGGGAAATGGAATGGTGTGCACATAGCATAAACAATGCCTTTTGGCTCACTTCTTTTTCTAATGGTTGGTTGAGTGCCCTCAGTGCGCTGCAGCAAAGTTCACATTACACTTCTTTTGTTGCCAATGTGAATGGACTTTATATAAAGTGATAATTAACAGAACAAAACTTTTGGGCTTCTACTGCTGTAAAGAGTAAAGTTCAGTAAACTCCAAGGTAAAAACTTTACTTTTATAGTAATGCATTACCTTGTAGGTTGGCCAGAATTTCTCTTTTAGGTTTTTAAAGACATCCTCCTCTCCATCCAGAAGACTTAAGCCTGCAGTTAAAAAATGTTGTATTAATCCACAATTGGAGCTAAATATCATCCATCTTTACATATATTAAATTATATTCAATAAAAACAACAACAAAAATAAACAGCACCTACATATTGGCCTCAATTCACTAAGGTCAGTTTAGTGAAATAATTTAGGTCAGTAAAATAACACATTTGGTATTTTAAACTTTTTTTTTTTTGCCAAATTCATTAAGATTTCCTGCATGCGGTAGACGTTTAGTAAAATACCAATAAAACTTGCTTCAGTTCACTAACCCCTGATCGGTAAGTCCAGCTGTGGAGCAAGAAGCCGAGAGTCTTCCCACAAGTGGTGTGCATGAGACGTTGCTTTTTCTGTCCAGTGCATCCCTTTAGATGTGCATAAATGCTAATTAGAGGGAGCTCTTCTGTGTATCAGTATATAGATATGCACATCTAAAGGGACACGGAAAAGCCTTTTTAAATGTTTAATTTTCCTGCTCTGTATTACACAAATCCCCCTCCCAAATGCATCGGATCAAATGGGGTAGAAGCAGGGATATCTGGCTCTCTCTACTGGCAGTCTGCTACATCTGTCAACCTTTGCCACATGGAGATTGTAAGTTACCAGGTGATCAGAGCTGGAGATAAATATTAATCACTTTGGCTTGATTTACTGAATGATTGAATCTTTGTGAATTGCAATTTCTTGACATTTGAGGTATTTACCACACAAGTCGGTAATTTACCTCACTAGTTAGTAATTTTACTTTTCAGTGCGGGAATAGGTTTAGTGAATTGGCGTTTGGCAAGGTGATCAGTAAAATAAACAGTTTTCTGCATTACCGAATGTGGTAATGCTTTGTGAATTGAGGCCAGAGTGTATTATTATTATTATTTAGTGTTTATATAGCGCCAACATCTTCCAAAGCTCTGTACAGAATATATTGTCTTGTCAGTTCCTTTACCAATCCCTACCACAGTATGTGTATGTGGTATAGTGTATTACAGTAGTCCAGGGCCAATTTAGGGGGAAGCCAATTAACTTATTTGTATGTTTTTGGGATGTGGGAGGAAACCAGATTGACTGGAGGAAACCCATGCAGACACAGGGAGAACATATAAACTTCATGTAGATTGTGCCCTGGCTGGGATACGAACCGGGGGACCCAGTGCATCAAGGCGAGAGTGCTAACATCTACGCCACCGTGCATGCGCAGTAGTTCCCAACTGGTGAGTCTGCAAACTTTTGGAGGAGCTCAGCTGATCAACGGTGCGCAATCTGAGAGTTCCTTGGGACCTGTAAGGCTTTGTAGGGCTGGAAGAAGCCTCAGGCCCTGACAGGTACACTTTAAAATGATGCTGGATTGAGCCAGTTAGCTGTGAATAAGATAGCACTTTATGCATAGTTTTGTCCATTATGCAGGAGAACAGAGGCGCCAAAAGGATAAAAGGAAGCTGAATGAGCTTAAAAACCAAATTCTTGGTAAATAGAGGAGGTAGTGGTGGACTTACCTCCTCCAAGTAGAAACACAACGACTGTAGTAAAGACAGTCAAAATATTTTATTTATGAACTATGCAACGCAAATATGCAACGCGTTTCGCAGGTTTGATCCCGCTTCATCAGGCAATAACAAAGGAGCAATAGCATATGTGGTCAGTAGAAGAGCCAGGCGCCTTCATGTTCCCGTCCCCAATAGTGTCCTGCACAGACGCAGAACGCTACTGTGGACGGGAATGCAAAGAAAAATATGCGTAGCCAGGCCTATCAAGCCCGTCAGAGAAAACTAAACTAGCTGGCAGTGAGGGACCGGAGGCTCTGTGAGTGACTGCAAGCGCACGGGATGGCTGCAGGGGGCTGGTAGAAGCCCCAGGAAAGTAAAACTGATTCTTTTATTCCAGGCTGAAGTGTCCCTTGAAGGCTATTAGAGAAAAGATGATTTTTAGCCTGGGCTTTAGGTGTAGGTAATATGGCAGCAACATTTTTTTCACTGCAAGAAGAGACACTAATGATTCAGGTTTTCATGCAAATTGTACGTGGACAATTCGAGAATCTTCGGGAATTAATGGCCCAGTTCTCAGTTGCACATAATCTGTAATTATTTGCATCTCACTGACCATCTCTAATGGCAAGAAGTACGTCCGGTACTCTCTTTACTTTGAACAATAGTAAAGTATGGGCATGCTGCTGATTTACAGTGGTTTGCAAAAGTATTTGGCCCCCTTGAAGTTTTCCACATTTTGTCATATTACTGCCACAACCATGAATCAATTTTATTGGAATTCCACGTGAAAGACCAATACAAAGTGATGTACACGTGAGAAGTGGAATGAAAATCATACATGATTCTAAACATTTTTTACAAATGAAAAACTGCAAAGTGGGGTGTGCGTAATTATTCAGCCCCCTTTGGTCTGAGTGCAGTCAGTTTTCCCATAGACATTGCCTGATGAGTGCTAATGACTAAATAGAGTGCACCTAGCTGCTCTGTGAGGGCCTCAGAGGTTGTCTAAGAGAATATTGGGAGCAACAACTCAATGAAGTCCAAAGAACACACCAGACAGGTCAGGGATAAAGTTATTGAGAAATCAAAAGCAGGCTTAGGTTACAAAAAGATTTCCAAAGCCTTGAACATCCCACGGAGCACTGTTCAAGCGATCATTCAGAAATGGAAGGAGTATGGCACAACTGTAAACCTACCAAGACAAGGCCGTCCACCTAAACTCAGAGGCCGAACAAGGAGAGCGCTGATCAGAAATGCAGTCAAGAGGCCCATGGTGCCTCTGGACGAGCTGCAGAGATCTACAGCTCAGGTGGGGGCCTTTATGGAAGAGTGGCAAGAAGAAACCCATTGTTAACAGAAAAGCATAAGAAGTCCCATTTGCAGTTTGCCACAAGCCATGTGTGGGACACAGCAAACGTGGAAGAAGGTGCTCTGGTCGGATGAGACCAAAATGGAACTTTTTGGCCAAAATGCAAAACGCTATGTGTGGCGGAAAACTAACACTGCACATCACTCTGAACACACCATCCCCGCTGTCAAATATGGTGGTGACAGCACCATGCTCTAGGGGTGTTTCTCTTCAGCAAGGACAGGGAAGCTGGTCAGAGTTGATGGAAAGATGGATGGAGCCAAATACAGGACAATCTTGGAAGAAAACCTCTTGGAGTCTGCAAAAAACTTGAGACTGGGGCGGAGGTTCACCTTCCAGCTGGACAATGACCCTAAACATAAAGCCAGGGCAACAATGGAATGGTTTAAAACAAAACATATCCATGTGTTAGAATGGCCCACTCAAAGTCCAGATCTAAATCCAATTGAGAATCTGTGGCAAGATCTGAAAACTGCTGTTCAGAAACGCTGTCCATCTAATCTGACTGAGCTGAAGCTGTTTTGCAAAGAAGAATGGGCAAGGATTTCAGTCTCTAGATGTGCAAAGCTGGTAGAGACATACCCTAAAAGACTGGCAGCTGTAATTGCAGTAAAAGGTGGTTCTACAAAGTATTGACTCGGGGGGGCTGAATAATTACGCACACCCCACTTAGCAGCTATTTTTTTTTTAAATGTTTGGAATCATGTATGATTTTTGTTCCACTTCTCACGTGTGCACCACTTTGTATTGGTCTTTCACGTGGAATTCCAATAAGATTGATTAATGTTTGTGTCAGTAATATGACAAAATGTGGAATAATTTTGCAAACCACTGTACGTTCAGACCTCGTTCACATTGCATTCCGTTTACTTCAGCGTTGGCGCTTGTCGTTTTTGGAGGTATTTTTTCCTCCTCCCAGCACTGGGGTGGGTGCTGTGGTTTTTGTAAAGTGCTTCAATAAGCGCTTTTTGAGAGCGATTGCGTTTTTTCACTCCCTGACGGAAGTCAGGAAGTGAACTCTTTGACCTGGAAAAGAATACCAGGGCTGTGGAGTCAGTACAAAAATCCACCGACTCCGACTCCTCAGTTTAGGATTCCTCCGACTCCACTAATTTGCATATTATAATATTGTTGATTGGAAGTATGTAACATGAAATTCGCCTCTTAACTGCCAACGCTTAGGAATTTTAAAAGACAACTGAAGTGAGAAGGATATGGAGACTGCCATATTTATTCCCTTTAGTCATAGACTAAAACTAGTCCTTGGTAAGAGTACTTGTAAATGGTACAGACTGGAACAAAGAACATCTATCAGGCCCTAGGCAATGTAACCGTGGGTACATGTAAGAGTGATGTGCAGGTACTCTGCAGGGGAATAAGGAGATTCTTCCTCTATTACACATTCTTCATGCACAATCTGAACCAGGTTTATGGGTGATAGACAACACCTCTGTGTTAAATGTGCACAACATTCTCAGTGCTTTCCATGCAGCTCTGTGGAGAGTGCATATGTAGAGTATAGTACTACTGTGTACCAAAGTAAACCTGAGACAGATGAAATTAAAGTTTTATACATACCTGGGGCTTCCTCCAGCCCCCTTCAGGCTAATCAGTTCCTTGCTGTCCTCCTCCGCCACCTGATCTTCTGCTAGGAGTCCAGGTACTTGAGCCAGTCTGGCGTAGTGCGCATGCACACACTCCGCCGCCGGGAGCGTACTACACCTGCGCTGTTGCGCAGGTGCAGAACGCTCCTGGCTGTGGAAGCATGCGGCCGCTGACTGGCTGAATTACCAGGACTCATAGCAGAAGATCCGGGTGGTGGAGGTGGACAGCGAGGGACTGATTAGCCTGAAGGGGGCTGGAAGAAGTCCCAGGTATAAAACTTTTCTTTTCATCCTTCTCAGGTACCATTTAATTCGTAGTCACCAAACCAAATTTTAACAACATATCAAATTATTTGATTTCATGAGCAAAGAGAGTGCATACATTGGCATAAAACAGAATTAACGCAGAATTATTTTCATCTCATTGACAATCTCTATTAGTGACACGGCTACACATCAGGTATTTATTCTTACAGCATAGATGTCATTTCGTATATATAAGAGATTCCTGTGTACACATATATACAGTCACAATCAGATGTGATTTTTTTTTATTGGTTTATTTCATTTTTGTGGACTAAGCACAGCTATTACTGTTTGTATAAATTATTTATGATGACTATTATCTGAGAAATAGAACATTTTATCATATTTTCTATTTTAACTACAGTTTAAATTCATTAGGAGTCAGTGCATTTTTTCCCGACTCCGACTCCACAGCCCTGATACCCAAAATTGCCCCGACTCCACAGCCCTGATAAATACGATGTATTTATTCTTAAAAACGCGAACGCAATCGCTGCACAAATATACCTTCCATTGAGGCGGAATCGCCTCAAAAATGGTCCACACCCCGCTTTGCTGCCTCACGACCCGCGCTGATATGAACATTCTCATAAACATTCATTGCACAAGCGTTTGGCAGGCGTTTTTCAAAATCACCTGTGTGTGAAAAAAGGCCGAAAACGCCTCCAGTGTGAACGAGCCCTCAGTGTGACTTTTAATCATAAGCATCCTTTATTGGTAAATATGGCCACATGGTGCACACAACGCACTCACTGTATAAGGATATACATTACCAGTGTAGAAGGCACTTATTGTAACTGGAGCCGCCATCAGCTGGTCACATGCAACCTTCCTGATGACATTAATTGGTGCAGATCCTGGAAACATTCTTTCAATAAATCTCAACCAAAAAAAGTTAAAATTAGCGTGAAAGCAGAATCCCACAGCTCCAACTTTTGCGGTTTGTTTAAAATTGATGGGTTCATTGGGTGCATTTGTGAATTTCTGCTGTACGATGTCAGCAGAGGCAAACAGAGAACCATAGATTGTCACATTAGTCAGCCAGGGATGTCTTTTTGTGAACTGGGTGAAAACACGCATTTTACAAAGAGGAGGGGGAAAAACTGTTGTAGACAAGGAAGAGGTCCAACGGCTAACGACACTTCCGTAAGGCCAATATAGCAGATATTTTTGAAGTCTCCTTAGAAATCATGTAAGTCTAATGTCATCAAATACTTCCACAGGCACTGCTGCTGATGCACGGTAAACAAACGTATTCCAATATTTAAAAGATCTTTATTAATCCCTGCTCTAAATGAGCGCAGATGTAAATGAGGAACACTGACGTGTTACAATTCACAGCGTGCTTCCATCCTAAAAGTACAAAGAAATATAGATGAGTGCATTAGGTTTTGTGATAACACTGGAATTTACAAAACATGCTGCAATGTACAAAATGTATGCATAATTGTGTAATATTAAATCAAATTTAAAGAGGAACTCCAGTGAAAATAATATAACAAAAAAAGTGCTTTGTTTTTACAATAATTATGTATAAATAATTTAGTCAGTGTTTGCCCATTGTAAAATCTTTCCTCTCCCTGATTTACATTCTGACATTTATCACATGGTGACATTTTTACTGCTGGCAGGTGATGTCAGTGGAAGGAGTGCTGCTTTCTTTTTTGGCAGTTGGAAACTACTGAAAACAGCTGTTATTTCCCACAATATAACAAGGCTCCCACAGTGTGATGTCAGAACCATGGTCCTGACATCACTCTGTGGGAGGGGTTTCACCACAATATCAGCCATACAGAGCCCCCTGATGATCGGTTTGTGAAAAGGAATAGATTTCTCATGGAAAAGGGGGTATCAGCTACTGATTGGGATGAAGCTCAATTCTTGGTCACGGTATCTCTTTAAAGTAAACCTGTGAAATTGAAAATGAAAAAAAAAATTGGATACTTACCTTAGGACACAGAAGCCTAGGGATCCATCAAAGGCTTTACCCATCCTATCCCACCAGGCCATTGCAACGTGAGACCCTCGAGGCACAGCTACACTGCGTCGGTGCAGTAGCACAGACTCGCTTGGGCTTTGGGTCCATGCTGAGCCTGATTGGGTCAGTGCTACACTGCAGGCAGCTTGCCCATGTGCAGTATCACAGACCTGATCGAGCTCAGCTTTTTCCACTGAAGCCTGAGCGGGTCTGTGCTACTGCGCATGCTCAAGTCATCGACAAGCGGTGTTCCAGAGGGGGTATCGCTGGAACGGGCTGCTTGAGGAGGAAGTTTCCCTCTATACAGGTCAGGGAAAAGAGGCACCCAAAGGCAATAAAACTGCATTAAAAACAAAATAAAAGCAAAAAAGGTGGTGGTGGCTTATCTTTCCAATGACACTAGCAAGGTTGATTAAAATAGATTTTTATTTGCACAATAGCCTAAGCAAATAAAAATATATTTAAGTCAACTTCGATAGTGTCATTGGAGAGGTAAGCCAACTCCACCTTTTTTGCTTTTAAAGAGACACTGAAGCGAAAAAAAATTTATGATTTGTATGTGTAGTACAGCTAAGAAATAAAACATTAAGATCAGATACATCAGTCTAATTGTTTCCAGTACAGGAAGAGTTAAGAAACTCCAGTTGTTATTTCTATGCAAACAAGCCATTAACTCTCCGACTAAGTTAGTCGACTAAGTTAGTCGTGGAGAGGGCTGTTATCTGACTTTTATTATCTCAACTGTAAGTGAACTGTTTACTTTTTCTCTGCTAGAGGAGAGGTCATTACTTCATAGACTGCTCTGAAAGACTCATTTTGAATGCTGAGTGTTGTGTAATCTGCACATATTTTAGAATAGAAAAAACACTATATACCTGAAAATAAAAGTATGAGAATATTTTCTTTGCTGCTAATCTTCTAGTAATTATTCATAGTACACAACCAATTCACTATATCATTATTTTTTTTTTTTCGCTTTAGTGTCTCTTTAACGCAGTTTTATTGCCTTTGGGCGCCTCTTTCCCCTGTCGTGCAATTTTACCTCCCCATCCCCCTAGGGTAGCTGTGTATTGGCCTGCAGTGGTCTCAACCATCTGCAGAAACTCAGATCCAGCTACTGGATTGCCCGAGTGGAGACAGGTTTGTGTTCTCCATCTGCTCCTTGTGGTTGGTTGCCCCTAATTGCAACCCACATTTGTGAGTATACTTCATCTCATTATTTATACCAGGAGACGTGACATATTATGCTATTGGGCTCCTATTGTCTCTGTGTTTTTTCCTAAAGGTGAATCTTTACCTCAACCACCTTTTTTTGTTTATGTGTACCTATTTGGGGCACTTTTTTTCTTTACAGGTTTCCTTTAAGTAAACTTGCTTAATATTTTTAAGATGTTTCCCCACTGGCCCAAGAAGCTTCCTCACCAATTGATGATGATGGACTATCTTCAGGAACAACAAGTTCACTAGCTTCAGGGCCGAGTGCTTAAAGCAGGGATGTCAAAGTCAAATACAAAGTGGGCCGAAATTAAGCTCTGGCATCAACTCGCGGGCTGGCCTCAATGTATAGTGGCCACTGCTCTCCTTTATAAAGGTCCCTGGTGTCTAATAGCCCTCCAAACATCCCATATACAGTTTCCTGATGTTTAGGGGTCCTCCCTCCCTCATCTATACAATTCCCAGATGTCTGGTGGTCTAGAGTGGGCCAAACATAATGCAAAGTGGGGAAACCACCTGAGGGACAAATCTTATAGTTCCGAAGGCCAGATTTGGCCTACGGCCGGAGTTTGACATGTATGGCTTAAAGGGAACCTTAGGTGACAGATATACGAAGGCTGATATATTTATTTAATTTTAAACAATACAAATTGCCTGACTCCTGCTGATCCTCTGCCTGCAATACTTTTAGCCACAGGCCCTGATCGAGCCTGCAGATTAGAGGTATCTCACAAAAATCTGACTAAATTAGCTGCATGCTTGTTTCAGGTGTCTGATTTGGACACAACTTATGCCAGAGATAACAGCAGGACTGCCAGGCAACTGGAATTGTTTAAAAGGAAATAAATATGGCAGCCTCCTCACATATGAGGTTCTCTTAACAACCTATAGGCTACTGATGCATTCTATTGCTATATTTGTATGGAGGGGGAAGGATGGACGACAGACTGGTGGACAATGGAGTGGCTTCCGCAGGGCAAGATGAGGAGAGCAATGTGATGAGGAATCGTTTTCACTGAAGATCTGGCATGGTGGTGATCAATAAAGGTGCAGTGACAAATCTCCACATAACTGGCATTGTTGTTTGGTTGCTCTATGCATATTAAAGGGGAACTTCAGCCTAAACAAACATACTGTCATCAAGTTACATTAGTAATGTTAATTAGAATAGATAGGTAATATAATCTCTTACCCACCCTGTTTTAAAAGAACAGGCAAATGTTTGTGATTCATGGGGGCTGCCATCTTTGTCATGGGGGCAGCCATCTTTTTGGTTGAAAGGAGGTGACAGGGAGCAGGAGACACAGTTCCAACTATCCTGTGTCCTGATTAACCCTCCCAGCTGCACACCCTAGGCTTCAAATGTCAAATTCAAAATGTAAAAAAAAAAAAATTGCACCAAAACAGCAGAACGAGAACAACAAAATCAGAAATCCCATCATGCTTTGCACAGCATCAGGGGAAAAATGCCCGGGCAGTTTTCTTCTGTGCAGATAAAAATGAGGCTTTTATAAGAGAAACAAAGTTCTGATGCTGTGAAATTGTTAAAGAAACACAAAGCCTTTTCAGTGCTGCTGAGTCAATTTTTAGTCCGGAGGTTCACTTTAAGATCTTTAATCAATATTTTAGCTTTTTATTACAGGCAGAGCAGGGTGATGAGAGATACACTTGGTTTCTAGAAAGTTTGCAGTGGAAGAAGAAGAAGCACTGCATACATCAGTCCCTGGAGTCTCATCTGTTAGAATATGCTCCATACACGCCGGAGCTCTAGTGTTTAACCTCCCTAGCGGTATAGGCAGTTATACACGTCAATACAAAACATGCTGTGAACAGGTCTGACATGCATACACGTCAGTACTCTCCTGCACTGTATACTAGACCCTTGCTTGACACATTTTGGCAAGTTACAGGAAAAAAAAAAGGTTATGAAAATTAATTGGATCACTTTTTTCACAAAAATCCTGGGAGTATTGAACACCAGGGAGGACACACGGAGGAGGATGGAGTTAAGCCACCGGACCCGGGAGGACATGCCCCAGTCGGATAGGTGAGAGTACTGCTGCCGGCTGGAGGGGAGCACAGATAGGGGGTCTCCTTGTGTGGCGAGGCAGGTGGCAGATTTTCAATCAGTTGCACATTTTCAATCGATTTCATACTGAGATCGATTCGGAATCTGTGTACAGTGTGTGGGCAGCCAAACAGATCCCTCCCTGATCAGATTTGATGAGAGAGGGATCTATATTATGGGCGATCTGAACTCAACTATTTTTTGATGAAAAAGATAAAATAACAATGACTTTACGTAGAAAACTCCATCTTGGAAAATGAATAGTTACAAAGCAATATTCAGGGCTGGATTTACCATAAGGCACTGTAGGCTCGTGTCTATAGGCGCTTGATGATGTAAAGACGGCTCACTTCCCTCCCCAAGTGCCTCCCTCCTGCCTTACCTATGCAGAGACCCAGGCGGCGTGTAAATGAGAGCTTACTCACCCAGGTCTCAACATTCCATTGCCCAGATCTCCCTTCAGTGGGGGCACCTCTAGCTACCTAATACTGAGGATAGCTCTGGCTACCTAATACTCAGGAGCACCTCTAGCTACCTATGATGGACAAAGGAACTTAGGGAGAAGTGACAGCTGGGCAAACCAGTACACTTGCGATGTGTTTCAGCGGGTGTTTACAGGTTCATGGAGAGCGAAGTCTAGGGTGCCAGGACATTTGTGCCTATAGGCTCCTGTGATGTAAATCCGGGCCTGGCAATACTATCACACAGCCGTCATGTTGCAACAAATTCTTCACAGGCTTTGCATGGATTATCAGTCAGTGTAATTAATTCACTGTAAAAAAAGAGTTAAGTTGTTATGATACACCCTTTACAATCATTGAATCTGCCTGTGTCTCCGATATCAGCTATGGATAGGTCACTTTAACGAGCATAAATATTGTCTTTTGGGTGTGTGGTTTACTAAATAAACCTTTCTAGTCTCTGTGTTTATTGACTCCAATTATTTGTGTTTTGTATAGGTAAAGAAAATATTTTCAGAAGTAGTTTCTCACCTTGAAATGATAAAATCATTTGGAACAAATACAATCCATGACATTTCACCTGCAAAGAATTGCAAGTGCATTAGAGCACACCTGTAGCGTACCATATTTTTCTGCATGGCTAACCTCATCCAGCGGCGAACAGAGACCTCTCCTCTCTCTGTTCCCCTAGTGCCAGCTTCTGCTGATCACACGATCAGCAGAAGCTGGGACTAGAGGTACTGTGAGAGAGAGGAGAGGTCTCTGATCACCGCTGCATGAGGTGAGCCATGCTGCCGCTGCTGATTATGGTTCAAGGAAAGCAGAAGACAGAAGGGGGGAGAGGAGGACACACGGGGGTCAGAGAAGCACACACGGGGTCAGAGAAGCACATGCGGGGGTCAGAGGAGCACACATGGGGGCTGGAGGAACACACATGGGAGGCAGAGGAGCACACACAGGGGCCAGAGGAGCACACACGGGGCAAGAGGAGCACACATGGGAGGCAGGGGAGCACACAAGAGGGCCAGAAGAGTACACTCGGGACCAGAGGAGCACACACGGGAGGCAGAGGAGCACATGCGGGGGTCAGAGGAGCACACATGGGGGCTGGAGGAACACACATGGGAGGCAGAGGAGCACACACAGGGGCCAGAGGAGCACACACGGAGCAAGAGGAGCACACATGGGAGGCAGGGGAGCACACAAGAGGGCCAGAAGAGTACACTCGGGGCCAGAGGAGCACACACAGGGGCCAGAGGAGCACACACGGGGCAAGAGGAGCACACATGGGAGGCAGGGGAGCACACAAGAGGGCCAGAAGAGTACACTCGGGGCCAGAGGAGCACACACGGGAGGCAGAGGAGCACACATGGAAGGCAGGGGAGCACACATGGAAGGCAGATGAGCACACATGGAAGGCAGGGGAGAACACAAGAGGGCCAGAAGAGTACACTCGGGGCCAGAGGAGCACACACGGGAGGCAGAGGAGCACATGCGGGGGTCAGAGGAGCACACATGGGGGCTGGAGGAACACACATGGGAGGCAGAGGAGCACACACAGGGGCCAGAGGAGCACACACGGGGCAAGAGGAGCACACATGGGAGGCAGGGGAGCACACAAGAGGGCCAGAAGAGTACACTCGGGGCCAGAGGAGCACACACGGGAGGCAGAGGAGCACACATGGAAGGCAGAGGAGCACACATGGAAGGCAGGGGAGAACACAAGAGGGCCAGAGGAGCACACACAGGGGCCAGAGAAGCACACATGGAAGGCAGAGGAGCACACTAGAGGGCCAGAGGAGCACACACAGGGCCAGAGGAGCACACACGGGAGGCAGAGGAGCACACAAGGGGCCAGAGGAGCACACACTGGAGACAGAGGACCACACATGGAAGGTAGGGGAGCACACAAGAGGGCCAGTGCCAAAGCCAATGCGCTACTGTGAATGGTAGAGAGACAGCATGACAACCAGGCAATTTGCATTTTTTAAAAGGAAATACCCTCTTTCGTGTGCGTCCCAGCTGCGCATGCGCAGAAGCCTGCGACACCACGGATTACTGGGAGTCGTAGCGGCAGTAAGGGGCCTAAGAGAACGGTGAGGGACTCAGAGCTGCTCATGGAGCTGGAGTAAGCCAAGTAAGTATAAATTAGCGATAGTGAACCATCTTAGGTTCACTTAAATACAATACAATAACATTTCTATAGTGCTTTTTCTCCCATAGGACTCAAAGCGCTTAGGCTCTCTCAGATTCAATAGTTGGTAGTTGGATGAAGTATTCACACAACAAAAGTTATCTTTCTGCAAATGCCAAACTGAACAGGTGGGTTTTCAGTCTGGATTTAAACAAGTCCAGGGATGGAGCTGTCCTGATCTGCTGAGGTAAGGAGTTACAAAACGTAGGAGCAGCATGACAAAAGGCTCTGGAACCAAAAGTTTCCAAGTGGACTCTGGGTATGACTAGATTATTAGAACCTGTTGATCTGAGAATGCGGGGATTGCTACGCAGCTGTAAAATTTCTTTCATGTATCCAGGGCCCAGATTATTTAGTGATTTAAATGTCAGTAGGCCGATCTTGACTAGGACCCTCCATTTTATAGGTAGCCAGTGAAGGGAGAGCAGGACTGGCATTATGTGGCAGTGACGGGGTTGGTTGGTTAACAGTCTGACAGCAGTATTCTGAATCAGCTCTAGGCGGTACAAGTCCTTTTTTGGAAGGCCAGTGTAGAGAGCATTGCAGTAGTCCAGTCGGGATGTAATGAAGGCATGAACTAAAGTTGGTAGATCTGGGGGGATGAGGTGCTTGATTTTTGCAATGATCTTCAGGTGAAAATAGGATGATTTCACCACAGCGGAGATGTGAGTTCTGAAGTTTAAATAATCATCAATTACAACTCCCAGGCTACGCACATGATCAGAGCTGTGTAGATCCGTGCCTCCCATTCCCAGTGGTGAAGACTGCAAGTTAAGTTGTTTTGTTGTCATGCGCTACCCTCCGATCTTCAGTTTTGTCTGCATTTAGTTTTAATCAGTTGTCACTCATCCATTGCTGTAGTTCGCCTAAGCACTTTAAGCATTATGCAACACACATAATGTGAACTTAGCCTAAGTATTTTTAAAGGACCACTACAGCGAAAAAAGTAAGCAGTTAAAATCTGAATGGTTTTGAACTAGTCCATTTCCTCATAGAGGATTCTCTGGGTTTTCTTTGTTTTTTTAAAGGCATTTCCTGAACGGCAGTTGCTAAGGCGAACTTCCGAAACAAAGAAAACCCTGAGAATCCCTTATGAGGAGCTGGACTAGTCCAAAACTTGTCGGTTCTGTCAGATTTTTACTGCTTACTTTTTTTCACGGTAGTGGTCCTTTTAACTAGTCAAAAGCATAAAGCACGACAATTATTGCACACATTTGAGTCGTATTTCTTACAAATACTTATGCATCAATTCAAGATGTAACTCACATGAGTACTTGGCAAATACCCTATTTCATCAAGGGTGCAAGCTACAATAATATTGAGAAATACTGAACTTAGAAAATGCTAATATATACTGTCACTTTTAGGTTTCAGTTACTAAAAAAAAAAATAAAGATATACAAAAACATAAGTGCTCATTCCAATGTATGATGCAAACAGGTGTGTTTAGGCTGGGCATAGGGCAATCGAACAAGAGAAACCCTGCAACAAGGGACCAACCACAAAAGCTATCATTTCTGATATGTGTTACTTACGGAATGTTTCCAGGGTTAAATGTTAAAATGCAGAACACAAAGAAGTGGCAGCCATGCATCTACTTCCAGTGCTCTGATAAAGAAATAGACAGAGCCAGCGAAAGCATTACGTGTCCCTTTGAACGACATAACACGTGACCAGATATGCAGAAATGTGACCCTACAACACAATGCCCTGAGTGCCCTCAATGTCCCACTATCCACACAACTAGTTAGTTAGAGTAGCTGCTCATTAGTCCAAACCACGCCCAGCCTTGTATGTGCCCGCCCCCTTCTCGTTCAGTCCCCCATATGCAAGTACAGTAAGTATTAGCAGTGGGCGGGATCCACCGTACCTCCCAATTATCACCACTTCTTCACTGGTGGACAAAGGCTGTGGGCGGGGAGTGCTGTATCGGGCTCTACACGCGATCGCCCCGCCCCTTCTAGCAGTAACACATTAGAAAGCACAGAGTTTGCATATAAACGCGTAAAACCGGCTGGCACGCACTTACCAAAAAGACGTTGATATATCGCAGCGCCACAGTCCCGTAACCGAAAGCTGCAGCGCGCCGCCGTCAGGATCACTCCAACGTGAGACTTCCCATAAGCTACGCCCATGAAATCTGTCACCTTCCCCATGCCGCAATCCCATTTCACCTCATCCCGCTTTCCTATTAGCTATTGCTGACGTCTGTCTTCTCACAGCGCTCTGCTATTGGCCAGTCCCGCCCCCCTGACAGCTACTCGGTGGCTCCATGGTAACGCGAAGGGAGCTGCAGCTTTGGCATCTGTGACTGCGAGCAATGTCTTTCAGCGGCCGCTAGGGGGTGCGCTAGCTACAGAATACTGAGTACAGCGCAGTGTCGCTGTCCTCTCCTGTCTCCCCCAGCAGCATACGTCATGGTGTGCACCGCACCAGCTCAGCGCCCCCGTTATTACTAGCAGAAGTTCCTAACAGCCAGCACAGCTCCGGCCGCACCGCTCCTATTGTACTTCTATTGGGGGGAAGCTAACACAACAGCGGAGCCCGTGCGGTGCCAGCAGGTAACCTGCATTCTCTCTGCCATGGCTTTGCATGTTTATCTTGCTAGTACAAAACATGAGACCTATGAAGGTCCCACTCCAGTCAGTGCTGCTGTCACATGATCCTCTGATGGCAGTCCATGCGTATAATGCACCTGGCATGTACGCCTAGCACCAGTACCTGCATATCAGGTGCCAGGAAGCAGCTCTGCCATTCCTGATTGCCATCAGCAATGCTGGACTCCATCCAGCAACATCTGATAATGAGGATTGTGGAGCAGACTTGTTTGATCTCATTAAATGTGCAGTCTTGATATGTGGGTGGAGAATGGTTTCCATGTTCCTGCCTGGTGGGTTGTAGTAGTGCCAGATCACCTGGGACAGTTTGCTGTGTTGTGTTCCTGTCCTGAGCTGTGCCTAGGCCTTGTTATTTTGTGCTAGTCATCCTATAGATCCAAAACATAACAGTACTGACTGCAGCCTTGTCCTCCCTGATACCCACCAGTAGAGGTGTGAGCTAAAATTCCTCTTTTGCCTCTGCAATCACTGGGATTAGAGGAAGCAGAACTGAAACTTTGCATGAAGCTAATCAGATTATAAGAGTGAGTGATAAACTGGCAGCTTGATAAAGTCTTTAACTCTGTAGAGGAAAAAAATCTGTTTGAATTTAAAGTGTATTTGAAGTGAATTGCGCAAGTCTACTTTAGGGGATCCGGCAGGTATCATCATAGGGAGTAGTTCTCCAATCACAGCACCCTCTACAGCACAAAGTGTGTGCATAGTTTACTACAACCTATCTGAAACTTAGAAGAGATGAAAAGCGCTTTACAAATGTTTCGTTGTTGTTCATTGCTGTCGTAGCAGTTCCAGAGGGTGCTGTCAACCCAATCATGTTAGAAAATTGTACGTGTATGAATAGTACCAATCCTCCTTAGAACTTGCCTGTGTTGACCTTCTTTATTTCACCTACAAACAGCAATTAACAACAGCCAGACCTCTTTGGCACCAAACAGCACAGGCCTAGGGACAGCAGGCAGACCCTCTCAGAAAGCACGACACATAATGCGGCAGTTTTTTTCCCTAAAATCCACATAATTTGACAGCTTTTCCTCTAAAATACACTTAATGCAGGAGTGTTTCCTCCAAAAACATATAATGTGGCAGCATTTCCCCATAATTTGCATAATGTGGCAGCGTTTCCTCCAAATTACACATCATGTGGCAGCACTTCCTCACTAAATACATATACTGTTGCAACGTTTCCCAAAATTATGCAGAAAGGCATTTTATAAAAATTGCAAAAGCCACCAATTTTCCTCTCTGTATTTTGAGAGGTCAACATTAATATGTAAAGTAGAAGAGATTCATTCATTGAATCAGCCTGCTGTACTACCGGTACTTTATCTTGCTGTCCATGCGAGTTATTTGCATTAATAATAAACACTATCAACCATAATGTTCAATAAAACATGGGAATCACAGATCAGCATCCAGCAGTACACTCAAACTAATAAAATATGAATGAATGACGAGTACTTCCTATGGATTACAATACAATGGCCCTCGTAAAAGTTATCTGTCTTCAGGTTTTTATAATTGCCTATTGTGTACTGACAAAGCGGCCTTTTTATGCTGAATAAGCCTAGTGCAAGTGTCTTAATTTATTCAAAAGCATGCCAGTCATTGTAAATGCTAGTGTTGTTGTTAAAGTAAACCTGCAATGAGCTTACTAAAAGATTTGATACCTACCCCGGGCTTCTTCCAGCCCCATGAGCACCGATGCGTCCCTTGCCGTCCTCCCGAGTGCCTCCGTTCGGGCACACACTATCTGTCTCGGTAATGAGCTCAGTCACGCCAGCTGGGCTCTCTTGCGCATGCACAGAAGCACCGACTGGTGCGACTGAGCCAGATTACCGGGGCTGATTGTGAAAAAACAGAGGACTGAGGAGGACGGCGAGGGACACATCGGTGCTTATGGGGCTGGAGGAAGCCCCAGGTAAGTATCAAATCTTTTAGTAAGTCCATCTCAGGTAAACTTTAAGGCTTGTATGCTCGTCTAAACAACTTGCTCAGCTATCTTCTAAACTGTCTTTTGGAAGACAGTTGGGCATGTGTATGGCTGGCAAACAACAAGACGACCAACTGATAACAGGTGGTTTGCCAGATCCATCTGGCGGATCAACCTGCTCAACTAATTTGCAATTTGGTGACCTTTTGAATGCGTAGATGTTGTGCAGTTTGTCGTTTTGCTTGGTCACGCAGTATTAAAGTGAGTTGGTTGTTTAGTTGGTTGGCGTGTGTGTGGTTGGCTGGGCATTATGTTGCATGTGTATTAGGCCTGAACGATTTTAGGAAAAAATTGAATTGAGCGATTTCTGTCCAAAATTAGGATTTCGATTAGATTCACGATTTACTTCAAATCAAGCTTTGTTCCCCCCCCCCCTTTGTGCCTGTCCCCCCTCTGTCCCTGTCTCTCATTGTGCCCCCTTTGCCTCTTCATGCCTCCTCTGGGTCTCTCTCTTGCCTCCTTTGCGTCTCTGTGCCCCCTCTGTGTCTCTTGTGTCTCTCTCTGTGCCCACGCTGTCTCTCTCTGTGTTTCCTCTGTCCCCCAAGTTGCATCAGTTCTGGACATAGCTTCAAGCACGAGTCCAGCGATGCCCGTCTATCCACTTTGCCTCATGCAGGCTCTAATGCACGGCATACTTCCTGTATATCATGTGACATACAGGAACCCAAAGTTTTGCCAAGCACAAGCGGCGGCAGAGGGCAATAGAGGATGGAAGGTATGTCCAACACTGCAGGCACTGGGACTTTGGGAAAGTTTGAAGGCGCTTCTTCAAACTTCCTCTTGTGGAAAGGACGTGATCGCGATATTCACCGCTTTGATGATTCTGAAATTGTGATCTTGGTGATTGCGATTTCGATTTAAATTCGGTTTATCTTTCAGGCCTAATGTGTATATGATCCTTTATGCTGGGTACACACTATGGGATTTTCTGGTCGATTTACTGTCAGATCGATTATTTCCAACATGTTTGATTTGCTTTCCGATCGATCTTCGAGCATTTTCCGATCGATTTCCGTTCACTTTAATAGGAAATCGATCGGAAAATGCTCGGAAATTGATCGGAAAGCAAATCGAACATGTTGGAAAAAATCGATCTGACAGTAAATCGGCCAGAAAATCTCATAGTGTGTACCCAGCATTAGAATTCAGGACCACGTGGTTTGGAACCCACACACCTGATTCTGCACCATTTCAGCACCGATCAGCAGGATGGGGTCTGTACTGAATGCATGTCCTGAATGCAAACGATGCTGGTAAATACCAACATTATTTCTGCCTCAGGTAGTTGTTATTGAACAATATAGAGGATCCATTTATTTTACAGCAGTTCTTCTGAAGGAGAACTTATGGAAAATCTTATGAATTCATTGTAAGCCACTGATTTGCTAGTCACAGTTTTGTGACTCTCATCTAAGATACATGAGTGACAATTTACTGGTGAACTGCTTATCTCACTGCCCAACGTCTAATTCTTTCCCATTAAGATGTTGGGCAGGAGAAGTCTTGCAGCAGTTTGTAGTGTAAATCTTAAAGGACCACTCCAGCAAAAAAAAGTAAGCAGTTAACATCTGACAGAGCTGACAGCTTTTGGACTAGTCCATCTCCTCATGGGGGATTCTCAGGGTTTTCTTTGTTTTTAAAAGCATTTCCTGAACGGCAGTTTAACTGCCAAAATAGTAAGATTTGGCTGGTGGTTGTAATCCAACTGCCAAGGTTCTGTAATGAGAGGGATCAGGAGCCCAATGGTGCAGTTATCGTTAGGTAAGAGTAGAGTAGTAGATTATACTCAAAAGGTAGGTTGCACTCCTGCAACCACCGACAGAGTTTACGGGAAACTCACCGTTCCCATTCGGTATCCCAGATCCGCTAGGCAGGTGCTGGTAGGTCGCTCTCCTTAGGCAATTGGACACATGGTGTACAAAAACGCTCCCCCGAAGGGTTGAGGACTAACAAGACGTGTAGGAGGCACCCAAAAAGTATCTTATCTTAAAGCCATAAAGTTTTGGAGTAATCAGATTTTACCTCCAGCAATGAATAAACCACATGGGTAGAAATAATTTTAATGATGCACAACAAAGACAACGCGTTTCACGGGTACTAGCCCGCTTCCTCAGTTCAATAAGTGCCTACGACAAAAACATATAGAGATATGTTCGAAACACTCACCAATATATGACTTAGGTAACAATGTTCTTATAAAATCCATAAAACAAAGAGACCTTCATTAAAATAGCATTTCACATTTAGAAAAATATATCTATCATATGTCTCTTCATATATAGTAAAATAAAAGCCAACCTCCCTATTCACTCGCACAATATTTTGGCAGTTAGACTTAGCAAATGCTATTCAGGAAATGCTTTTGAAATCAAAGAAAACTCTGAGAATCACCCATTAGGACATGGACTAGTCCAAAACCTGTCAGTTGTGTCAGATTTTAACAGCTTACCTTTTTCGCTGTAGTGGTCCTTTAACAGTGGTGAGGTGAGGCCACAAATGTCAGGGGACCAAAACCATCATAAATCGTCAATTTTAGGTAATGAAAATCTAAACTGTTGTCACTCATATTATGTAGTCCCTCCTGATTATTGAGGCCTTTTAAAATATCAGTGGTTTCTTCTGATTAAGTAAATGTGTGTTATTTACCATCTGCTAAGTATAATCTTGGCATAGCAGAATAAATAAATCCAAAGCAGAAAAAGCCTTACAAATGCTATTAAAGTATTTCTGTGGTTTTGTAACTTAAGTAGTCCACAAACCTATACAACTTGTGGTAAGAATGTGTCCTCACTGTCCCTAGTTTTCAACCAAACCCGTTCCTTTTTGCTTGCTAGTTCTCCTCCTTCTACAATGTCTTGTGTAGGTCTATAGCTATGCAAATACATGTGAAATATTTTTACATACTACATTGCATGCCCACTTTGATGTCTGGTGCCGTGAGTGTGCTCAACTTTCAATGGCTGTTGTAGCCCTACAGCTTGTAGGATTATACAGGAAAAAACTCTGGTAGGGGCTTTGGTTTGTGAGTTTCGTGGAGTCCATCAGACTGTATGTTTTTATGCCTGAGACATTTTCCAGGCCTTTACGCAATCTGCCTTTATATTATTCCTTATGCTGTGTATCTGAAAATGTGAGCTAAGTTTTTGTAATGTTGTAATAAGTTATGCACACCTCCCTTGAAATATTTAGCACGATCAGGATTTTTAGAGATGGAAGATGGCTTCAGATGTAATGTGTGACCAGTTGAATTTTGGTTACAAGACAGCCGCTGCTACTGATTTTGTTTACATTATGTGCAGGATTGAGTATTGTGTTACTCTCCCTACAGGACTGAGTATTGTGTTACTCTCCCTACAGGATTGAGTATTGTGTCTTCCTCTCTTTTAAGGCTGGTTTTACACCTGGCCAGAGCGTTGCGGTGTGATGCTCCGCCCCCTCGCATTGCATCGAAATGCCAAAAAATAGATTCATATGACCCAGCGGCAGAGTGTGCCAACAGGATGATATAAATAGTGCACGGCCTTCACCGCCTGTCGGCACCGCTCGGATTTCCGGTTTCCCTTTTGTATTTGTGTTGTTCCGCACATGCACACCTCATTGCGCCAAACCTATTTTCTGACTTACATGCATTTAGTCGCCCTGGAAGTTTAACGCTAATGTGCTGTTGCAAAGCGAACACTTCCAGCACAACGCAACACAGTTAGTGTACGAGGCCCCATAGACGTTCGGTGCTGCGTGCAGAAAGGATAACGCAATGCAAAGAAAGTGGCTTAGTGTGAAAGGGGCCTTAGTGTCATTTTTTTTCCTGTACCCTATGGGACAGTTCTCACTGTGCTCTCCTATGATTGCCCCCATCATGGAGGCGTGACAAAAGTGATGCGTCATAACTGACAGCGCTGCAGATAGTGTGAATGAGGCCTAGTGAAATGTGGATAAGTGATTTACTTTCGGACAAATCTGGATTTGGACATGTAATATAAACAATGCTTTTTGCTTGTCTTCATTCTTTTAATGTGTTTTAAAGTACTTACAACAGTTTATACAGTACAATACTTTAACATGTCACAACAAAAATATGCAAAAATAATGTAATGGTTAAGGGCTCTGCCTCTGACACAGGTGACCAGGGTTCATTCGAATTTCAGCTCTACCTGTTCAGTAAGCCAGCACCTATTCAGGAATGAGTCCTTGAGCAACTACTGAGCACCCCCTAGTGTCTGCAGCTCAAGCGCTTTGAGTCCACTAGGAGAAAATCACAGTATAAATGTTATTTGTCTTGCCTTGTCTCTTGTCTGTGTTATTTGTCTTGTCTGTAGTTTCATTTGGTGCTAACAGGTGTCATCATAGGTCCATTTACGGACAGAGTGGCTTCCCTTTGTATAAATCTTTACAACAAATATGATTTTTAAAACTCTTTGGGCACAAATGGTTTTCTAGATCTGTGTAAGGGCTCAGTTGTTGAGTTGTTGTTTTTTTATCTTCGCATGAACATATTCAAATAGATAATGTCAAATTCATTGGTTTTTACTTTAAAAGTTCCCGGTTAGAAGCCCAGATACTGACTACCTCCTGCACCACAAGCTGGCAGTGCTGTAGGCTGCATTCATTTCAGAGAGATTCAGTCTGTGCATAGTCTCACCAACCGGAACAGCAGATTGATGCAATCCAGGCAGCTGAAATTGTCCCACAGAGCCTGAAATGGATTACTTCAACCACTGCTTCTGGTCATGCGATTACATATTTGAGGCAGGCTTTGTATCTGAAGGTAGCACTTTAATTACTAAGGCATGTGCTTAGAGATGGACTCATTTTGCCTATCACGGTAATCATTTAATGTAAATGCTTCTGTAACCGCTGCATTCAAACTGGAATACATTACTCTGTAAAACTGATGTCTAGAGATCTACTATAAGCCAGCAGTTGTGGATGCATGCTTGGCCTAGTACAGCTGAAAGGAGCAATGATTTCCACAGCTGTTCTGAAATTATGCTGTACCGTGTGGCTTTTTGGACACTTGATGAAAGCAATGCTATGCTCAGTGCATTTGGTAATCGCAGCGCATTTGGTAAAGATGCTAAACACCTTCCGCTTTCTTTGCTGGAAATCTACTAGCATGTGTGCCATTGCCTCCGATGTAGCGATCTATTTCATCCAATGACTAAACAAGCAGTGAGGAATGAGCTCATTGTGCCCATACTTACCAAGCAGCTGGAAGACGCACGCTTTTGCCCTCCTCATCCCTTTAGCTGCCCCTTTTCTTCTGTCTCCATGGACAGGACACAGTGCTTGGCTATTGTGCTGTCTTTACAGCACTCATTCTCTTGCTGTAACGATCAAATAATGATCATTAGGGGCAATATTAAAGTGGACCTGAACTCACAACTTCCTCGCTGCTCTAACAGATAAGCAAAAGATAAACTTTAACGTCCCACTAGGAAACCAGCCTAAAGTCCCACGTTACAGCAGCCAGTAACGCAGCCTAACTCACAGCACTGTAAAATCAAAGTGCTTGTTCACAGTGCACACGTTGCGTTACATTGTAACGCAGCACGTTTAAACAAAGTGCTGCATGCTGTAAGTTATACTGGGCCAAGCCACGTTAGACTGTTTGCACATGCTCAGTACTGCTGGAGGAGGAAGACATGGCTAATTAATATTCACTGCACTGTGGAGACTCCTGGTGGGACTGTAGTGTTGTCCGGATCATGAACGAATCGTTCATTTGATCCGGATCTTTTTTGTGAGTCGAATCATCCAGATCATCACAATGAAAGATTCAGTTCACAGTGGATGTCTGTCTGGAAGAAACAGAAACATACAGAATGTACAGTGCAGGGAAAGTCCTGTCCTGCTAATCACTTCACCCAGTCTGCTTCCCCAGTAAAATGATTCAAATGATTCGGTTCAAAGATCTGGATCTTTTCAATGATCCGATTCAAATGATCCGAATCCTTAAAAAGATCCGGACTTCCTATCACTAGCCTGGAGCAGCTGCTTTTAGAGCTGCATAACGCAGCTCAATCTGACGTCCCACTTCAACACCACCATACGTTGCGTTAGGGGCACGTTATTCGACCATAACGTCCCTTAAAATGCAACGTCTTGGGGGGAAAGTAGCCTTAAAGGGACTCCAAGCAACTCTCATAGGAAAGCCTTTAAGACTCCGACCAGTACTGCAAAATACTTAAAGTGGACCCAAATTAAAAATACAAGGTTTCAGAAATAAAATCTATTTTCTAAATTATAATAATAAATAGCAGCCTTTTTTCAGCTGCATGATGACAAATATAAAATATTTTACATTTATTGGAGGAACCCCTCCCTTCCTTTCATATTGCTGGGACAGAATCCGGCAAATTGGTGGAGTAGGTGGTGCCTAGCAAAGGAGGAATTGCTAATGGCTGCCACCTGTATAACCCTAGTTATGCAAAGAGGAGGGCGAAAAGCATGCACTGAAATGCTCATAGGCTTGAAGGAGTGTTTATTTATCTTTGTATGTGTCAGAGTGGTGCAACTAAATATTTTGAATTAAAAAAATGTTTGTTTTGGGTCCGCTTTAAAGATGCATACCTTTCTTTCCTCTTTCATTTGATGCCTGAATCGCCATTCTACACCAAATAGTTTTTGTTCAATTTAAAAATCCTGGCTGCCATCTTTGCTCTGTTATAACTTCCGGGTCACCACTGTCTTCTCTGTTAGAGAAGTGCATCACTGAATGAAGCAGGAAGAGGAAGTGACACGCATGGCCATTGCAAGAGGCTCCTTCAGAGGGATCATCGCACGACTTTGTTGGAAGTCCTCTGGCTTAAAGGCATGCCCATGAGAGGTGCTCGGAGTCCCTTTAAAGAAAAACTTTTCTTCTGTTACAGCCGATATAAATCCTGCAATAAATCTGCAGTGTCTACTTCCTGCTTTCAGAGATAAAAGTAGAAAATTGAGTTTATTTATTGTCCTTTACATTTAAAGGGTGGAAAGGGGGAATTATGTCATTGTAAGTGCTGGTCTCACCGCAGAGATGATTTCATTTTGATCATTGTAGCCCCAGGGGTGCTGCTTGGTTTATTTGTTGTCCATTTACTTATTTCGCTGTTTGGCTCCTGAGTTAAATATTTACTGAAGCAGTGCAAAGGTTATTCCACTCATGGCATGATAAGATTAACCGTAGCCAGTATTGCAAGAAGTTGCATGGAAACAGCATAATGTTTGACTGGCCGTACTTCCTGCTACTGATAGCCGTGCAGTAATGTCATTATTATTACGGAGGAACCCTACATTTTCATTTGGTCTAGCTCAGAGGAGTCCAAACTTCTTAGACCAAGGGTCGTATCACTGTTCTTGAAAGTGCTAGGGGGCCGAAGTAGCGAAGTTACACATTTTTTGCTGATTGCCGTTAGGTACACTATGCATGTGACATTTTGTCAAATAAAACATTTACACTGGAAATAACACATATACCGTATGCAGATGACACAGTGGCAGCCACTAATCAGTGGATGTTACTGCTACTGGCATAGTGGCAACTGCTAATCAGTGGCTGCTACTGCTGCTGGCATAGTGGCAACTGCTAATCAGTGGTTGTTACTGCTGCTGGCATAGTGGCGGCTGCTAATCAGTGGCTGTTACTGCTGCTGTTATAGTGGCAGCTGCTAATCAGTGGCTGCTACTGCTGCTGGCATCGTGACAGCTGTTAATCAGTGGTTGTTACCAGGGCTGTGGAGTCGGAGCAATTTTGGGTACCTGGAGTCGAAGTCGGTGGTTTCATAAAATGAGGAGTCAGATGATTTTTGTATCAACTCCACAGCCCTGGTTGTTTGCTGCTGGCACAGTGGCAGCTTCTATTCAGTGGCTGTTACTGCTGCTGACACAGTGACATCTGCTAATCAGTGGCTGTTACTGCTGCTGGCACAGTGGCAGCTGCAAATCAGTGGCTGTTACTGCTGCTGGCACAGTGGCAGCTGCTAATCACTGGCTGTCACTGCTGCTTGCACAGTGGCATCTGCTAATCAGTGGCTGTTACTGCTGCTGGCTTAGTGGCAACTGCTAATCAGTGGCTGTTACTGCTGCTGGCACAGTGGCAGCTGCTAATCAGTGGCTGTTACTGCTGCTTGCATAGTGGCAGCTGCTAATCAGTGGCTGTCACTGCTGCTGGCATAATAGCAGCTGCTAATCACTGGCTGTCACTGCTGCTGGCATAGTAGCAGCTGCTAATCACTGGCTGCTACTAAAGTGTTGGCTGATAACCTTCAAGCGAGAAAAGGGGGAGGCAGTGCAGCAACATAAAGTGGCCCTTGCATGTGGCACCACGGCCTGCTGGCTGTATGGCATTAACAACTGTAGAGACCTTAGGGGGCCGCCAGAAAAGGCTAGGCGGGCTGCAAATGGCCCCCGCACCAGACTTTGGACATGCCTTGTCTAGATCTATTAATTTAAAAAAACTGAATTTAACCTTTGAATCCTTTGGACTACTTCTATTAATTATAAAGTTAGCTCCACATTTTTGTATTCATTACATTGGCCTCAATTCACTAAGATCATGCTGGAGATAATAAGGCAAGAGAAAACTTACCTCCACATAAGAAAGAGTTATCTTATCTCTTCGTTCCTTAAAGTGAAGGTCCAAGCAAATTAAAAAAATTAGTTTCACTTACCTGGGGCTTCTACCAGCCCCATGCAGCCATCCTGTGCCCTCGTAGTCACTCACTGCTGCTCCAGTCCCCCGCTGGCAGCTTGCCGACCTCGGAGGTCGGCGGGCTGCATTGCGTACATTTTTACGCATTCCCGCTAGTGCAGGAACATTAACACATACATTTTTACGCATTGCTGGTTTACCAGTAATGCGTAAAAATGTATGTGGTAATGTTCCTGCACTAGCGGGAATGCGTAAAAATGTACGCAATGCAGCCCGCCGACCTCCGAGGTCGGCAAGCTGCCAGCGGGGGACTGGAGCAGCAGTGAGTGACTACGAGGGCACAGGATGGCTGCATATGGCGGGTAGAAGCCCCAGGTAAGTGAAACTCATTTTTTTAATTTGCTTGAATCTTCCCTTTAAGTTACCTCCTCTGTAGTTAAGTTACCTCCTCTGTAGTTATTTTACCTCCTCTGTAGTTAATTTACCTCCTCTGTAGTTATTTTCACATGCAGTTAATAAACAGCCTGTCTTTAACTCTGGAGTTATTTTAAGGATTGAAGAGTTAACATAAAGACAGAAGAGTTAACTTTAGGTTTGCCTGAGGTAAAATGTTTCCTGAATACTACATGCCTTATCACCATGGTAACAACTCTAGAAGAGTTATTAAAGACAGGAGATAAGCTTAGTGAATTGAGGCCAGTATCTTTTATTGCTGTGCCCCTCCTAATAGCGGGGATGTAAATATTTACTTTACCGGCTCCAGCGCAGGTGCAGTATCGGCTTCTCGTTCGGAGATAGGCGGAAATAGCCAATCACTATCGGTCCATTGTACTGCGCAGACGCAGGTCGGCTATTTCCGCCTATCTTTGTGCTGAGAGCCGCAACAGCGCCCCAGCTGGAGCCAGGGAAGGTAAATAAATCAGCACTTGGGGGAGGATTCCGGGACGGTTCGGGGGAGCCAGCGCTGGATTGCCTGCAACTACAGGGATGGGGAAGCCTCATAGGGACCCTAAGGCTTCCCGAGGTGAGTACCCCCGATGTTTTTTTTTTTTTTTTTCGTTATAGAGTTTCTTTATGGCTAATGTTAAATTGAAAAGAAAAAAAATTGATACTTGCCTAAGTAGAGAAGGCTCTGATTCCTATAGAGCCTTTCCCCTTCTCTCATGGTCCCCGCGTTCCAGTGATGTCACCCTGTTTGAATCCCGCGGCGGGAGGCTTTGGACGTTTTTGAGAGCCCAGTGCTCCCGAAGACAGGTGGTTCTGTACTGCGCCCCTGTAACGCAAATCCGCCTGCGGCAGCAGAGGGCAGTATTAGACCGATCAGTCGAATACTACTATCGGGGGTGACATTGCTGTAACGCTGGGACTGCGAGAGGAGCGAAAAGGCTCTATAGGACCCAGAGCCTTCCCCCTCCTTAGGTTAGTATCTGTTTGATTCTAAGCTTAGAATTTATCCTTCAGTTTTTTTTTACTTAAAATGATTTTTGATGCAGTGCCTCTGTGCAGCACATTTTCACATGTGCTGGGCTGAGTATGCCCTCCCTCTATGAGAGAACTCCTATGAGGGGCTAATTTACTCACACTATTACAGGAGATCTCCACCCAAAAATAACTGAGAGAGAGGGAAGCATGCCTGTTTACAAAATATCTTACCTTTGACCCATGCTGTGACATGTAGCGTAGTGAGATTCTTCCTGTGACCTCCTGCCCTTGCTGCAGACATTTCTCTCATAGTTCCGACCTCCTAGCTGCACGTTGCACAAATTTCCCATTTTTTTAGGTCTTGTATACAAAGATGTGTTAGTGATTGCGCTAATTATTAGCTTTTTTTTGCATAGATCATTTCAGGCTGTCTTGGGTCTATTGAAAGAATGTTTATTCTTCCAGCAATGCCTGCATACAGTACAGTATTTCACCAGTTCTGTCTGTTAAAGATCCAAGCAAAGGTTACACATATTTTGCCCCCTAAAGGCCAGTAGTTCTCAGTGTATTCCATGTGAAAATCCACCTGCCAAGACTGGGACTGGGAAATCTGAAGCCTAAAACTGAATTAATATAGTGTATTTTAAAATAAATGTATCGGTATAATAAGTAGAACATGCAGGTATATTCCCTCTGCTTTTCAGTCTTTACTGCTCTGCCACAGACCTTTTCATTCTCAGTTCTTGTACTGCTATTCTCTTCAGTTGAGCCTCCTCTGCCCACAGCTCTCACCATTCCATCTCCTCCTCCAGATCTTTTTATGTCTTCATTTTCTGTCCTCAGCTCTTCCCACTTCCAGCACTTCCATATGATCTCTTCTGGCTCCACCCTTCTGCCCTGATCCTCTCTGGCCCCACCCTTCTGCACTGATCCTCTCTGGCCCCACCCTTCTGCCCCGATCCTCTCTGGTCCCACCCTCGGCCCTGATCCTCTCTGGTCCCACCCTTCTGCCCTGATCCTCTCTGGCCCCACCCTTCTGCCCTGATCCTCAATGGCCCACCCTTGTGCCCTGATCCTCTCTGGTCCCACCCTTGTGCCCTGATCCTCTCTGGCCCCACCCTTGTGTCCTGATCCTCTCTTGCCCCACCCTTGTGCCTTGATCCTCTCTGACCCCACCCTTCTGCCCTGATCCTCTCTGGCCCACCCTTGTGCCCTGATCCTCTCTGGCCTCACCCTTGTGTCCTGATCCTCTCTGGTCCCACCCTTGTGCCCTGATCCTCTCTGGCCAACCCTTGTGCCCTGAACCTCTCTGGCCCCATCCTTGTGCCCTGATCCTCTCTGGCCCCACCTTTGTACCCTGATCCTCTCTGGCCCCACCCTTGTGCCCTGATCCTCTCTGGCCCCACCCTTCTGCTCTTATCCTCTGGCCCCACCCTTCTGCCCTGATCCTCTCTGGCTTCACCCTTTTGCACTTATCATCTCTGGTTCCACCCTTCTGCCCTTATCCTCCCTGGCCCCGCCCATCTGCCCTGATCCTCTCTGGTCTTACCCTTCTGCCCTGATCCTCTCTGGCCCCGACCTTCTGCCATGATCCTCTCTGGCCCCACCCTTTTGCTCCTATCCTTTCTGGCCCCGCTCTTCTGCCCTGATCCTCTCAGGCCCCGCCCTTCTGCTCTGATCCTCTCTGGTCCCACCCTTCTGTCCTGATCCTCTCTGGCCCCCACCTTTCTGCCCCGATGCTCTCTGGCCCCACCCTTCTGCCCCGATGCTCTCTGGCCGCACCCTTCTGCCCTGAAGTCACTAGTAAAACGCTCCCGTGTGAATGAGGCCCAAGTCTTTGTGAACTGTGCAAGCAAGCACTTGTGTTGCTGGATGTCCTGATTGCACAGTTTGCTGACCCGTTCATATATCCATGCTCCCCAGCAAAAATAATAATAATTAGATCTGACTTAACACAATCTGAATGAGAAACCAACATTAATATATATTCCTTCAAGCTCTGTAGAGTTTTGTTTTTATTCTTGAAATTGACATAATAAACTTTAACTGCAGTTTTCCCTCAGGCATGTTACATCATTTTGAAAATATTGACTTTTAATCAGTATCTATTACGCAAGTTCTGTGTAGGTGATTGGATTCATGTGCTGCACGCAACATGCAATGTACGTGCTTTTTCTCAAATATTTTAATTTGTTGCACATACGGTAAGTGCTATGAAGTACACAGTGCATCCTTGTTCCAGAATAGGATCAAAAACATAATTGGTGTAGATGTTAGCATTGGCTTTGTTTGAAATTTTAGTTGGATAGCAGGGGAGATGACAATGTGCTTTTAGAAGAGGAAACAATATCACATTAGGCAAGCCACATTTTTGTATTTATTTCCAAGATTTTAAAATTATGCAAGCAAAAAAAAAAAGAAAGAAAGAAAGCTGTTTTCCGTGTGTTAATAGATCCTCAGTGACTGACAGTTGCCTGCTTGAGGCTGGGTGCACATATAACAGAGCGTGACAGGTCGCGTGTTCTGTCATGTGCGGGGGGGTTTTATGTGTGCGTTTTTAGTGCGATTGTGTTTTTTCCGCATATGCATTTTCTAGCGTTTTGCATGCGTTTTTACGCATTTGCGGTTCTCATATGCGTTTTTAATGCGTTTTATATTTCAATTTATGCAAATTACTAGTAAGACAACAGGAAGTGGAAATACATCACAAAACAATTACAAAAAATAAACGCATATAAAAATGCATGCAAATGCAACACATTGCGTTCCCATTGACTTTCATTGGCCTAGTGCACACCGGAGCGTTTCCGCTGCGGTTTGCGATCTGCTTGCGGGTGCGGATCCGCTAGGGTAATGTATTTCAATGGGCTGGTGCACACCAGAGCGGGAGGTGTTTTGCAGAAACGCATACTCCCGGGCTGCTGCAGATTTTGGATTGCGGATGCGTTTCTGCCTCAATGTTAAGTATAGGAAAACCGCAAACCGCTCTGAAAAACGGCACTTCAGAGCGGTTTGCCAGGCGTTTTTTGTTACAGTAGCTGTTCAGTAACAGCTTTACTGTAACAATACATGAAATCTACTACACCAAAACCGGTACACAAAACCGCAAAACGCTAGCTGAAACGCTACAGAAAAAGAAGAAAAAGCGTTTCAAAATCTGCTAGCATTTTGCGGATCTGCTAGCGGGTTTTGGTGTGCACCAGCCCTATATGTGCGTTTTTGATGCGTTTTTGGATGTTATGCAACAAAACCAGCGTTTTTAAAAACGTACGCATACAAAACTCATATGCTTCTTTTATATGCGTTTTTTGCATGCAGCCTATAGACTTCCATTAGCAGCAAAAACGCAGCGTTTTCCGCAACGCTTTCTTTTCTGATAAGTGTGCCCCTAGCTTCAGACCTCTTTCACACAGGCCACTGAATTCACTGCCTGTCAGCTGCTCTCCTGCACCGGCTGTCCGCTTGTTAGCGCTCGGTACTGACGATAGACAGACGGCCCTGCCTTGGAGTCAGATCTGAGTGCGGTAGCAGCCATGCTCAGACTCAGCATGTTGCGGTCATCTGTTGCCTGGTAACTCTTGACACACGTTGTGTTGCTACTGCTGCAATTAAATTCAAATCAAACACTGCTACTGCCATTCTCCTGACGCCGGGCACAATTGACCAATTTGATTTGGGCCAGTAATTGTTCAGGAATCATTTGCGGCATCAATTTCTAGCAGATCTGCTCATCATAGATATGGATGAAAGAAATTGACTAGTGTATGGCCTCATTTAGGCTTCACAGCAGCAGAAACGCCTGTATTGTGAGAATAGATTATAGGCTAACAAAAACATTGATTAAACAAAATGAATTGTAATAACTGATACAACATTCATTATAATGCAGGGTGTATGTAGAAGGATCCAGCTGTGAAAGCATATATGTAGACCCTTGGCGACTCTTGTACCTTGCTACATGCTCTGACCCCCAGCGCAGTTTATTTGGGGGAGGTGTAATTAATCATGTGTGGGCCACCCACTGGGAACACTGCAGATATTGTGTTCCGTTTAATGAGTTTCAGGCTATGTCTGAAGGGAATGTGAGCGTTTTTGGTTTTAGAAATCCAGCCATTTGTTAGCCAACGAAAATGTTTTATTTGCAAGTGAAGTTTTGTACATTTTAATAATAGGATTTGCTTAATAAGAGACCTTGCATGCTTGAGGTATTTCTTCACGACGGTGTGATCTGAGCTCACGTGTCATATTTGTATTGGCAGCGGCCTTGCTTTAGGTGTGTCAAGTTGTATTCATTAGACTTCACACCTTCTGGGATGCTAGTTGTTCACCCAGTTTTCAGTGTACAGAGCTTCCATACATCAAATGCACAGATTTAGCAGCTACATTTTAGGCCTACACATGCAAAAGTAAACCGGAGACAATACAAGCACAAGGCAACACGAGGAGGCAAATGGACTACAGGGCTCTGGAGGAAGCCTCAGGTAAGTATAAAACCTTGTGCTTGTATTGTCTCAGGTACACATTAAAGTGACAGTGAAGCGGAAAAAAACTTATGATATAATAAATTGTATGTGTAGTACAGATATTTAAAGAGGAACTCCAGTGAAAATAATGTAATAAAAAGTGCTTCAATTTTAAAATAATTATGTATAAATGATTTAGTCAGTGTTTGCCCATTGTAGAAATCTTTCCTTTCCCTGATTTACATTCTGACATTTATCACATGGTGACATTTTTACTGCTGGCAGGTGATGTCAGTGGAAGGAGATGCTGCTTGCTTTTTTGGCAGTTGGAAACCACTGTAAACAGCTGTTATTTCCCACAATGCAACAAGGCTCCCACAGTGTGATGTCAGAACCATGGTCCTGACATCACACCGTGGGAGGGGCTTCACCACAATATCAGCCATACAGAGCCCCCTGATGATCCGTTTGGGAAAAGGAAAAGATTTCTCATGGGAAAGGGGAATCAGCTACTGATTGGGATGAAGTTCAATTCTTGGTCACGGTTTCTCTTTAATAGATTACTTGTAGCAAAGAAAAGGCTCATATTTTTATTTTCATTTATATAGCTTTTTTTTTTTTAAATAACATTACATCATTCTAGCATATTTGCAATTACAAACCACACACAGTATTTTAAACTATGAAACAAAACAGAGCTAATGACCCCTTTTGAACTCCCCTGTAGTAAAACTTTATCTGAAGCTGCCTCTCACTGTTTCTTTGATGTATAAGTGCTTCAGAAAACAGGACTGTCTCCCACCCAAGTTGAGCTCAGAGAAGCTCTTTTGAATACATAACAAGTGTAGTGGAAACAATATGAGACTAGTGTTCTTTGCTACTAAAGTTCTATTTCCTATCTGTACTACACATACAATTCATTATATCGCAAGTTTATTTTCCCTTCAGATACCCTTTAAAGGGAACCAGAGAGGAAGGCACTGGAAAAATGAAAAAAGATTTTATACATACCTGGGGCTTCCTCCAGCCCCATTAGCATGGATCGCTCCCACACCGCTGTCCTCCGCTGCCTCCATCGCCGGTACCGGGTCCCGTCACTTCTGCAGGACGCGGCCGGTTGTATGCATCCACAGGGGCTGCCTCCATTTCGCCGGCGCATGCTTTACGCATGTGCCTGCGCAGTATGGAAGGAGCGCACTGCGCGTGCGTCGACTGGCCCTGACTGCCAAAGAGACAGGACTTGGTAGTGGGGGATAGAGGCAGCGGAGGACGGCGGCGTGGGAGCGATCCATGTTGATGGGGCTGGAGGAAGCCCCAGGTATGTATAAAATCTTTTTTTCCATTGATCGCTGGTTCTCTTTAAGCAAAACATCAATGTCTTTAGGTGCTACATTTATACTAAAAGAAAAAAACAAGACTGCCACCAACTTAACAGAACCACGATCTCAAACATCTGTAATATTATAAGCAAACCTGGACTAAACATATGAGATGATTACTTGTATGTACAGTATAGTTGTTAGGACTTTCCTGAAGTCTCACATTCTTATTTGCAAGTTCAGGGCTAATTTTTATCATTGTCATGATTGAATAATGACTTTCTGTTTAGAAAAAAACTGTGTACAATATTATCTAGAAAAAAAACCCTCTAAATTGAGACACATGAAGACTGACAGCATGGAGCCTAACCTGGTAATTATGATGAAATCAATATTTGTATTACAGTTATCAGGGTTTGTTATTAGCCACAACACATGCTGCATATAATTGCTTTGAAGATAAAATGTTACTTTAGATTATAAAAACTGCAAACAATAATTATGTCATTGTTACTGTGTGTGTTTAGGGTATAACCTGCCTCACTAACCTAGTAATATCATGGTATGACCTGGTACAGTAAGCCTACTGATATCAGAGTACAACCTGGTACACGGAGCCTAGTGATAGGGTATAACCTGGTGCATCTAGTACTACAGTATCAGGGTACAGCCTGGCACACTGAGCCTAGTAATGTCCGGGTATAACCTGGTGCATCTAGTACTACAGTATCAGGGTACAGCCTGGCACACTGAGCCTAGTAATGTCCGGGTATAACCTGGTGCATCTAGTACTACAGTATCAGGGTACAGCCTGGCACACTGAGCCTAGTAATATCCAGGTATAATATGGTGCATCTAGTACTACAGTATCAGGGTACAGCCTGGCACACTGAGCCTAGTAATGTCCGGGTATAACCTGGTGCATCTAGTACTACAGTATCAGGGTACAGCCTGGCACACTGAGCCTAGTAATGTCCGGGTATAACCTGGTGCATCTAGTACTACAGTATCAGGGTACAGCCTGGCACACTGAGCCTAGTAATATCCAGGTATAATATGGTGCATCTAGTACTACAGTATCAGGGTACAGCCTGGCACACTGAGCCTAGTAATATCCGGGTATAACCTGGTGCATCTAGTACTACAGTATCAGGGTACAGCCTGGCACACTGAGCCTAGTAATATCCGGGTATAACCTGGTGCATCTAGTACTACAGTATCAGGGTACAGCCTGGCACACTGAGCCTAGTAATATCCGGGTATAACCTGGTGCATCTAGTACTACAGTATCAGGGTACAGCCTGGCACACTGAGCCTAGTAATATCCGGGTATAACCTGGTGCATCTAGTACTACAGTATCAGGGTACAGCCTGGCACACTGAGCCTAGTAATATCCGGGTATAACCTGGTGCATCTAGTACTACAGTATCAGGGTACAGCCTGGCACACTGAGCCTAGTAATATCCGGGTATAACCTGGTGCATCTAGTACTACAGTATCAGGGTACAGCCTGGCACACTGAGCCTAGTAATATCCGGGTATAACCTGGTGCATCTAGTACTACAGTATCAGGGTACAGCCTGGCACACTGAGCCTAGTAATATCCGGGTATAACCTGGTGCATCTAGTACTACAGTATCAGGGTACAGCCTGGCACACTGAGCCTAGTAATATCCGGGTATAACCTGGTTCATCTAGTACTACAGTATCAGGGTACAGCCTGGCACACTGAGCCTAGTAATATCCGGGTATAACCTGGTGCATCTAGTACTACAGTATCAGGGTACAGCCTGGCACACTGAGCCTAGTAATATCCGGGTATAACCTGGTGCATCTAGTACTACAGTATCAGGGTACAGCCTGGCACACTGAGCCTAGTAATATCCGGGTATAACCTGGTGCATCTAGAACTACAGTATCAGGGTACAGCCTGGCACACTGAGCCTAGTAATATCCGGGTATAACCTGGTTCATCTAGTACTACAGTATCAGGGTACAGCCTGGCACACTGAGCCTAGTAATATCAGGGTATAACCTTGTATACTGAGGCTTGTAATAGGATATAACCTGGTATACTGACCTGGTAATATCAGGGTATGACCTGATACACTGATCTAGAACAGTAATATCAGGTTGTAAATTGGTACACAGCCTAGTAATATCAGAGTGTAAACTGGTACACTGAGCCTTGTAATAGTGGATAACCTGGCACACTGACCTGGTAATATCAGGGTGTAAACTGGTACACTGAACCTTGTAATGGTACACTGAGCCTTGTAATAGGGTATAAACTGGTACACCGACCTAGTTACCGTATATCAGGGTATAACCTGGTACACTGAGCTTTGTAATAGGGTATAACCTGGTACACTGACCTAGTAATGTCCAGGTATCAACTGGTACACTGAGCTTTGTAATAGGTTATAACCTGTTATACTGAGCCTGATTATTAAAATTGAATTTTATAAAAAAAAAAAACAGAGAATGCTATGGCTGAATTATAAACGATCCTTTAATTTGATCTGTATAATATGATTGAAAAAGGCTGTATGATGTGTGGCCAGCTTTGTTCTGGTGGTGACTGAGTGAAACAGAAGGAAAGCTCTGTTGTGTTTTGTTATTTCCAAATCATATAAACAGGTCCAAGAACATTTGTGAAATGATGACAACAATCTGGTAATATTTCAATTCCTTTTAGATAAAATTGTGAAAACAATGAATTTTTGAACTGCAAACTGCTCAGAGAAGCACAAAAGAGCCTGCTTATTAAAGGGCAAAGTACAGGGTGCATTTTTTTCTCTGTTTTCTTTCTGTCCTGTGCAAGAATTCAGGTTCACTTTTTAGTTTTTATACTTTCAGTTGATATAAATATAATTATACAGAAATGAAATAAAAACAATTTTACATACAATGAAGCAGATCACATAGGCCGACTCTTCCCTGCCATTTTCTCCTTCACATTGCCTTCTCCTCCAGAGGAGTAGCTAGGGGTGGGCAAGGAGGGACACATGTCCCCGGGCACAGAACTGTAAGGGGGCTCAGCACGGCCGCTGCACCTCCACATGCGTGAGAGGCGGCTTGCTGTCTGCCTGAAGTGCCCCGGCTTCTCTCCCTCCCTCTACAGAGAAGTGCAGAAGCATTAACAGCAGCAGAAAAAGTGGGGCACGTCTGGCTATCTAAGGCCCCATTCACACCTAAAACTGCAAAACGCTGGCGATTACCGCTAGCATTTTGCAGGAGTGCTTTTTCCGCGATTAAAGTGGAAAAATCACTGGACACTGTAGCGTTTTGGGAGCGATCGCGATTAGCTGTGCTATGCATGCTGATCGCGAATCGCCGGCAAAACGCTGCATGTTACGCATTTTTGGATTAACGCTAACCGCAAACGTGGCAGTGAGAACACTGCATAAGGCTTACATGGGCTAGTATTTTTTACAAACCGCTAGCGTTTTGTGCTAAGCGGGAATCGCGCGATTCCCGCTCAAGTGTGAACGAGCCCTTAAGGGGGACACATCTGGCTATTTATAGTAGGAGAGGAGAAATAGGAGACTGCATGCTTTTGACATTGAGGCTACTTTTATACTTGTGCGGTGCAGTGATCCCACGGCAAAGGAGCTTGCCACAAGATCACTGCACGAATCTGCACTTCATGATATGACACTGCGGCAGAGTGCACTGGCAGGGTCATATACATAGTCCTGCCCCCATTCAGTGACGTACTTCCTGCTGGAGAGGAAGTACATCAGCAGGATTCCTGTGGGTCCGCACATGTGCACCTGCTCCGTTGTTTACACTTACTACGTTGCCATAGACTTGCATTACTGTGTAATCCGTGCAGTACGCGCACGGATCATGCGGTAACGCACAGATGACTTTGCGGTGGGTTAGTGGTGATTTAATTACTTCCATCGTAGAACATCACATTAAGTACCAAGGTCTCCATAGGCTTTCATTGACTGCAACACCATAGTGTAGAAGGGCCCTGATGGGCTGGCTGCTGTGATCTATTGCAACATTTTGATGTTTCTCAAAGTTGATTTTCTGGCCACTAGAGGGCTCAGTTCTATTGAACTTTTCCTTCAAGCTGTTGTAGCTCAGTGAGCTCTACTCTGTATAAATAGCCAAGCTGCATTTACTTCTGTAATTAGAATTCTTAACACAAACTGAGAAAGTCCTGGGGCCCACAACACTACTTTTAACAGTGTTTTTGGATTCACCGTGATTAACACTAGGTTAATGAAGGTGATCCCACGGTTGCGATTTCCCGAGATCGCAGTTGCGATGCCTGCAGCATTTTTGGAGTGTTTTGGCTTTACTACAAAGTATAGGATCGCTGCTTTTTTCATTCGCAGGGGCTGAACTATGTGTGCTACTCGCCTTTCACCTCTTTAGTTTACCAGCCTTTTTTTGACCAGCATAGTCCTTATCACTTGAAGGTTTTTCCTCAACTGCCACTCTCTAAACACCCAAGATACTGTTGGGCAAGACAATCCTATAAGAGTTGTCGTTTCAGAGATAATAGCACCAGCTCTTCTTCCACCGATGATCATCCCTCATTTAGAGTCACTTAACAACTTGCCGACTGCTCCACGCGAACGGCCTTCTATGGGGCTAGCAGGAGAGCGCAGGCAGCCCGCATCTCCTGCATGGAAGGCGGAGCTCCGCCTTCAGTCTCCCAGCGCCATCTAATATCTGTGTACAGCGCTGCGATCTACAGCAGCGCTGTACTGGGGACAGCCGAGTGTCACACGGCTGTCTCCTCCATAGGCTGGGGAGTGATCGGCTGTCATAGGCTGAAGGCTATGACAGCCGATCACGCTGATAGGCTGGTGGGGGGAGGGAGGGGGGGAAACAAAATAAATACAAAAAAAATAGGCACAATTAATAAAAAAAATAGTAAATAAATATTTATATGAAAAAAATAAACACGGGGAGCGATCAGACCCCACCAACAGAGATCACTGTTGGTGTTGAGAAAAGGGGGGGGGATCACTTGTGTGCTGAGTTGTGCGGGCCTTAAAGAGGAGCTCCAGTGAAAATAATTTAATAAAAAAGTGCCTCATTTTTACAATAATTATGTATAAGTGATTCAGTCAGTGTTTGCCCATTGTAAAATCTTTAAAATCCCTGATTTACATTCTGACATTTATCACATGGTGACATTTTTACTGCTGGCAGGTGATGTAGCTGCTGCTTGTTTTTTTTGGCAGTTGGAAACAGCTGTAAACCGCTATTTCCCACAATGCAACAAGGTCACAGACAGGAAACTGCCAGGAGTACCACGGTCCTCAGAGTTTCCTGTGGGAGGGGTTTCACCACAATATCAGCCATACAGTGCCCCCTGATGGTCTGTTTGTGAAAAGGAATAGATTTCTCATGTAAAAGGGGGTATCAGCTACTGACTGGAATGAAGTTCAATTCTTGGTCACTGTTTCTCTTTAAAGCTACAGTGGCCTGATTACTAAAAAATGGCCTGGTCACTAGGGGGGTTTAACACTGCGGTCCTCAAGAGGTTAAATCATTCATCTTACCCATTTTGACATTAACTTCCGTGGTGTCTCTAATTTTTTGGCCACTTAGTTTGCATCCTGTTGTCATTAAAGAAACTGACTGACTATATCACCCTTCCATAATATGAACCTTTCCTAGGCCCATACATCCCCTAAAAATAGCGATGATCATGTCGATGGCAAGCCCTATTCTCTAGACATGCTTTGTGATCATAACCCTCTTCTTATCCTGCATAAGTTCAATAAGTGAACTGAAAATTCAGGGCCTACTTAACACTTCTATAAACAAAAGCTTTGCACAAAAAAAAAGTAAAAACATTACTACTGTGACTTTGCTGTATGCTGGGTTGCTGGTGTGGACCATCATTGTGACTAATAATGAGATGCAGGAAGGAACAGCCTATTCCAAACAAAACAGTATTTGCATATTAGGGCATCGAATTTTAGTCTGCTGGGGACATTTTAGTAGAAAAATGCCCCTGGCCATTGTGTCTGGTTACGTAGCCGTCGATTGACATACGTTTATTTTACCTTTATTAGATAAGTTTGGGCAAGGTTAGATGTTGATCATTTGGCATCTGGCAAGTGTATAAATGTATATACCGTAACGTTATAAGTGGTACTTGCTATGTAATTGTTATTTGGGTCCATGCCATGGGATTAGGCATGTGTACACACAATTACAGCTTTTTGGCTAAAGCAAAGAATGATCTCATTCATCTCAGCGATTCAAGATCACTCATTAACTGACGGGAAGTTTTTTTTCTTTTCTTTCTGGCCTTTACAGACAATTATTTGCACTGTGAATGTGACCAACGTGTGTGCTTAGCAAATGGTGTTCAGCCCGCCTTATAGGTCATCATCTCTAAATATAATCCTTTAAAGAGAAACCGTGACCAAGAATTGAACTTCATACCAATCAGTAGCTGATACCCTCTTTTTACATAAGAAATCTATTCCTTTTCACAAACGGATCATCAGGGGGCTCTGTATGGCTGATAATGTGGTGAAACCCCTCCCACAAGAAACTCTGAGGAACATGGTACTCCTGGCAGTTTCCTGTCTGTGAACCTTGTTGCATTGTGGGAAATAGCTGTTTACAGCTGTTTCCAACTGCTAAAAAAGCAAGCAGCAACTACATCACCAGCCAGCCAGCAGTAAAAATGTCACCATGTGATAAATGTCAGAATGTAAATCAGGGATTTTAAAGATTTTACAATGGGCAAAACTGACTAAATCCTTTGTACATAATTATTGTAAAAAATGAAGAATTCTTTTTATTACATTACTTTCACTGGCGTTCCTCTTTAACAGCGCAGAAACAACAAGAAATCCTACACTTAGCATTGTGATGAACCCCATAACATCAGCGAAGCATACTAAATCCACAGTTATGAACTAGTTCCAAATTCAGAACGTAAAGGGAAACTGAGATGGGGGATTATAAAAAAAATATACATACCTGGGGATTCCTCAAGCCCCTCCAGCCTGAACGCTCCCACGCCGTCCTCTTCTGCCTCTCCGATCGCTCCCAATTGGCCCCGGAAAGTCCTCTGGTCCGGGGCCAACTGAGCTTCATGTTGGCAGGAGAGTTCTGCGCCTGCACAGTAGTACTGCACAGGGCAGAATGCTCCCGGCAACAGGAGAGAGAAAGGGGAGCGCACCTGGCTGGACTGCGCCTGCGCAGACTGGAGGATTTTCCCAGGCTAGTTGCGGGTGAACGGAGAGGCAGAAGAGGACGGCGTGGTGGTGATTAGGCTGGAGGAAGCCCCAGGTATGTATATTTTCTTTATAATCTCTCTTCTTAAATATGCTTTAAGATAATGCTAATTTTATTAGACAGTAAATGGGAGAGACCAGTGGAGAGAAAGTGTAGCAGAGAGCTTGAACGAACGTATAACTTAAAGAAGAGCTGAAAGGTGGAAATGAACTCACCACCAGTGTGAAGCTGATGGTGATGGCAGGTTTGTCAGGAAAAAAAACAGTCCTCTTATGAGAAAGAGTCCCGCAGCCAATAGAAATCAAGCTGAAAAGGTGAAACCCCTCTCACTCTGTAAGCCTAATTAAAATGTGTCCTACTGATGCACAGCCTCGTGGGATTGGGAGCCACTGTACACACGCCTGACTATCGTCTGAGGTGGTTGTTGCCTCAGCTAGTCAGGCATTTGTACGAGGCTTAACAAATAAAACCTGGCTTTTGTGTCACAGAAAGAGTCTTTTTTAAAAATGTGTTTCCCATACAGACAATGTGAATTTTGTTTTTATACTTCAGGTCCTCTGAAACTGTACTGGTCATCAAACTGTACTGGTGTATTAAAAACAACTGGGGGTGATTATAAGCTATTGGATTTTAGCCTTGCCACTAGGAAAACAATAATGTCCTATTTCTGTGGCTGAGTTACGGTTTATGTGGAAAAAATACAGGATTCAGTTATCACCCTAAATTCCTCTACACATTATTCAGCCAGGAACATTCCACTTTTGGAAGGATGCAGAATCTCACACATTTCTGCCAAGTGCTTACTAAGAAGCATGGAGATCAGTAGAGCATATTTGGCAGCTCAGTAGTGTAGCAGCCATGCTGGCAGGAACTAATACAACTGGATCTGGAGACTCTTTATATTCAGAACAATTGTCCACTAATATCTTTAGGGGCCCATTTCCACTGTAGCCAGCATGTGTATTGGAGATGAACGCCACCACTTTTGCTGCGAGATCACTTCCAAATCCCTCTAGGCATAACATACACGACTGTAGGTATTTGCATGTTTGACCAGTTTTTCTTTTGCTGCATAATTACAAGTCTGGAATCTTCAAGAGTGCTTCTGGTGTAAAAGACAGAGCCTGTATATCGGGCTCCATCTTCATGATGCAGGATCAGGGGGCCTTGAGGGTGGTGTCATGGTGTATTATTTACCTGCTCGCCTGTAATTCATTACAATGGTGGCGCTCTGGCCCCTCCTTGGGAATGCAGTAGTGGCCATTTTTCTGAAGTCTTCCGAAGCTCTTCGGCCACTACTGCATTTGTTGCCCCACCCAAGTCGGCAGCCACCAATTAGGCCTCGGCTGACGAGCTGGGGGCGGGCTTCAGCAAGTGGGGGTGGCCAGAGCTCTATTAGACTATTAAAAAAGAAACCGCCATGGATACTTTTAAGAGGGGAGACAGAGTGATCACGTGTATATTACAGCCGTGCAGGTAAGTAACCCTGAGAACAACCCCCACCACCTTCATTCCTGCATCATTAAGACAGAGCCTGACATGACAGGCTTTGTTTTTTATACTGGAAGTACTCTTTAAAGGATTTATTGATATGAATTTTTAAAAATGTATTCTTTATTTTAGAAATTTTGTTAACAATGTGAACACATAACAAAGCTAACTTATAAACAATCTGAACAACAGTCTTCACTTCAGTACAGCGGACCTCAGAAATCTAGTTTGTTACAAACTATCTAGGCCAGTATATTCATGTGCATTCCTTTTGGGCTGGGGGGTTGTTAGCTGAAATATTCTGAGCCGTCATCTTTTCCATCTCACCAGTATACATGATGTTAAGTTGAGGACACCTGAAGTGAGAGTGATATGGAAGCTGCTATACAGTGGCTGGATAGTATACTGGTTAAAGCGGTGCTGAAAACTAAAAATAAACAAACAGTGTTTCTCTTACCTGGGGCTTCTGCCAACCCTTCGCAGCCTTCCTGTCCTGCGCCAGTCCACCAGGATCCTCCATTCTCCCGCTGCCAGCTACTTTCAGTTCAGTCGAAGCGGCACCTGCGCGCCCCGGGCCACATGTATCTTTCTTTGCGTTACGGCCCACAATACCGTCCTGCGCTATGCTATTGCGGGCTGGAATGCGAAGAAAGATGTGGTGCGCGCAGGCGCAGTTGCCGTTGACTTACAAGTCGACGGCCGAGCCCAAACTAGCTGGCGGAGGATGGTGGAGGACCGGCGCGGGACAGGAAGGCTGCAAGGGGCTGGAAGAAGCACCAGGTAAGCGAATCACTTTTTTTTTTTTTTTTTTTTTTTTTTACTTTTCAGTTAAGCTTTAAGGGCTCTTCCTCTGAAGTATGGCAGCACCTATTCTGTAAGAAGACCTTGGGCAAGACTCACTAACACTGCTACTGCCTACTGAGCGCACCCTTGTGACTGCAGGTCTGGCACTTTGAGTCCGCCTGGAGAAAAGCACAATATAAATGCTTTGTGTCTTGTCCTGCCTTTAAACAATGCAAATTGCCTGGCTTTCTTGCTGATCCATCCATAACCATAGATCATGAATAATTATGCAGTTCTGATGTTTCTGACAGAAGTCTGACTGGATTAGCCACATACTTGTTGCTGGTGTGTTTCAGGCACTACTGAGGCCAGAAAAATTAGCAGGATGGCCAGGCAACTGGTATTGTTTAAAAGGAAATAAATATGGCAGTTTTCATGTCCCTCTCACTTTGGTTTTCTTTCAACAGAGCTATATTCCTGTCGGTGTCCCAATGAAAACATAATTCAGAAGTGCTATTTCTAATCCATTTATCCTTATTCAGAACATTTTTCTTTGTATTACCTACAGCTCAAAGTTCCTTGCTTATCCCTGTGGTGTACCTTGTGTCAGAATGTATGGTAGTTTGAGTTAGTGTCTCTTGTTGGCAAATGCGTTATACTGTATGAGATTACAGAAAGAGAGCTGGAATGCATTAGGAGAAATGAAATGGGACTTGTTTGCTGGTAATCTCACTATCCGTGGTCCTGACTTTTTTAGCAACTAAAGCAGTGATATACACAAATCATGGCCTTCCCCCAGCAAAACTTAAAGAGCAAGTGTAGCAAAAATAACATAATGAATAAAATTGCCTTTTTTTTTCAATATTTATTTAAAAGATTATTTAGTCAGTGTTTAACTATTGTAAAATCTTTCCTCCCCCTGCTTTACATTCTCAAATTCATATGACAGGTGGCGACATCTTTAGTCCTGCCAGGTGATATGTTTCGGAATGTTTGTTTACTGAGAGTTCTATGCACAGAGGGAGATATTACTTGCTTGGCAGTTCAAAAAGCTGTTATTCCCACAATGCAATGAGGTTCACAGAAAGCAAACTGTCAGGACCATGGTCATGTCATCACCCTGTGGGAGGGGTTTCACCTCAATATCAGCCATACAGACCCCCCTGGTGATCTATTTGAGAAAAGGTAAAGGTAGCCATAGACCTGGCGATTATGTGCAGAATCGTCAAAGAGAAAGAAATTATCTCTAATCGAATCTGATTAGAGATAAATTTGTCTCTTGTCGAAGCTGCTCATACACCACAGGCCGATTCCCGTCCGATTTCAGCATGAATTCTTCAGGGAATCGGCTGAGCTCGCCATGTCTGCACCGCTGCTGCCCCCCCAATGTATAAATGTGCGCCTCCCCCAGTGTGTGCATTTATAGACTACCTGTCCTGTAGCAGTCTCCGCACGGTGACCGTCCATCTTACCTGGTTCTAACAGCTGCGTACACGCTGGTGGCGAATGGCGTCTGACGTCAGATGCTATGCGCCACTAGCGTGAATGAATGTATCTGGAGGCTGACACCGGACAGGTAATGTATAAATACCCACATGGGGTTGCAGATTTATACATTGCGGCAGGGGTTTCGTCGTTTTGCCGATCCTTCCAAAATCGGCTGCCGTAGCGCCGCACACCTGAACCAACCAACATCTTGCAGCATGCGTGATCGACAATGCGACCACTTTCCATTGCGAAATTGGTCGCTTTGTCAGTCGGGCACGTACTTGGCGGCACTAATTTTCATCCAATTCGATTATAATAATCAAATTGGAGGGTCGATCGGCTGACAAGTCGCCTGATGTATGGCTACCGTAAAGATTTCTCATGGGAAAGGGGGAATCAGCTACTGAATGGGATGAAGTTCATACCTTGGTCAAAGTTCCTCTTTAATATATGTGGATTTGTGTGTAAACCACTTCTCTATGAAACAGGTTCTTATTCTTAGCTTGTAGTTAAATTCAGATAAGACCTTTTGGACCTTGCCACTCCATCTAAAGTGTGTTGTGTTGTTTGTCGTTAGGTTTGCCTGTAAAAATTCCAACCTTATCAAGCTGGCTATACAAAGGAGTGTCTTCACAAACTAGACTAGGATGACAAAGTACAAAGATGACTTAAAGCATTAACTATCATATGGGTGTGTAAATGGCATGTAGTCCACTACAGTTTCACTCATGTCTTCTGTCTCCCCTGAAACTATTTTAAGCTTTGCAGCTATATCCTTTGCAGCGCTGCTCAGTCATTGCTATGGCTTTTTATTTGTCACCTCCCTTCAGTGAGATTTTAAATAAACCTGTTCCAGGCTTGTGCAGCTGAGTATATAACAAATATGATTACTTGGGGATTACCATCAGTAAAAAAGTAAAAAGCTTGTTAAATAACCCTTTGGTTTTAGGGAAATAGGTTAATAAAGAAATTTGCATATTTATTATTATTGTGCATTTATATAGTCCTGGCATCTGTCAGCGCTTTACATACCGGTACTTTCACTATCATTACGTGACTAAAAGTGCCCATACACACATCGGCTTATCTGTTCAATCCCCTGCAGACTCAATCACTCTGCTCAAATCAGATGAGTATTAGTCCCCTTAAAATGTCAGATTTATGAGATTTCGATCGATTTTGAAAATAAATCGATCAAAAATATTAATCGGACAGAACAGAAAATCTAGGCCAACAGGAGCAGCCGTAGATCCATTGCCCATAAAGGTGCACTGCATAGAATAGTGCAATGCTGCAGTTTGATCGATTTTAAAAATATTCCCTCCTGTTATCTATTGAAAATTGATGTGTGTGGTAGGAATCGATTCATCTCTGAATCGATTCCTTCCAAAGATGAAATTTCTCTGAATGTTTTTGGGATGTGGAAGGAAATTGGAGTACCTAAAGGTAACCCATGCAAACACGAGGTAAATAGACAAACTCCATGCAGATAGTATCCTGACCCAGATTTGATCCAGGAAACCTAGAACTGCAAGGCAAGAGTGCTGTCCACTAAGCCACTGCACCGCCCTACTTAACTACTAAAAATGTACATGCTGATTTTAAAGTTAAAGAATAACCATTTTTACAAATGTAAATACAGCTGTCCATCTGCTCTGCTGAGTGCTTTATGAGTGTTTGTGCCCCTGGTCACCTGGATACAGCAGACAGAAGACTGGAGCAATGAAGCCTTGTCCTTCATGGTGTGTGCAGTCTATTGCAAATAAATACTAATATCGCCCACTAGAGTTGAGATGCTAATTTTCTGAGCAATTTTGTTTCAAACTATATTTACCTTGGAAATGAGCCAATCTAAATCAGTAGTAATTGCCTTTGGCTCATTTAAAAGCTGTGTGTAGTTTGAAAATGATTATTATGTATAGGTGCTGACGTCTACAGCTGAGCTTTAGAAGGTAAGTAGCCAAGTCACTGTCCATGAGAGGGAACACACAATCTAATTCCTACCACATGAGCCTCATACACACACACTAGATGGTTCTCTGCCCAGGTGGCCCATAGTCCTCACTGAATTATAACCATTCTGTCAGAATTAATAGACTAAACTTCCAGGAACTTGTGGAAAGCTACCATAAGCAAAGATTCAAGTTTAACAAGGTTCCTGCATCAGTTCCATAGTGTGAACCCACCCTAAATAAATCCTTATTAACGGTTCTCGGGTGGTCCATCACAGCTGCCTCTGCTGAGAGTCTAGTGCAGCGGTAACACTCCAAGCCCTCTCTGTGGGCATCCCTGCTGCTGTTCGCCACCGGTATATTGCAGAGTTGGGTTTTTTACTCCTATTATTTTTTCATTATTAAAATAAATGAATCCTCCCCTTACTCCCCATCTCCTATGAAAACTTCCAGTCTACTATGGTGCAGAGAGGCAGGCAGGTGAAAGAGGACAATATTTTCACCTGCCTCCTCACTGCGCATTGATACCTCCCTGTTCACCTCCTGACAGTTAAAGGGGAACTTCAGCCTAAACAAACATACTGTTGTTAAGTTACATTAGTTATGTTAATTAGAATAGATAGGTAATATAATTTTTTTACCCACCCTGTTTTAAAAGAACAGGCAAATGTTTGTGATTCATGGGGGCAGCCATCTTTTTGGTTGAAAGGAGGTGACAAGGAGCAGGAGACACAGTTCCAACTGTCCTGTGTCCTGATAACCCCTCCCAGCTGCACACGCTAAGCTTCAAATGTCAAATTCAAAATGTAAAAAAAAAAAAAAAAAAAAATTGCATCAAAACAGCAGAACGAGAGCAACAACGTCAGAAATCCCATCATGCTTTGCACAGCATCAGGGGAAAAAAGCCCAGGCAGTTTTCTTCTGTGCAGCTAAAAATGAGGCTTGAATAAGAGAAACAAAGTTCAGATGCTGTGAAACTGTTAAAGAAACACCAGGCCTTTTCAGTGCTGCTGAGTCGATTTTTAGTCCGGAGGTTCACTTTAACTTATAGTTCCGTCCGGGAACAGCAGCAGTGACAGAGGCGCACTTGAGTAATTGGCAATTTCTGCATTTCATACGTGGAGGTAATTGCTGCATTTCATACATGGGGGTAATTGCTGCATTTTAATTGTAGAGTGGCCTTTAATGTATGAGTGTTTTTTTTTCTTAACTAAAACTGCAGTTTTCAGTATAAATTTTTGTGTTGGCGCTCTGTGATAAATAAGTGGATTTTGTGTCGCAGTTTTGGCACTCTGCCTCTAAAAAGGTTCACCATCATCTCTTTGGAAATGTACTTCATAGTATCACAAATAGGCTTTACTGTTGATTGTATTTTGTAGTTGTATGCATGCAACTAGAATCAGATGGTGGGATAATGACGTTAATGATATTGGCCAGTAGCCAAGAAATGCTGTATGTAAAGCATTACACTTGCAGTTACTTCAGCCCTTGTTAACTTGTTCTAACGTGTAGAAAGTAGAGCATGTCTCACATACATAATTGGAGGATTTTTAGGTGTAATGCTTGTTTATTATTAATGCATGAGGCAACAGGATAAGGGTGAATAACATCATAAATCTGTTACTGCAGAGAAAGTAACGAGTATGTGATGGTAGCCCTGGGATGGGCTGCTTTTGACTAATTTAAAACAATTAAAATGACACTATCCAGGAGGAGAACGGACTTCTAGATAAATTACATTTTGCATAGACTATTAGTTTATACCTGCCATGCATAGCACATTTCCAAATGTACATTTTATAATACTCTGAATTTTTTGACAATTTTTTGCCTTCTTTTTGGTACTTTTTAAATCCATTGTAAACATTTAAATTATCACCTTGGAGAAAACCTGAGAAAAAAATTGAATAAGGGCTCCTGTGGTATAAAGGTGCATACCCATGCCTGATCTCTTTAATCGACGGGTCGTCAGATCCGTCTCACGTTCTGCCGACAGCTTTCCCGTGTGTACAGTCCTGTCGGCAGGCTGATAAGGCTGGCTTTGACCGATCCGCTCGCCTTTAAAGTTTATATGCCAACATTTAAGCAAGTACAAATCAAACTTCAGTGTTTGAAGTTGAACTGAAAGGATTGACTTTTTTTCTGCAATAGTGGAGTTTCAGTTTTTTAACAGGATGAAATCTTCTGTAACTCCTCCGCTGATTTTACTAAAATCTTCTTAATCTCATTCATTTTATTAGAGTAACTTTGTATGAATACCTGCTATAAGATCTCAGTCTGACCGGTTACGACAGTAATCCCATCAAACGCCTGAGCAAAGCAAACATCTTACCATTGTGAATTCTTTCTATATAAATTCCTAATTGATGTTATAATTCATGTTCTTTTGAGTTGAAATCAAAATTTCTTTGGATATTACTCATACAGTTCTCAGCCAACGGTAAGAACAAATACCTTGCTGATCTTATGTTGGGAGTAGCAACGAGGTGCTGTTTGTACGGACTTGCCATATTTCTCGCTCCATAAGATGCACCTAGGTTTAGAGTAGGAAAAAAAGAAAAAATATATTCTGAACCAAATCAAGCTTCCCTGGTGGTCTAGTGGGCCCCCCTCCCGCCTTCCCCCTATATTGCTTCCCTGGTGGTCTAGGGTTCCCCTCTTCCCTCATATTGCTTCTCTGGTGGTCTAGTAGCCCCTCTCCCTCCACCCTGTAGCTTCCTGATGGTCTATTGCCCCCCTTTCCCATACGTCTTCCCTGGTGCAGGTATGGGGGAAGGGAGCCCTAGGAGAGGGAGGGAGGAAAAAAAGTTGGGCCCTTCTCCCTGTGTCCTCTATATTTGCTCCATAAGACACCCAGACATTTCCCCCACTTTTGGGGGATAAGTGCACCTTATATAATGTAAAATACAATATGCATTTCCTCTTAGTTCATGGTGCCATCTGGTAGATTTTTTATTTCTAGTGTTGGCCATTTGTTTTTTCTCAGGACAACAATTTAGCCAACAGCCATTGATCCCCTACAAAACTGTGGACACCACATGTGGATAACCGTGTATAGTCCTATGAAGAGGATGTAACCCCCCCCCCCCGAAAAAAAACCGCAGATCCTGATGCAGTCACATGGTGAAGTCACTTCCTAATTGGTTTTGGTCTTTGCCTCCCTTTGCCAGTTGTGACCTTTCATTGCTGGATATGGGTAATTGTCGGGTGCCAGTTAGATTCCCAACAGTCACAAACCCATAAATGAGAATGCTAGAAAATACAGTATGGAAACCCTATATTGTTTCTATGGTTTCTAGCAAGATTGCTATGAATTTTATACCTGTATAAGTGAGTAATGTAAGCTGTGTGATAAAATGTCAAGGTCATTTTTAATCACTTTAAATTACAAAATGGCTTGTGCGGCACCTCTCTTGTTTTGTGTATGGATCTTTGAAAGTGGAGTTACTCTGTAATATTGCAGTACAGCCTGACTGCTGAATCTCCCTCCCTGCCACACCATATCTTATTTTTGGTGTCTTTGTCAAGATTCCCATCCCAAATCCGTCAGCAAAGTTTACAAAACTATCACAGTGGATTTGAGGTGCGGGCATTGCAAAGTCCTATAAAATCCTTTGCAAATAATCTGATTCATAAATAGCAGCTGGTTTGTGGTGATTCAGTGGCAGATTTTGTTGCTTAAAGCAGTAGGATCAGCCATACTATGCCAGGTAAAAAAAACACATATATAAGTAAATAGATAAATACTTGATCTACTTACATAACACATGTATTATACTGTCCACGTTTTGATTTCAGTGAATGTTATATAGTAAATTATGAGAATTCTGTTCCTGGTGGGACCATGTCTTTTGCCCACAGTTAAAGGGACTCCGAGCTCAGCGAAAAAAGTAAAGTTGTACTCACCAGGGTCTTTCTCCAGCCCAGTGCTGGTCGGGAGGTCCCACGCCGGCGTCCTGGCTCCTCTCCTTCACCCCGCTCCGGTATGGCTGACAGGCCGCAGCCCGGGCGACACTCGGTGGAGTGTCGGGCTGCAGCTTCCGCGTATGACGCGGATTACGTCACACGCCGGCCGCCTCGCGTCATCACGGCGGCCGGCGTGAAAGTACTGCGCATGCGCGATTAAAGCGCGCATGCGCAGTACTTCCACGCCGGCCGCCGTGATGACGCGAGGCGGCCGGCGTGTGACGTAATCCGCGTCATACGCGGAAGCTGCAGCCCGACACTCCACCGAGTGTCGCCCGGGCTGCGGCCTGTCAGCCATACCGGAGCGGGGTGAAGGAGAGGAGCCAGGACGCCGGCGTGGGACCTCCCGACCAGCACTGGGCTGGAGAAAGACCCTGGTGAGTACAACTTTACTTTTTTCGCTGAGCTCGGAGTCCCTTTAAGGCTAACTCGTGATGTCATTTCTGCCCTTTACTTTTTTTCTTGTCTCCTCCAATCACTGAGTCGCCTCAGCCTTGCTTGTAAACACAAGTGAGAAGGGGATTAGGTTTCAGATAAGAAGCTGGCAGGGAAATAAAGGGAAGAGGAGGAATAGATTATAGATAAAAAGAACCCCCAGCATGCAATTCTTTGGCACGACTACTAAAGGGCCAGTGTTCCTTAAGTATGTGATAACTCCAAATCATAACAGCAGAAAAAGTTTTGAAAGTTTTGAATGCAGGATTAGCATCTTTATCACTTAATACACTCAGACCAGTTGCTGTTGAAATTTGATTTTTATGGTGATGATACCGCTTTAATCTCCTGACCAATCCCTGGGTATTATGCTTTTGGAAGTTGAGATTCCATAATGAACATACAAACTCTATATGGTAACCCAAATATAAAAGTCCCAGGACCACAGAATGGCATGGAGGTTTATTATTCACTTTAAGAACCAAGGGAAATCGGGGAAGTGAAAAATTATAACTTCCCAAACAAATGTATGATCAAGAGTGAAATCCATAGACTCATTCAGGTTGGTAGAAAGTAACTGATCACATGCACGCTGTCTGATATAACTGAATTGTGTGTTATCCCCTGAGATACCTGACAAGTAGGGAAGGTCAATGAGCTGCTAATAATTTGCATCAGCTCGTAATTACTGGTATATCCTTGACCAGGCCAACTAACAAGTTAAACATTGCTTGTACACTTGGTGCAGTGTGATTTTGAACTCAAATCAACGCAAACCAGTGAGGCATACTTTTCACTGAAAGTATGCCTCACTTCGGGGATATACGTTACCATGCTGGGACCTGCCGCATTACGTTCAGTGTGATAGCCTCTTAGGGCTATCACTGCCCCTGCGATGGGATGCTGTGTTTTCAGTATGCGGTGATGCAGGAAGTGTAAAAGTGGCCAAAACTGTGAAAATAGGTGAATGGCCATTAGCTTGTTTACATTGCAAGAGTTCTGGATTCAGTTCTTACTACGAATCTTAACGCTAATTGGCCCAGACTTTTTTTTTTCTTATTTCAGTTCTTTTATTTGGAACAGAGAAGTTTCCAAATGTTTTACATTTCCATTTTCAAGTGGAATTCCATCTCAGCTGTTTACACTTTATCTCCAATTTTCACGCTTTCTCATTATTCAGAGACTGTATCCAGCTCGAGTTCTGGGGTGGTTCAGGTCTTCCAAGTTTCATTACACAGTTCTCTGGAGGCCTTTACTGAGCTGATGATTTTTTGTTTTTTCAATTTCAATTGGATTAGTCAATATTTTTGGAGAATGAATTTCCATTGTTTCTGAAAAAAAGATCATCTTACTGCTGATAAGATGTGTGAAGTCATTCTTTTGTGGGGTTTTGAAACCTTCTGAATTGAGAAGCAAGAGTAGTAGTCAATGAATTCAAAGTAATTAGTGATTTAACTTGTCCAGTATCTATAGTTCGGTCTCCAGTTGTGTTCAAAATGATTTCCTGGGTTGGCTTTCCCATTATAGATGCAATAGAGACCTTTATTGCATTTCTTAAAGCAGGGATTCTCAAGCCCGTCCATTGGACTCATAAGTAGTAGATGTTCACATGTATCCACAAAATAAACTTTGGCTTATTAGTTTGATCTGTGATTATCCACCTAATCAGAATCAGTAATGACCCTACTGAAGCTATGGCATTTTCAATCGACATTACAATCAAATACAGATTAGAAATAGCAGTACTGAATCAAGGGTTTGCAAAGTACAAAGAGCCCCTACTGACAAACTGTTTCATAAACAGGTTCTTTATTGGTACAGACAGCACTACAGAAAAGAAAAAAAAAATAACAGTTAGTTTACACTCAAGCAGATCACAAAGGTCCAACAGAAAATTGCAGTAAGTTCATGCTGCCAGGTGGACTAATGTAGTGTAGTGTAGTCTTAGAGAAGATCTGTAGGTACAGATCACATCTATGCAGTAGGAGTTTTACTACAACACTGTTGTACATCAAGAAAGCAAAACTAGTTTTCCACCCTTACATCTCTTCAAGTTCTATTCGTCATCACCAATTTTTTTTCATTAATCAAAAGTGTTTATTAAGAATTTTTGCAAAACAGAGTAAAATGCATAGATAGGATAACGACTTGGTACATTCATATATACATAAATTTTCTTGGAAAAGCGAGTAAAACATCAGAGAGAGAACCAAACATAGTGGGGATGAGCAGGGCACATCACTTAATCTATATCGACAAGAGTGGTGAAGCCATCGGCCCTAGACTTGACTGAATTTATTGGGACATTTTCTGTGGGAGTAGACCAATTTTTTATAAGGTATGCGCTTTCTGACTCTCTTTCCAAGTTTCCAATATGGGAAGGGTGGGAGATAGCCCCCTAAAGGTGATGCATTTCTTAGCCGCGAAGAGGGGTTCAACAAGGAGGACCTTGTCAAATTTAGGAACATCCTCATCAAGGAGACTCAATATACAGGTTTTAATGTCTAGAGCAATGGGGGAGCCCATCACATGTAGGTAATCAATGACTTGCTTTCAGAAATCTGCAATAGGCCAGCATTGCCACATAAGATGTATAAATTAAAGACTGTTCACTGAGCATTTAGGGCATAGAATCGAGGCCGAAGGTGAGAACTTTGCTATACGAGATGGAATAAGGTAGCTTTGGTGTAATGTATACATTTGGGTAAGTCTTTCACTAACACAAAGAGAGACCATTCGCGGGGTAGAAAAGCAGTCCTCCCACTCCTCCTCGTCCAACTGGACACCAATTTGTGTCCACTTGGATAGGGAACTATCAATTACCTGGGCTGTATGGGGCACTAAGAGTGGAGTAGATAGTACCAATATGATGTTTCGTGGGGCCAACTTTAATAAGTTCTATAACCAGAGATGCACCAGTACGGGGCAGGCCAGAGAGGAACTGCAATCTAAGGGGCTGTTGCAATTGATAATACCTAAATTAAAATATTGGAGGAAGTGCAAATTGCTCCGAAGGGTATTTGTCTTTGCAAATTTTAACTCTTAAGTCAATCCGACTCTTTTCCCCCCAAACTGCTGTTGAAGCTATACACAGGAATGATGCCATCAGAAGTGAAATTTTAGTTCACCAGTTCACTATCCCAAAGGCCACTCTTTTTACCAAAGCACCTTTAGCCATGTAATCCAGAATTGTGGTCTCACTATTGTTGTCTTTTACTACAGCCTGTCCACTTAGCTCAATCTCCTCCACCCATTGCACTTATTAAACTATTCACCCTTTCCCTCTGCACTGACGTCTTTCCCTGTGCTTAAAACTCACAGTCATACTTCCTATTTTGAAGAAACCTTCTTGACCTTTCTCTAGCCTCCAGCTCTCACTCTGTTTTCTTTTGTTCCCTCATGCTACCAGATTATTTAATTGTCATGTGTATAACATTGTCTCTGTTTCTCTGGTTTTAATCCTCTTTCTTGTTGGCCTAGCACATTCAGCCAAAGCTTTTCTCACTAAACCAGCCAATAACTTCCTCAGAACCAGATCACAGGTTGATTGTCCCTCTATTTTGACACTGTTGACCGTCCTTTGCTACAACAACCCTACACCTAGGAAATTTATCTTTTACCCTTCATGGTTCTCTCCTAAGACTGTGCCTCAGCCCTACCCTCACTGTTCTCAGTTACTGTTCTCTTATGCTGGGAATACGTGATGAGATTTCTCAGCAGATTTACTATCAAATCAATTTTCCAATTGTTTTTCTATTTTCGATTTAGATCAATTTAGATCAATCTAAATCAGATTGGACCTATTAGAAATTATTGCGTCATCTATCTGCCCCCCAAAAATTCTATATATTCCCAGCATTAGGTTCTATCCTTTTCACAAGAGATGGTCAATCAGATGCAAGTAATTCAGCGTTGACGCAGATTTGATCAGGGCTGTGGAGTCGGAGCAATTTTGGGTACCAGCAATCGGAGTTGGAGTCGGAGTCGTGATTTCATAAACTAAGGAGTCGGGAGTCGGAGTCGGATGATTTTTGGACAAAATTCACAGCCCTGGTAAGTATTAAACTAAGGAGTCGGAGTTGAGGAGTCGGAGGCATTTTGGGTACCTGGAGTCAGAGTCGGCAGTTTCGTAAACTGAGGAGTCGGAGTTGAGGAGTCGGAGGCATTTTGGGCACCTGGAGTCGGAGTCGGCAGTTTCGTAAACTGAGGAGTCGGAGTTGGAAGATTTTTGTACCGACTCCACAGCCCTGGATTTTATTATCATTTCATACTATTATTTTTTATTTATATAGCGCCAGCATATTCCACAGCGCTTTACAAAGCACAATAAGACGACAAGGGGAACATAGGTAAGTACAACCAAACAATGTTCAGCACAGTCTCAAGCAGCACAAGTATTGCAACAAAAACAGTAAACATTAGGAGGATGACCCTGCCCTTGCAAGCTTACAATCTAATCTATCAATGTATACAGCTTGAAAATGGAGAAGCTGCATCTGAATGCACTATTTTCAAGCTGTGTAGAATCTGTATCAACTGGGAATTGTTTTCTTCTCATTGACCATCATTCCAAGCCATTCATCTTTTCTTTCCGCTTAAAGGACAACTGTAAGGAGAGGGATATGGATGCTGCCATATTTGTTTCCTTTTAATATCAGATGCCTGACTATGCTGCTGATCCTCTGCCTCTAATACTTTTAGCCATAGACCCTGGAACAAGCATGCAGCAGATCAGGTGTTTCTGACATTCTTGTCAGATCTGACAAGATTAGCTGCATGCTTGTTTCTGATGTAATTCAGACACTACTGCAGCCAAATAGAACAGCAGGGCAGCCAGGCAACTGGTATTGTTTAAAATGAAATAAATATGGCAGCCTCCATATTCTTCTCACTACAGTTGTCCTTTAATTTCCCATTTGGATTCCAATACCAGCACAGTGGGCAGCACAGTGGCGTAGTGGTTAGCTCTCTCGCCTTGCAGCGCTGAGTCCCTGGTTCGAATCCCAGCCAGGGCACTATCTGCAAAGAGTTTGTATGTTCTCTCCGTGTCTGCGTGGGTTTCCTCCGGGCACTCCGGTTTCCTCCCATATTCCAAAAACATACAGATAAGTTAATTGGCTCCCTCTAAAAATTGGTCCTAGACTACAGTACTTACACTACATAATATAGACATATGGCAATGGTAGGGATTAGATTGTGAGCTCCTTTGAAGGACAGTTAGTGACAAGATATATATATACACTGTACAGCGCTGCGTAATATGTCGGCGCTATATAAATACTAAATAATAATAATATGCTGATAACACCCAGATCTATCTGTCTGCTTATGATCTGTCTGTCCCTGAAAATGTAATTTAAAAATTTGCCTTTCTGTTCTTTTTACTGTATTCATCTCTGAGAAGTACGGGAAATGTGGCCTAGAAAAAACTGAACTAACCATCTTCAACTGAACCATCTTCTGCCCTTCACAGTTCATTCCACTTCCATTCTGTTTGTCTCCATGGGATACCCATGAATCCCCATGTTTTCCACTCACTGAATCACCCTTATCCACTTAATCCTGCATCAAATCGGAATTATTATCAGCGCATCGAATACGTAATGTACATTCCTCGGCAATCTGTGATAAGTTCCTCTGTTCCTCTGTATCATGAATAGCGTCTCTGCCGAGGATTGTACATTACGTACTTGATGCGCTGATTGATGTCTACTTTTGTAAGTGCAATACTATGTTTTAACTTTTTAATAAATACAGTATCACGCTATGGTAGCATTTGTTTCAGTCCTTAAGGAACTTGCATTCCATCTGGATATAAAAGAACTAAACATAAGCGCACATTGCTGATCGAATCTGGGGGTCAGCATTGGAATCTGGTGAGCAGTTAACCATTGCATTGCCGGTGGTGGGAGCACAATTTTTGATCACCTTACACAGGGTGAATATATAGTCACTTTAATCCTGTGATCTACGGCAGTATTACGCTATGTCCGCATATTGTGCTTGAATCTACAGATGCCAATTACAGTGGGAGACCATTGGATTATATGTACATGCTGTGTCTGCTGATTTGTCATTGAGTCAGCCAACTGATCTGGTGAGAGTACTTGGTGGATACATTTCTGTGAATTCATATCGTCTGGGTCCATTTGAATACAGACTGGTCTGGGACTGTGGACTTATATCATTTATGTTGAGCGCCTGCACAGACTTCTCACTATAGGCACAAATGTCTTGGCACCTTAGACTTCACTCCCTCCATGAGCCTACAAACCCCCTCCGAAATGCACCGCAAGTGTGCTGACTGGCCCAGCTGTCACTTCTCCCTTACTTCCCTTTCCCGTCGTAGGTAGCTACAGGTGCCCCTTAGTATTAGGAAGCTAGAGCAACCTCAGTATTAAAGAGAATCTGTATCGTTAAAATCACACAAAAGTAAACATACCAGTGCGTTAGGGGACATCTCCTATTACCCTCTGTCACAATTTCGCCGCTCCCCGCCGCATTAAAAGTGGTTAAAAACAGTTTTAAAAAGTTTGTTTATAAACAAACAAAATGGCCACCAAAACAGGAAGTAGGTTGATGTACAGTATGTCCACACATAGAAAATACAACCATACACAAGCAGGCTGTATACAGCCTTCCTTTTGAATCTCAAGAGATCATTTGTGTGTTTCTTTCCCCCTGCATCTCTCATGCACTGAAGTTTCAGGCTGCTCTTTTCTCCCTGCAAACAGCTTTGCCCTTGTCTGTAATTCCTCACTACGTGAAAGCCCAGCCAGCTCAGAGGACGATTTATCCAGCTTGTAAAAGATAAGAGAGAAGAGAGAAGCTGCTCTAATCTAAATAACACACAGGCAGTGTGCAGAGAGGGGCCTGGAAGGGGGAGTTCATAGCAGAACCACAACACTGAAGAACTTGGCAGCCTTCCAGACACAGGCTGACAAGTCTGACAAGAGAGAGATAAGTTGATTTATTACAGAGACTGTATTAGTAGAAAGTGCTGCAGTAAGCCAGAACACATTAGAATAGCTTTTGGAACTTGTAGGATGATAAAAAACAGGATGCAATTTTTGTTACGGAGTCTCTTTAAGTAGCTAGAGCTGCTCCTGACCAGATCTTGTCAGTGGAAGGCAAAAAGCTGGGTGAGTAACCTCTCATTTACACTCTGCTCAGGACTTGGCATAAATGAGGTTCCCATCATCAGGCTCCTGTAGGCACGTGCCTACAGTGCCTTATGGTAAATCCGGCCCTGCAATTACTACTTCACTGCCTCCGATACAGGGATCCATCCTACAGAGTGGGTGTTATTGTGGCTACACTTGTTATGGGTGTGAAGATTATGATGACCACACTTGCTTTATGACCCTTCCAAGATGGCCCCCCTGGCTCTGAGGGTCATCAGAGGTAGGCAAGGGAAAGGGTGTAAACATTGGGGGCCCCAGGATGTATAGTTATGCCCCTGCCGAGTAGTACTTGAGAGGTAATGCCAGGCACTAATCTCCAGATACCTCCCCGCCCAGACCCTCCGTTCCTCACAGGAGACCCTTTTGTCCTCCAGCCTAGTCTCACTCTCGCATCCAAGACTTCTCACGGGCTACCCCTTTCCTTTGAAACTCTCTCCCTCAGCCGGTTCGTCATGCCACGAGTTTGGAAACCTTCAAACATACTCTGAAAACACACCTGTTCAGACAAGCCTATAATTTGCTATAGGCAGCACTGAAGGCACACTGGCTCACTCACTAACCCCTGTGTTTCCTTCCCTGTTGTTTCCTCCCCACTACCCTCTAGATTGTAAGCTCGCAAGGGCAGGGACCTCCTCCGAGTGTTTCTCATACTGCTGTAATTTTAACATATGTACATGTACCAACTACACATCAACTATGTATGTATTTGTATTTATTCTATTCCTTGTCATGACTGTACAGCGTCTTGTATTTCTTTTGTATAATTGTTCCCAATTATTTGTTTGTACAATGTACAGCGCTACGGAAGATGTTGGCGCTATATAAATAAAAATAATAATAACTGTAGGTTCTTGGTGAATCTTGGCTTTCATGAGGCTCAGCAAGCACTCTGTCTTGGATTATAAACCAGATAGATCTTGTTTGATTTTGTTTTTGTCCCCTTCAGTTTCATGTTCTTGTGAAACATCTGGAGTTTGTAATCCCAGAATCAGAATCACGTTTATTTCGCCAAGTACAACGGGGGTTGTACCCGGAATTATTTTTGGCACAGACAGGGTCGGAGATGGTACAAACACATGCATGCAATCCAACATATACAGTCAGGTACAGTAGTACAAGTAGCATATACCTATATATACAGCATACTGGCTATAACGACAGACGCGTGGGGGAGTCTGGAGAGCTGTGTGAGGGGAGCAGCCGGTGGCCTTCTGCCGGTGGCGCTCGCTCAGCTCCGCAGCAGCTCCAGACGCCCTGCCGTGTGTCCTGGAGAAAAGTGGACAGCGAAAAGAGAGAAAAAGCAAAGGAGTATCTAAAGAGACTGAGGAAGGAAAGAGAGAAGAGAAAGCTTACAGTGCAACCCAGTCCATTTAAAAGTCTCACTTGGCAGGCAGCTGCTGCTCTGGCACTGTGTGGTAAGGTGCTAGTGGGTGCCAGTTCGGTGGGCCCCAGCCAGATGCTGGAAAAACTAGGGCCCGGCAGCCTGAGGACCAGGATGGCCCCAGCAAGGCTCCTGATCAAGGTACCTCTGTGGAGGGCCTGGATGCCTTCAGTGGCAGGCACCAGCAGCGAGGAGACCCTGGACAGTTGCGGTGGAGAGGCAACGGCAGAGAGCCACGGAGGGCATTGCCTGTGCAGTGGTGTCTCTGTGTGTGGTCCACATGGTGGATGGCTGCGGCTCTGTGATGGCGGCGATCCCGGGATCCGGAGCACAGCATACCCAGGCTCTCCATGGTGCGGAGAGCAGCGGTGGAGTGGCCTGACCTCCCCAGAGCGGCTGCAACTGCCTCTGACCTCCCCCGGCGGTGGAGCGGCTCCATGTGTGGCCCACGTGGTGGATGGCAGCAGCGGAGTAATGGCGGCGATCCGGGTGTTCCGGGATCCGGAGCCCAGTGCGCCCTGGAGAGCAGCGGTGGAGCGGCCTGACCTCCCAGAGCGGCCGCATCGGCATCCGCGGCAGTGGAGTGGCTCCGTGTGTGGCCCACGTGGTGGATGGCAGCAGCGGAGTAATGGCGGCGATCTGGGTGTTCCGGGATCCGGAGCACAGTGCGCCCTGGAGAGCAGCGGTGGAGCGGCCTGACCTCCCAGAGCGGCCGCATCGGCATCCGCGGCAGTGGAGTGGCTCCGTGTGTGGCCCACGTGGTGGATGGCAGCAGCGGAGTAATGGCGGCGATCTGGGTGTTCCGGGATCCGGAGCACAGTGCGCCCTGGAGAGCAGCGGTGGAGCGGCCTGACCTCCCAGAGCGGCCGCATCGGCATCCGCGGCAGTGGAGTGGCTCAGTGTGTGGCCCACGTGGTGGATGGCAGCAGCGGAGTAATGGCGGCGATCTGGGTGTTCCGGGATCCGGAGCACAGTGCGCCCTGGAGAGCAGCGGTGGAGCGGCCTGACCTCCCAGGGCGGCCGCATCGGCATCCGCGGCAGTGGAGCGGCTCTGTGGATGGGTGCGACGGTATGATGGCGGCGATCCGGGTGATGCAGGAACCGGAGCACAGTGCGCCCAGGCTCCCCGTGATGAGCAGAGCAGGGGTAACTCCTCTGTCCTCCCGGCGCAGGTGAGACACAAATGGAAGGGGGGAAAAAGCTAGCAGAGCCGGAGCCCTGTGTGCCTTGGCGTCCTACTCAGGCGCCATCTTGATGATATCCACACCCCTTATTAGTTTAATGTATATGTTTGTGCTTTATAAATAAAGGGTAATAGTACATTAGATTTTGCTTATGCAAAGGTAGGGTGAGAATTGGTGTAATTACCCATGTCATGCTCGGTTACCCTTGCACAGCAAGGAAGGTAATGAAGCATGAAATAGGAACATGCTCTTCCAGAGGCTTCTTACATGGGGTTATTAGGAAAAGTCCCTGCTGGAGCATGTCTGAGGGAGAGGCCTGATCAGAGTAAAGTCTACATCTGAGGTTTCTATAGAGATCATCTGCATAGATTCTGCTCGTTACATGCAAGTCAGCATTATGTCTTTTATGTTCTGTTTATTACCCATGTACACAATGGTGAACAGAGCTCAGCTTTCATGTGGGATATGCCTGGAAGCTAATGTTTCAGTAATACATACATTTGTGACTGAAACCTGTATTTTTCTGCAATAATAATGGGATGAACTTTCTATAGTGTAAGTTTGCCTTGACAGAGATATAGGAGCTGCCACTGTATACTAAGTATCTGGTCTCAGAACTCTACATTTTGGACTTATGGGCTGACTCTTCTGGCTCTGTATGTCTTCTGGGTTACACACATATTGATCCTATTAGAAGAATAGAGCAATAAGAAAAGTAGAAACCGCCGTGTTTATGTTTTATAATTTCAGTGTGTCCCCCCCCCCCCCAAACTCTTTGAGGTGCTTGCGCCACCTGGCTAATTTTGGTGAGCACCTGGCTGTCATCAGTTCGCCTCCTCCTCCTCCTATGCTGTAAGAAGAATTGCGCCAACCTTGCATTCCCACGTGGTGCCCAACCTGGCTACTTTTTCATTATACACAGCTGGGAAAAATTATAGGGAGATCACTGTAATTTCATAATAAATGCTTTTTGTGAAGGGGTGCAGGCAGCTGCAGTTGCACAAGTACAAGTTCACTAATGTTCCAGCATCATTCACAATGTTCCACTATGACTCGTGCACGGGTTGCAGACCTAATCACTCATAGATTTTGAAAAATCTTGACCTGGTGTGCTGGATCAATTCCAGAGTTCTCCATCCTAGAAGAACCTCACTAAATCAACTCAATAGCTTCACTGTCTTCCTGGCACCATAGTCAGTACAAAGGTACACAGTAGAGAGAAACCGTTCTACCTCTTGTACCATACACGAGGTGCTGGAAGCCAAGTTGCATAGACTGGATCATAAAGAAGATGAAGTCCGCATACTCGCTGGTTGTAAAGTCCAAAGGTTTTTTTTATTCCAAGATAACAGATACAGCAGAACAGCTGACATTTTTCGGATCAGTATCCTTACGTATCAGTATCCTTACGTAAGGCTATGAGTAAGGATACTGATCCGAAACATGTCCGCCGTTCTGCTGTATCTGTGATCTTGGAATAAAAAACCCTTTGGACTTTACAACCAGCTAGTGTGCGGACTTCATCTTCTTTATGATATAGTCAGTACAAAGGTAACAAATCGGTCCACACCAATTATATAACAAACATCATTATGTTAGGGACTTTGCAAGCCTGTTTGTCTACGTGTTCAGTTGGTGGTCATCTACCTTAAAGATAATCTCAGTCATTAGTTCCATCACAGCCTGATCTCATTTGATTTAGCTGCTATTAGTTGTACAGCTTTCTCCAAATACCCCTGCTTTCCTGTTAGTGCTATTGTCATTACTATTGTTCCTTTATGCCTCCTCCTGGTTCTTCCTGCTCTCGAGGTGAACTTTACATCTTAACAGTAGCATCCTTGCCCTGTTTGCTGCCTGTTCCTTCCCACGGCAGTGCTGTGCACTGTGGGTGGTACTCTGTGGCAGAGGTTACCTTGGCAGGCATTGCAACTCATCCTGATTAATCCGGGCTTCACACTTTGGTTTCTTTTTGTAGTGTTTAGTATCCATGTGCATGAAACTATTATCCTGGAATTTATATTGTGACTTACCTTTCTTGCTCCATTTGCCTTATCCCTAGTACTTCCATTTCCTCTTCTACATTGCTGACAGCAATCGTTGGTGCAACTCCAGACTAGCTATAGGTATAGAGTCATTCTTGTAGATTAATGTTTGTTTTTTGTCTTGGGCCCTCACCATCTTCACAGGTTAATTGAGGAACTTTCCAAGAGTTTGCAGCACTAGAACTCAAGTCTTACTTTTTAATGTTTTACTCAAAAAATCTTCTGTCATATGCAATTTCCAAACATGGGCTTTCAGTTGTTCCTGCGTTGAAGGAACATTGGATACTTTTTTTTTTTTTTTCAGACAATGGGCTTAGTGTATGATGACCACAATAAAACTACAGCTGCAATGGTCAACCTACAGCATCTCAGATATGGACATATATCCATGGAGAAAAAAAAAAAGTACAGTCATGCAGATAGGCTTTTAACAGTTTGTGGAAAGGTGTTTTAAATATTTATGGTAAAAGACACACTAGTTTACCTTCCTGACTCTTACCATAGTAGCCTGGAATCAGTTTGACCATCAAGATCCATCAGTGCTTACAGAACAGTGACAAGAACACCCATTGGGTAACCAGCTTCTTCTTGGAGCTTCGTCATCTCCCCTCCACAACTCTTTGCAGATTTAGATCATGTAATTTAAGTGTGGAGAAGCTGAGGTGCAGAGTGGAGGAGTATGCACTTAAACAGAAATTAATCTAGAGATTTTGACTTTTTTTATTAGATAAGCTCATGTAATTTTGCATGCTGTAGTAATTCTTTAGATGTACCCTCAATATGTTTGGACAGAACAGCCAAGAATAATTTGTTAAAACTGCTGGCATATATTTCATGCTCTTCCCTAGCCTTGTTAGAATGTGAGTCATAGATATACCATTACCTTCATCTACAAAGGTGAGGTCATCTTATACAAAGCTTTAAAAATGTAGTTCTTCTTGCTTCACTTTCAGTTCCCAAAACTAAAGACAAAAACTAATTGTAGAATGCTTTGTCAATGTTCTTATTTCCACTCAATCTGTATCTGTCTTCTCCCATGTTTGGTTCCAAACGTGTTGCCTCGTATCTCTTCTCCAATAAATTCCCCCTTAACATGTAGAAGTGTATCTTTCAGACTTCCTAGAACAAACTTTCCATTGATTCCTTCTGAAGCCTGATCATAAGAGTTCCACAACATCTCAATCTTTGTTTTACTTGATGTAGAATGTAATAAAAGTCAACCTACTGCAAGTTATATTCCTGCTTTTAAGTCTTCTGGTATTGGAAGGGCTATGGACCATGGCTGTGATTTTCGGACGTATTCACTCTAATAATTATATAGGAGAGTTCCATAGACATTTTCCAACCAGGCCTAGGTTGGAGAATTCAGGCTCCTCTTCTCCATGCAGAGGGCAAATAGTGACTTTCTTGTAGTTTTTACCAAGTACATTCTATTATTGGTTAATCATCTGAGGCAGCGCTGTCCAACTGGCGGCCCGCGGGCCGCATCCGGCCCGCCAGGCCTCCTGCTGCGGCTCGCTCTTCTCTCTGAGGTGCAGGCATGGCTTGCGCTATGGACGCCATGCCTGCTCCCTCCTATAGTGGCCTTGTCCCCGCTGCCTGTGTCCCCGCTGCCTGTGTCCCCGCTGCCGCTGCTTCACACTCACAGCTCAGACCTCACAGATCGCGGCGACTGAAGCAAGGAGAGGGCGCATGGTACCCGCATACATACGGAGTACGTCACATGCGGAAGTGACTTCATTAGTCCGCATGTGAAGTTCAGCCGCGTGGGTGCTATGCACGCTCTCCTTGCTTCAGTCGCCGCGATCTGTGAGGCCTGAGCTGTGAGTGTGAAGCAGCGGCAGCGGGGACGCAGGCAGCGGGGACACAGGATAAGGCAGCACACGGCAGAGGTAACGCGGCTAGGAGGCGCTGGACACCTCTCGCTATTTAACGGGGGGGGTCGCACCTGTCACTATCTAACTAGGCTGGGGGGCACCTGTCACTATCTAACTAGGGGGGCATCTGTCACTATCTAACTAGGGGGGCATCTGTCACTATCTAACTAGGGGGGCATCTGTCACTATCTAACTAGGCTGGGGGGCACCTGTCACTATCTAACTAGGCTGGGGGGCACCTGTCACTATCTAACTAGCCTGGGGGGCACCTGTCACTATCTAACTAGGCTGGGGGGCACCTGTCACTATCTAACTAGGCTGGGGGGCACCTGTCACTATCTAACTAGGCTGGGGGGCACCTGTCACTATCTAACTAGCCTGGGGGCACCTGTCACTATCTAACTAGGCTGGGGGGCACCTGTCACTATCTAACTAGGCTGGGGGGCACCTGTCACTATCTAACTAGGCTGGGGGGCACCTGTCACTATCTAACTAGGCTGGGGGGCACCTGTCACTATCTAACTAGGCTGGGGGGCACCTGTCACTATCTAACTAGGGGGGCATCTGTCACTATCTAACTAGGCTGGGGGGCACCTGTCACTATCTAACTAGGCTGGGGGGCACCTGTCACTATCTAACTAGGCTGGGGGGCACCTGTCACTATCTAACTAGGCTGGGGGGCACCTGTCACTATCTGTAACGATCCGCTCGGCTGCCTGCGCAGGCAGGCAGCCTTTTGATCATTATTCAGGTCTGCAAGCTGCAGGACTCTGGAAAGAAGACCTTCTGTCAGTTTTGCAGCTTGTGCTTGCTGAGGAATTTGCATACGTTGTCATGCAAATTGCCTGGCCACATTCATTGGAGGCGTGTACTATAAGTACTATGTGTGTCCCACAATGCTTCGCTGCTCATAGAGGTTTGTTCCTGCTGGACTCACCTGGAGTGTCAGCCACTGCTATCTCAGTATAGTTCATTCTTGGGGAGTGCTCCTTGCATTCCTAGTGCAGTCAGTTTGTGTATAATTTGTACTGCCTATTCTGTCCTGTCTTGTCTTGTCTGTCGCGATTGCGCTGTCACCAGCGGCGGTTGATAGCGAATCGCTCTGTCTTGTTTGGATCGCACTTGCCTCTAGCGGTAGCGGCTGTGGATCCTTCTGATCTAGTTCCTGGAGTGTAAGCTGGAGCAGCGGTTGCTACCAGCTACCTCATCTGATCTGTCTTGTTTAGATCGCACTAGCCGCTAGCGTTAGCGGCTGTGGATCTTTCTGATCTGTGTTCCTGCTTGGATCACACTTGCTCTGGCGAAAGAGCGGTGGATCCTTTCTGCCTAGTTCCTGTTTCCCGTTTGTCTGTCTTGTCTGATACGGGCGCTTGCTGTAGGCTCGTTGAGGTAACCGTTAAGCAAGCGTTCACGTTCTTTGTTTCGTGTTTGTCTGTTGATGGTTAGTTAGGCGTGCTTGTCTCTATTGTGCTTATCACGTGGAGACCGCGCATAACCGCGTGCACTGTTGCGAATGAGTGCGGTGTTCGCGGTTAGCTAGCGTTTATTATTTTCCGTATCTTCTCATTGTATGATTTGCTGTGCCTTTGCTATCCTCGTATTCTGTTCTGATCTGCCTTGTGTCACTTCTGGCAATCGCCGTTCTTGGCGGTTGCGTTTCTGTTTCGCACCTGCTGTTGTGTGTGCGCGGTCGCGGGGTGGCGACTAGATTGGCGCACACACATACAACCTGTCCCTTTTGCTCGTTCTCATTCGCAATCGCTTCTCTTGCGATTGCGTTCTGCGCTTCGTACAATTCCTGTCTGGCATTTGTGGAGGTACAGAGGATTGGTTCCTCTGCACTCCCCAGCGCCATCTGCCGACAGGAATATCCCTCTACTGGTGCTTACACCAAAAGCTGGGTTCTAGTATCTTGACACGCTTGTGGAGGACCTCCGCAGTGTCAGCGCACATCTTTGTGCGCTGAACACAGAGATATCCCACAATCGTTACACTATCTAACTAGGCTGGGGGGCACCTGTCACTATCTAACTAGGCTGGGGGGCACCTGTCACTATCTAACTAGGCTGGGGGGCACCTGTCACTATCTAACTAGGCTGTGGGGCACCTGTCACTATCTAACTAGGCTGTGGGGCACCTGTCACTATCTAACTAGGCTGGGGGGCACCTGTCACTATCTAACTAGGCTGGGGGGCACCTGTCACTATCTAACTAGGCTGGGGGGCACCTGTCACTATCTAACTAGCCTGGGGGGCACCTGTCACTATCTAACTAGCCTGGGGGGCACCTGTCACTATCTAACTAGGCTGGGGGGCACCTGTCACTATCTAACTGGGGGGTCACCTGTCACTATCTAACTAGGGGGGGCACCTGTCACTATCTAACTAGGGGGGGGCACCTGTCACTATCTAACTGGGGGGCACCTGTCACTAGCTCATCTGGCCACACCACAGCATCACCGCAAGGCCTTTCAGCCCACACATCATCCCCAATCTGGCCAAAAACAGTATTGCCAGGCCAGCCAGGCACAGCAGCCCGTAGAGGAGAATTTAGAAGCCAGGTAAGAGGTGTCTACCATATTAAAGGTGCATTCTGCCTATTTATGTGAAATGCTGTCTATTTATGTGCCTCATGACTGCTGAATTTGTCATGTTGGGGGGCCTCATGATTTGTTGGGGGCATCATGATTGCTGAATTTGGCTTGTTGGGGGGCCTCAAGATTGCTGAATATGTCTTGTTGGGAGCCTCATGATTTGTTGGGGGCCTCATGATTGCTAAATTTGTCTTGTTGGGGGCATCATGATTGCTGAATGTGTCTTGTTGGGGGCCTCATGATTTGTTGGGGGCCTCATGATTGCTGAATTTGTCTTGTTGGGGGTCACATGATTGCTAACTGCGAGACTATGGGAAAAGCTGAATCATCATCATCATATGAGACCACAGCATTAAACCTACTTTTTTAGCTTTTTAAAATGGAAAATAAAACTGGGAGGTTCTAAAAAAAAATACATTTTTCAGGAGTAGGATGGATGAAATTGTTTATCTTCACAGTTTATTTTCAACTTGGCTTTTCCATAATGTTCATGTATGAGTTAAAACGTTTGTATGTAGTTTAAATTGCTGTTGCCACCTTGCGATAGATATCGGATAGATAGATAAGGTGACTTTTGGGTTGCAGTTTGGGCACTCTGCCTCCAAAAGGTTCGCCACCACTGTCCTAATCTAATGTCCCACAGTGCTAAGTTCATGTAAATTTGTCTCCACCCATGGCCACACCCACATTCTGGTCCATGGCCACACCCATTTTTCGGCGTGGCGCGCTACGCGTGCCGCTGTACACACAACGGAACACTCATGTTTTTTGGCCACACAACTTCACCGAAATCTTGAATTGCATTTTGTGGAAAGTGCTGCCAATCTAATTGTTCTTTAATTGCATTTTTTTCCCAGGGGGGAGGGGGGAGAGGGGGTGTCTGCGGCTCTAGCAAGAACCTTCGGCCCTCCACTATGGGGTCTGAAAAAAAAATGGCCCTCCATGCCCGTGAAGTTGGACAGCACTGATCTGAGGTACTCCTCGGTTCGTATGTTTTTGATAGGAGTATTCTATAATTGTTTACAATTTTTTTTTTATTTCCTTATAAAGTCAAATGAAAAATACATATTTAGTTTGTTGAGATATGGCTTAATATTTTTATTTCTAAACCTGCTATAATGAATTGACTGTGAAAGTAACCTCATGGGTATGTATACCGCATTCTGTGAATTAAAGTACTATACCAATGGTTTCTTAACATTATCCTTGAACCTCTTTTGAAAGCTTTGTGCTTACCATATACCCCATAGTATAGGCAGAACTTTCTCAAAAACACACGGGCACTCATACATTTTGTGGTAATGCATCCTGAGGGCGTGTACACACATCCAAATTTGGGTGCTACTGTAGCGTGATTCCGACCATCATTTTTTGTTCCTACCTCACCCTATAAAGTTTCCATGTTAAAGAGACTCCGTAACAAAAATTGCATCCTGTTTTTTATCATCCTACAAGTTCCAAAAGCTATTCTAATGTGTTCTGGCTTACTGCAGCACGTTCTACTATCACCATCTCTGTAATCAATCAACTTATCTCTCCCTTGTCAGACTTGTCAGCCTGTGTCTGGAAGGCTGCCAAGTTCTTCAGTGTTGTGGTTCTGTGATGCATCTCCCCCTCCAGGCCCCTCTATGCACACTGCCTGTGTATTATTTAGATTAGTGCAGCTTCTCTCTGCTCTATTATCTTTTACAAGCTGGATAAATCCTCCTCTGAGCTGGCTGGGCTTTCACATACTGAGGAATTACATACAGGCAGAGCTGTCTGTACTCTGCAGGAAGAAACAGCCTGACACTTCAGTGGATGAGAGCAGAAGGGGGAAAGAAACACACAAATGATCTCTTGAGATTCAAAAGGAATGCTGTATACAGCCTGCTTGTGTATGGATGTATTTTCTATTTGTGGACATACTGTACATCAACCTACTTCCTGTTTTGGTGGCCATTTTGTTTGTTTATAAACAAACTTTTTAAAACTGTTTTTAACCACTTTTAATGTGGCGAGGAGCGGCGAAATTGTGACAGAGAGTGATAGGAGATGTCCCCTAACGCACTGGTATGTTTACTTTTGTGCGATTTTAACAATACAGATTCTCTTTAAGATTAGCCATAGAAACAAACACACAAAATTTTGTTACGAGAGTTCCATCCTGGAGTGGTGCACAGTGAAGAAATGTTGTCACAATATCTCCTTTTAACATGATCACCTAGTTGAGGAAAATTCTTGCCATAAGTGTGATGGCCTAGTGATGTCAAACAACAAGTTTTTGTTATTTCATTGTTGTTGTTTGTGAACTGTTGTTATTTAATTCGGACTTCATGAAGCCCACTAATTTGTAGTGCTAATTTTTAGCACTGAACACTGAGGGTAGGAATTACGCTATAGTATAGAAGAATAGTAGGAATCACTCTATAGTATAGTAGAATGGTAAGAATCGCTCTATAGTAGCATTCCGGATCAGTTAATTTCGGCGTGCGGCTCTGAGAGCGAGCACCGAAGCTGGGTGCCGTCATAGCAGCAATGCTATGATGCGTAGCGGTAATTCGGGGCTCTGGCGGTTGCCAGACCCCAAATTACATCTCCCTCCGAGTTGCAACAACTCGGAGGGGGAATAGTGGAATAGTATTTAACTCCTCCTAGGAGTTTAGTGGCAATGGGGAAAGCTGTCATTCGTCTCCCTGCGCTGAACTGAGCGGCGCCGTCATAATATGTACCCGTAGCACCCAATTTTGATTGGCTAATTTTACCACTTCAGTCTAGTATGAGAGCTTACACACTCTGTTCATAGTAAAATCTGTTGGCCCCCATACTACATGGAAGTGGTAACATTGACCAATCATTGGCCAATCAAAACAGGATGTGTTTTTACGCACCCTAACTTTATAGAAATTACTTCTATCATTTCCAGTTGTTTTTAATGAACTGAATTGCTTTCTCAGTTCTGTTCATATATAATTAATTTTTATACATTTCAAAGTGTGTTATCTAATGAAATGGATAGACTCCAAGTACCTCTTGAACCCATGAAAACATTCTCCTGGGGATTATGCAGGATCTAAACTAGCTTTTTCATCTTTTATACATACCAGGAAAATGGGCCTTTCCATTAGGTCACATTTATTTTAATTCAAAGCATTGTACCCAGAGCAGGATCATCCACCAAGCAACCTAGGCAGGTGCTTGGGGCCTAGTGGGTATCAAGGGGCCCACCTGCCACCTTCTCTGACCTCTGTCCACTTCAGCTTACCAAAACCACCACACGGGGTCCCAAATCTACTACCTAACCTTATATCTTACTCCATCTCTGGTTGTACCTCTTTATAACCGCCTGCATTTACTGAGCAATCAAGCAAAGGACTTTAGTATACAGAAATCTACTGTAGTTTCCTGCTGTTGGTCACTGTACTTTGTTCGTTGCTTTGCATTAGAAAATAACTTGCTTGTTATAAACTCCCTCTTTACTGTTATCTTAAGCATCATATTAACTTAACCCCTGAAGCTCCTTCTCACAGCTATGCATCGCCGTCATTTTCTGGCTCCTGACATGACATTGAATTCCAGCCATGCTGTGCATAAGGTGTGACTATTGCTGGCAGACGGTTGCTATCATCCTGCCACACCCCTGTAGATTGTCTCTCTCTGTCATTGTCCAAGTATTTCAGTCCACTTCACACACAGCACACACCCTACCTGAATGACGGCACCTCCTGTTCCTGGCACACAGCCAAAGGGTGGTGAGCTTCGCCTCGGCATTTTCTGCCCTTTTTTGGAAGTGGGGGAAAAAAACGTGTTTTCTCTCTCCTCCCACCTGCAGGCACAGTTAGAAGCCTTGCATGATCTGCAGGGTGTGGAGCTTAGGAGTGGCATAGAGCATGGCTGCTTTAATGTTAATGTGTTTAGAATATACAGGAATGGATAACAGACATTTTTTAGTCCATAAACTTATATGAAAAAATATGATCTGATGTTTTACACATGGATGTTTTCAATGGGTTTTGTATAGCTTTATGAAAGTATTTTTCATCCATGGATGTTGCATTTGTTAGTAGTTCATCTTGATCAGGATGTCCGCTAGTACCAAAAGCTGGACAGACCAATTTATGGAAAAAGACCATTATATTCTTCGGCCAATAGGCTGTTGCTCCACCCTTGTCAGTTTAGATATTTGCTGTACATACCCAAAGTCGGTAATAAATATTCTATCTGTGGCCCCTGGCGTGCTGCACCCAGCAAAATTTGCAACATAGTTTGTCCAATTCTTGGGGTAGTTCACAATATTATTATGGTTACTGGGCCAGAATAATCAAAACAATACTACACTATTGTGAGCCTATTCATTTTTAGGAACTGGAACATGAGTGTGTTTAATACATAGGAGTGCGCAGGAATCGGGAGAATTCAATAATTACAGGCCAATATACCCACTATGTGATCTTTCAGAACATTTTTTTACGACTAACATTTTTCATCGCACTACATCGCTTAGTGATAAAAATGTTTGTAGACATACACCACCCACGTCGGATCATTTGTTTTTGAACAAATGCCATATCAGATTAAATCGTAGAGGATCTTTCTGATCCACATTGACTTTTGCGGGTTTTGCCGCAATCGTGCAAAGGATCATTTACACGATTGTTCATATACAGTGGTACTTAGCTTTAGAGATGGTTCACATTGGGGCGATACTTCAGCACTTTGCTGATCGCCAGCGATCAGCAAAGCGCTGCTACAGTGTATCCCTATGGATGCATTCACACTGCAGCGGTTGCGATTTTGATCAATCGCAAACGCGCTACAGGCAGCGTTTTGGAGGAGATTGCTCTGTGATTCCTATTCTATTAAATGGGAATCACAAGGGCAAATTGCGCTGAATCCTGAGATTTTGCCTGCAAATCGCGGAACCGAAAGCGTTCACGGGTAAAGCGCCAAGTTTGAACCGGCCCTCAGATATCATCCTCAGATGTGTGTTTATAGCACCAACATAGCAAGAGGACAGCTGTGTTCACCTTAGAATCCCCCAACTGGCAGCAGAGCTTACAGCAAACCTGTATTTAAAGCGGTCCGACGGTGTCAAAATAAAACCCACATTATCAGCACAAGCCGGAGACGTTAAGATAGAGTAGCAGGAAAAAAAATTAAAATCTGACCACTTGTACCATTAAAAGCATGGTATTTTGGGGGGATAGCCATGTCCATTTTCTGAAAAACTGACATGGAAGCAGGGATGAGCTCCGGATAAAATTTGGATGAAATCTGAATGAGTTTCATTCGGATTTCATCCTCTAACCCTGAGCAGGTGTGTGAGGGGGGGGGGGTTAAACTTACCCAGCAGCCTTCTTCTTTAACCCGTCCCATGCTGCGTTCCAAAACGCGTCACGTGACTACTAAGCTTCCTCCTTGAACCCAGAAGGTGAAAGTGTTTGTAGTCATGTGACGCGGGTTGGAACGCAGCGTGGGGTGGGTTAAAGAAGGAGGCTGCTGGGTAAGTTTAACTTTTGAAAGCACTAGTGTAATTAAACCCTATGGGCCCGTTCTTACTTGCGCTAATCGCCGCAAATCGCGAAACGCAAAACGCGTCGCCTGCACCATTTTCAGGCGATTTCCCGGCGATCGTGTTTCAGTGCTATAGAAGCTCTAAACGCGGTCGCGGAAAACTCGTCGCAGTGTTCAGTGATTTTTTTTTCCGCTGAAAAATCACTCACGCAAAACGCCGGCGGTAAGCGCCAGCGTTTTGCGCTTTCAAGTGTGAATGGGCCCTTAAACAGGGGAGCCAGCGCTTAACGGAGAGGAGTGGGAAGGCTCTATAGGACCTTAGGTAAGTGTCTGGTTTGTTTAATTATTTATTTATTTTTTCAGAGCTTCCCAAAGTTTTAACATGAACCTGAGGTAAAAATAAACTGAAGAGATAAACAATTCTATTCTTTCTAAAATGACTTTTTAAAATATTTTATGATTTTATTTTATATTTAAACATTCACAAATTAGATTAAAAAGGTTTTATTGTCTCTGCCAAATGGCAGTTAATTAAGTGTCCCATAGCTCAAATAAACTATTGGCCTAGGTCCTGACATCACACTGCGGCCTGGTGCACACCAAAGGAGTTTTTCTAAGGCCCGGTTCACACTTGCGGTGGCCCTCCGGAATCGCCGTGCCGGAGCCGCACCGCTTGCAGAACGGACGGAACGGACGCACGGCATAGCAATGAAAGCCTATGCGTCCGTTCACATGCGTCCGTTCTGCCGAACCGGAGCCGGACCGGATCCGGGCCGGATCCGGACTCCGGCCTCCGTTCCAACATGCGCTATTTTTTCATCCGGCTCCTCCGGCAGCCGTATCCGGGGCGGAGCCGGACTGCACCATCCGGCCAATACAAACCAATGGGAACCTGGAGAGCGCACAACACACTGGCTGAGAAATCCGGATGTTCTACCCCCCTCCCTAGGGGATTGTTGCGGCGATATTGGATGGGGACACATGGGCAAGCATTTTGGAGTGGAGCAGCACAGCTGGATCCGGATCCGGAGATGTTGGCAGCATGTCGGAGGTGGAGGTGAGTGCTAAACAGCAGAGGGCCTGATTCCACAGGTCCCCCTTCTGCTGACCTCCCAGACCCCAACATTTTTTTTGTTTTTAAAGTAACTTTTGCCAAACGGATCCGGATCGCATCCTGATGGACACCTGATGCAACCTGACCGGATCCGGATCGGATCCGGATCAGAACCGTACGGTTCCGATCCGGATCCGGTCCGGATCCGGTCAGGTCATCCGGTCCGTTTGGCAAACAACCGCTAATGTGAACCGGGCCTGAGCGTTTTGAGTTTTTAAATCTGCTGCTAATGTTATCCTATGTGTCTGTGCACACTGGAGCAATGAGGTTTTGTAAAAAAAAACCCATAGCATTACATTGGGAAGAGCTTTTGAAACCTCTAAAAGCTCTTCCCAATGTAATGCTATGGGTTTTTTTTACAAAACCTCATTGCTCCAGTGTGCACAGACACATAGGATAACATTAGCAGCAGATTTAAAAACTCAAAACGCTCAGAAAAACTCCTCTGGTGTGCACCAGGCCTGCGGGAGGAGTTCTACCACAATATCAGCCATACACACATCCCTGATGATCTATTCGAGAAAAGGTAAAGATTTCTCATGCGAAAAAGGAAGGTCAGCTACTGATTGGGATTAAGTTCAATCCTTGGTTCCTCTTTAACCACTTAAGCCCAACTGGACGAGATTTCTCGTCCAGTTGGGCTGCGCGCACTCCCGCGGGTCGCGCGCGCTCCCGCGGGCCCCCCCGTGCGCGCCCCCGCTGCTGGCCGCTAGCCCACCGATCAGTGAAAGGGATTATAAATCCCTTTCGCTGATCGGACCCCCCCGGAGAAAAGCCGACAGCGTCTCTTCAGACGCTGCGGCTTTTCTGAGCTCTGGCCTCCTTTCTTCTCCCTGGGAGCGAGATCGATCGCTCCCAGGACTTTTTGATTCTGGCCATCTTGTGGCCAAATAGCAAATTACACCTTAAAAAAAAAAAGTTTTCAAACTAAACATATACATATATTAAAAAAAACCCTGTTTACCTCCCAGACCAAAAAATACCCACATACAAGTTTACATTAAAAAAAAATAAAAAAAATTACAATGATAAAAAAAAAAAAAAAAAACATTAATAGTTACCTAAGGGTCTGAACTTTTTAAATAAGCATGTCAAAGGAGTATATCAATATGATTTAATAAATTATGGGCATCTAAACAGTGATGGACGCAAAACGGAAAAAATGCACCTTTATTTCCAAATAAAATATTGTCGCCATACATTGTGATAGGGACATAATTTTAACGGTGAAATACCCGGGGCATATGGGCAAATACAATACGTGAGTTTTAATTATGGAGGCATGTATTATTTTAAAACTATAATGGCTGAAAACTGAGAAATAATGAATTTTTTCAGTTTTTTTCTTATTCTTCCTGTTAAAATGCATTTACAGTAAAGTGGCTCTTAGCAAAATATACCACCCACAGAAAGCCTAATTGGTGGCGGAAAAAACAAGATATAGATCAATTAATTGTGATGAGTAGTGATAAAGTTATTGGCAAATGAATGGGGGGTGAAAGTTGTTCGGATGTAAAAAAATTTCAACCCTTCGGGCTTAAGTGGTTAAAGAGACACTGAAGCGGAAAAAAAAATATGATATAATGAATTGGTTGTGTACTATGATTAATTACTAGAAGATTAGCAGCAATATTCTCATATTTTTATTTTCAGGTATATAGTGTTTTTCTAACATTGCATTATCCTATAATATGTGCAGATTACACAACACTCAGCATTCAAAATGAGTCTTTCAGAGCAGTCTGTGAAGTAATGACCTCTCCTCTAGCAGAGGAAAAGTAAACAGTTCAATTACAGTTGAGATAATAAAAGTCAGATAACAGCCCTCTCCACGACTAAGTTAGTCGGAGAGCTTAATAGCTTTTTTGCATAGAGATAACAACTGCAGTTTCTCAACTCTTCCTGTACTGGAAACAATTAGACTGATGTATCTGATCTTAATGTTTTTTTTCTTAGCTATACTACACATACAAATCATAATATCATCATTTTTTTTTCGCTTCAGTGTCTCTTTAAGATAAAAAAGTCTAGAGGCCAAAAATCACGTAGGAAAAAAGCTCACCATATTATTGCCCATGTTGACACAAACACATTTCTGTGCCTCCACACTACTTTGTATTGACTACACATATACAGATAATACTGCAGTCTGCATTTTCTGGTCCAGAGATAGCTGCTTTTATGTCAGGTTCAGGAACATATTGGAAGATGGCCAGCAGGAAATACTTCAATATAAATAGCCTCTGAGTCTTTCTACTAGGGTCATAACTGAATGTCCCAAGTGGATGAAAGCTTTGTACTTTCTGCTCAACTATCAGTATTGTTTTGAGGGAAGTTTAACTAGAAACTGGACATTCCTGTCCTCAATGCATCCTTCAGATTTATGACATCACAAGTATGACATCATCTGCATCAGAAAGTAACAAACTCAGTTACTATGGCATGTTTCCACTGTTACCTGTGTCCCAAAGCTGACTTCTTTGGCCTATTTTCTTTGCTTCCATGGGGGCTGCCATCTTGCTTTTCATGCCAGCCCTTTGCAGATGAGGTAAGTTCACAGTTTTTTTAGCCTGCTGTGTAAAGTTCACTCCGCAATTTCATCTGAAACAGTTGTCAGTTACAGATAAGTACGTCGCCAACAAGAGTAATGCAATTTAATGCTATTAAAAAGTACCCATTTCAATTTGCAGCCCGCTATGAATATCCAGAATATACGCTGAAAAATCACAACTTTCAAAGGAATCCTATGCTGTGTATTTTGTTATTCATTTTTTTTTATTCTCTTGCGAGTCCCATGTTGTTGCATTGAATGTGACTGAGATGACAACTGCACTACAATGCAACATGTAGAGTGTTTGCATACTGGCGAGAATTGTATTGCTCTAGTACAGGGCAGTTCAACTCTGGTCCTCCAGGGCTAAGGTCCTCACACATTTTTGGTACTGCCCAAATCAATTTATGGGACTGGATCAGGAAAGGTGTGGATGATAAAGTAGGACACTTTTTGCCATCCATCCTAAATACTGGCATGGATATGGCTCTCTAGGAGTGGAGTTCTAGAACCCTGCTGTAGTAGAAATGACGCCCTGTGATTTACAGTATAGATTTCGAAGTGTGCCTGGTAGAAATGAGCCATTAAAAGGTCTCTAAAGTGACACACAACATGATAGCCATGTGTTTGTACAGTCCTAATCCTCCTCAGAACTAATCTGTGTTTGTTTGTTTTTCTTTTGTCTAACTGTAATGGTTAAGATTTCATGACCATAAATGAGTTTCTCAGCAGTTAGACAGTAGCATACTTTAAGGTCCCATTCACACTACAAGAGCTTTTTAAACGCTAGAGATTTTAAAAGCTCTTGCTAATGCAATGCTGTGGGGGATTTTTACAAAATCACATCACTCCAGTGTGAACACTATAGGATAACACTAGCAAGAGCTTTTAAAATCACAAAGCGCTTAGAAAAGCTCTAGTAGTGTGAACGAGTCCTTACGCTTGCTAATTAGGGTTGTAAAACTCTATGGGTCATCAGTTTTTCTACTAGTAGATCATTTTTCACCTTCAATTTAATTTAACTTTTTTAGCACTTTGCAATGGAAAAAAAATACCACAAAGTGAAAAGGTACTGTCCAAATTATTTGGAGTATTCGTTTGCTTGCTGGGGGTGCAAAAGGCATTTTATTTACAAGTTGTGAAAATATCACCTAGGAGAGAAAACTCGGGTGAAAAAAAAGTGTATTGCATATGGCCCTATGTGCTGAGAAAAAAACCCACAGGAAACAGATATCAACCTGGAACTGGTGCTCTCTTTGGGGGAAACTTCCCATCTTGCTGTACAAGTAAATTGTTTGCAGAGAGTAGGAGCTTCTTACTTATTTTCTACACCTGGACTAATTATTTGTCTTATGGCAAACCTGGACATTCTCATATCACAGTCTGTGTTAAAGTGAACCTTAAGTCATGAAAAAAAAAAAGTTTTCTCACCTGGTCTTTTACCCTCAGCCCCCTGCAGCTGTCCGGTGCCCTCGCCGTGTCTCTCTGATCCTCCCATCCCCGCCGGTGACCACTTCCGGTTTCGCCGTTAGGACCCGACAGGCATGGGAACGCGAGTGAATCTTTGCGCTCCTGCTTCTATTGCGGCCTCCTGGTCGCAATAGCAGCATAGGGGGCGATATTGTGGCTGAGAACGCGAAGAATCACTCGCGTTCCCATGCCTGTCGGGTCCTGACGCCGAAACCCGGAAGTGGTCGCCGGCGGGGACGGGAGGATCAGAGAGACACAGCGAGGGCACCGGACAGCTGCAGGGGCTGAGGGAAGCCCCAGGTGAGTAAAACTCATTTTTTTTTTCATGACTTAAGTGTAAGGTGCGTATATACAGCTTTGATGGATGTCACCCGTCAGGTCCCTTGGGTGACTTTGATGGGCCAGGCTGCACAGACGCGCATTAGCTATGTAGCTGACAAAGCGCTGTGTTGCTGTGCAGGGAGGCGGAGGGACTAGGGAGCGCCGCGGCGGATCGTTCAGAAACAGCCTTATCAGTCTGCAGACAGACTGTACACACGCTGGACTGTTGCTGGAACGCCCGCCCAGCGGGAGGGTCCGACGGACCCATCGTTCCATAATATCAAGCGTGTGTATGAGCCTTAAGACTGATTCAACATTTGGATTGACTTCTTATCAGTATTATCAGCTGCTTGAACAATAGCAAGAGATTTTTTTTTTAGGTGTCTCACAAAAAAGTTGTGAGAGCCTAAAAGACCGCAGTTGAGTGTGTGTATGGGGCTTTAGGCCTCTTTCACATCGCAGGTGGCCATGCAATCCGAACGCAACACATACGATCGCACGCCATCTGCACCGCTGCCCACTGCGCTGCTGATCTCATCAATTGACAGTGAAGGGATCAGCTCTGCGCTTCCGGGCAAAATGCGTGCAGCAGTACTCAAGTGCTTCCTAGCACATTGTACTGCTGCGCAGCGCAGTAGATGTGAACGGTAGAAGGGCTGTCTATGCCCTTCTGCCGTTCCTGCGTTTCAGCACATCATGTGCGGCGCTTCCAAGTGCGCACGGAAGCGCGTATGATGTGAACGAGGCCTTAAGGTTCATACACACCTACCAAGTATCTGTCCAACTATCTGCCAAACTTGTCTGTTAAGCCCCATACAACTTTTGTTGTAGAACAAGTTGAAACAACTAAAAAAAGTATTTTGCTATTGTTCAAACAGCTGATAAGACTGATAAGAAGTCAATCCCAACAGTTGGATTGACTTCTTATCAGTCTTATCAGCTGTTAGTTACAAGCTGCCCTGCCCTATAAAAAACACACACAACAGTTTTGAGTCTGCTTAACCATTTGGGGCACTTTTTTTCACTGCATGTACACTTTAAATCTCTACACTATACAGAACTGAACTGAAGATGTTTACTTTTTCTCAGCAGTATAGGAGTTTCACTTTAATGCCATGGGGTGTCTTTACAATGTGCATCATCCTTATTCACAATGTTTACATCAGTCAGCAGCAACTTCTCAATGCTTCACTTCCTACCAGCCATCACTATAGGGCTCTGATCAGTAATATGGAAACAAGGAAGTGCTTTATACATAGGACTCATCCACTCATCCCATGCTGGTGTTATCTAGTCATAGGGATTGCTGACTGATGACAGTCATGAAATACTTGTATGTCCTGTGTCTGGTGTACCATAGGGTTTTCTTTCTCAGCAGGAGCAGCAGCTAAGTGAGCTGTAATCTTTTGTATGGACATCTGACCTTGTCTCTCTGTATGACCCTGTCTCTGCCTTTACCTGCATACTCTGCACAATGCAAGGGAGCTGATGATGTTTGGAGGGTTCATTGGACATTGGGGCAAATCTTGGTGTCAGCTTGGGGAGAAGTGGACCTATCAAACTGGCTTTACCTATTAATTCTAAAACAGGCTACTCTTTTTTGCTGACTTCAGGAATGAACTCGGGACTTCATATTTAGGGCTGGCTCAGACAGACGTCTGAACCAGCCACCCGCAGCAGCCTGCCGTCTCGTTTCAAATGCAGAAAAACATTTGACAGCGCTTCCCGGCTTGCTGCATTCTTTTTATGTCCTGCAGGGGACACTGAAACATGATGGTAAACCTTCCGGGATCGGCAAATGGCGATGATGGCGAAAATCGGGATCAAAATATGGCATTTGTGCAAATGACAGTTTACGCTGGTTAGCGGTTGTACCGATGGCTGACCATACATCTGAATGGAGAGTGTTTAAACGATGAGCACCAAGGCCGTTGTTTAACGTTTAGAACCATCCATCCAAACTAGCCCTAAATGTTCTTAATACTTTACACCTGTCTCTTGTTAGTGAGGTCGGACTAGCCCCAGACTCTTTGAGGAGAATGGGGATGTGGTGCTGAACGCAATGCTACTCTCATTTTCTTGAAATGCAAAAGTCTGTAACGAATTGGTCTGATTGCAAAATCCCACCTCATACAACTGTATGAGTACTATCGCCATGTGCTGTACAGTTGCATTGCTAGAGGCTAGTGGCGCGACTGCCGCTATGAAGGGAGGTGGAGGGACGACGTGCAATGCCTAACGCAGTGGCATCTGGCAGGCGGGATGAGGAGAACAACGCCCTCGGCCAGGATGTTAAGGCACCCCGAATCTTGACAATGCAATGGGGGATGTACACAAGACTGGCCCCTTCAGCCGAGAGCCCGGTAATCTGTGTACAAGGCTTTAGATTACTCAGAGGAAAAAGTCAATGCTGACATTTTGGCTCACAAGATAAATATAAAAGTGCATGTCTGGTAAGTTATAAGCTGGAAGCATTAGAAATAGAGGGTGTGCGGGAGCCCCATCTGCAATACCTTTGGGTGTTGTATAATAGAAATGAAAAACAATGTTAATTACAAATTGTGGATGGTCCGTAGACTCCTAACTGTAGAACGATCTTCCTTTGGGCTTGGTAACAAAAAAGTAACTCCCGCAAGGTGGCCATACACTGCTCGATTTGCCAACAGATAGATCCCTCTCTGATCGAATCTGATCAGAAAGGAATCGTATGGCTGCCTTTACTGCAAACAGATTGTGAATCGATTTCAGCATGAAACCGATCACAATCTGTGGTGGTGCTGCCGCTGCCTTCCCCCCAACCCCTGCATACGTTACCTGCTCCGGCCGGCACGTATCCCCACTGTCACCGATGTCTTCTTCTCCGCTGGGTTCCGCGTTCCGGTCCGGCTGGCTTCACTTCTTTCTGTCCGGGAAAGTTTAAACTGTAGAGGACGCTCTGTTGTTTAAACTTCCTGCTGGGACAGGAAGTGAAGCCAGCCGGACCGGAACTCGGAACCCAGGGGAGAAAAAGACATCGGTGACAGTGGGGATAGGTGCGGCCGGAGCAGGTAATGTATTATTGCGTCAGTCGTCGGGCATTCGAACGCCGCTAACGACGCACTCCCGACCCGCCGGCGATCGAGAAAAAATCTTCTGCACAGATGGCTCGACTGGAATCAACAGGAACGATTGATTTTGGACGGAAATCAATCGTTTGCGATTACACAACGACTTCACAGCAGATTCGATCACAGTGGGAAAATCGTTAGGTGTATGGGCCCCTTTAGAATTATAAGCAGTTAAGAGCTGCCAGTGTCACTCTTAACACTTATAGTATTTTATTTATTTTATTGAAAGAAGTTGTTTAAAGTGTACATGAGATAAAATAAATACAAATGTTATACTTATCTGAGGCTTCCTCCAGCCCCCTGTAGGCTGTGGGCTCCCTCCCCACCCTCCCCGGCTGCTCTGTTGTCCCGCAGGCAGCTCCGGTAGATTCCCCAGTCGCACTCCGCTACACATACACAGACCTGTCCCAGCATGCCCCCAGATCATGCTCTAGCCGGGAGCATTCTGAGCCTGCTCAGCTAAAGGTGGCCACACACGAACCATTAAAACGGTCCAATTTTACCGCAATTTGATCAAAACGATTGGATTGCCTGAAAAATCGAAAGCTTTTTTTTTTTTCATTCGACTGAAAAATCTGATCGGATTTCCCGTTTTCTTCGATTTTTATCGATCTGGAATGCCAGATATTTTTCTTCAATCTGTCTAAAGATTATATGGTGTGTGTTAGATTGTCAGTTTATTAATATACACACCCTAGCAATTTTTTCAGAGTTTCCAATCATTTTTATCATAATTGGGGAAAAATTTAACATAGGTGTGTGGTACATATGGTCAGATTTTTGAAATGTTAAGCCTCATCTACACGCGTAGATGAGGCTCCGATGTTACTTATCAATCGAGCCGCTGATGCGGCTCGATTGATAAGATCCAACAGGTCGGATCTTGCTACCGCCGATTCCCTGCTCGTTCCCCGCGAGGGGACAATGGCAGGGAATTGAGCGGAAGATAAGCAGCATGGCGCAGGGACGAGCAGGTATCGAATCCACCACAACTGACTGCAGGACAATAGAGTGGTCCAGGAAGATGGAGAGGCAGCCCACAGACCGCAGGGGGCTGGAGGAAGCCCCAGGTAAGTATAAATGCTTGTCTTTATTTTATCTCTGGTTTTCTTTAAATAAAGTGTACTTTGTCTATCCATATTTCCCATGAGTTATCCATGCCTACTATATATTATTGTGCTTACCAATTGGCACCTCTTTTACTCCATTTTACTTCTGGTATAGGGTTATCAAGCTCTATCAGCCCTGAATACAGTCTCTTCATAAGAGGTATTTTTGTGTATACATCTACCATTGTCACGGATGACGAATATGGAAAACGGTCGGGCATCTGCGGTATTCACTCACTATTTATGAATACAGCCATTGACTACCAGAGTTGCATTTATCAGTAGAAAATGGAAGCAATCAATTCTCTAGGTTGTCTTTCTGCAGCCTTGAACAGGCAGTGACTTTATCGCATGTGCAAGCCAAGCTCTTTATCTCATTTGTCATTCAGACAGTATAATTGTAGGACTCTGGTTTCAATATGGTTTCGGAATAGTGAAACATTTCTTAACGTTATCTCTCCTATACCTGTATCTTTGCCTGCACTGAACACTTATTTTCACCCATACAAGCAGTCTGTATTTTTGTGTTGCATATGTGAATGGATGAGTGGACAATTGTTCCTTATCCGGCAGTACAGTATGGAACACCTAAACATCATAGTAATGTTTCACAGAATCGGTATAAAGCCTTGTACACACGGGAAGCAAAAATTGCCTAAAACAAATGGAGAACGAATAAATTGTTCTGATATCGAACAGTGAATGCAGAACGACAGTTTAAACGACCAATTCTCATGCATTTTGAACAGCTGTCCTGACTTCCTGTTACTTACTGCCTGTGTCTAGCCAATCAACTGTTCCCATACGATGTTTTGTGGCATTTTGGCTGGAGGCCATGTGTTTAAGCGTTTGTTCAGTTTCATGTTTTCTTTGCCTTCACTGATTTTTTTTCATTGGGTTGACCATCTTTTCTAGTATCATGTAGGATGTTTTAGTGAACTGCAAGACTAGATAGAAGGGTTTAAATATGAGTTTCAGCTGTGTGTAGCAGTTCACCTGGAACTCTAAAGTATAAATACAACACCAGCACTGGGGCTGTCCTGGCTGTTATTGCTTTTGTGGCAGATCGGTCTGCTGCTATTTATATGCTGTTTGTTGAATCGACATATCTAGCAGGTGTTTGCTGTATAATGGTTTACCCATTTGAAACTGCTCCTGATGTTGCTGCCATGCCTTCCATAGTGCTTATCTAATAATGGCGTGGCAAGGCCAAGAATGTGCTGCAAGCTGTGGTATGCAATATGTTTGCATTCTGTTATTGGGTTACTATTTTTAAGGGGTAACTGAGTTACTAAATGTAAAGTCATCTGTTACCTGTAACGATTGTGGGATATCTCCGTGATCAGCGCACAAGGCGTGCGCTGACATGGCGGAGATCCTCCACAAGCGTATGAAGGGGGGAACCCAGCTTTGGTGGAAGCACCAGTAGAGGGCAATTCCCACCGGCAGATGGCACTGTGGAGTGCAGACGAGTACAACCGCTGCACGGCCACAGATGCCAGATGGGGATTGTACAGATCAAGACAATGCGGGGCTGAACAGCCCTTAAAGAGAAAGAGCACAGGTACAGGATGAATGTGTGTTCACCAATCTAGTCGCGACCCTGCGACGGTGAACACACATCAGCAGAAACAAAAGTAGGAACGCGATCACGAGAAGGGCGATCGCCAGAAGTGACACAAGACAGATCAGAACAGAATAAGAGAGGAGCAAAGGCACAGCAAACGACAATGAGAAGTAACGAAAATAACAAACGCTAACTAAACTCGAACACCGCACTCATTCGCAACAGCAAACGCGTTTACAGCGCGGTCTCCGCATGTTAAGCACAACAGAGACAAGCCCGCCTAACTAACCACCGACAGACAAACACGAAACAGAGAACGCGAGCGCTTGCTCAACGGTTACCTCACCGAGCCTTCAGCAAGCGTTCGCATCAGACACAACAGACAAACGGAAAACAGGAATAAGCTAGGAAGGATCCACAGCCGCTAGCGCTAGGGGCTAGTGCGATCCAAGCAAGACAGATCAGAAGGATCCACAGCACTACCGCTAGAGGCTAGTGTGATCCAGGAAAACAGAACAGAAGGATCCACAGCACCAGAACAGAAGGATCCACAGCACTAGCGCAAGGCTAGTGCGATCCAGGCAAGACAGATCAGAAGGATCCACAGCACTACCGCTAGAGGCTAGTGCGATCCAGGAAAACAGAACAGAAGGATCCACAGCGCTAGCGCAAGACTAGTGTGATCCAAGCAAGACAGATCAGAAGGGGCTACCGGTAGCAACCGCTGACCCGGTTAGCACCCAGACAAACAGAACGATTTCCTGTCGACCACCGCTGGGACAGGACAATCGCAACAGACAGACAAAACAAATATGCAATCTAACTGCACTAGGAACTGCCTAGTACAATTCGAAGAATTACTCTAAGATAACTTTAACAAGAAATAGCATGGCTGGCACTCTAGGAGTGTTTCAACAAATCCTGAAGGAATGACCAGCAAAGGATTGTGGGTGATCCCAACCTTTATACTGCCAGCAGCTAGATGATTTGCATAACCAATGTATGCAAATCTCTCAGCAGCAGAGCAGGTCTGGAACTTGCAAGACAGAGCCAGGTCTCTTATCCAGAGACCTGCATCCCTCAGACACAAGGAATAGTCAAACAGCTGTCTGCCTGTGCAGCCAGCTGAGCGGATCCTTACATTACCCTCCTAACGATGAACTTAAAGCAACATCGAAGTGAGAAAAAAATAATGATACTCAAGGAGTTTCTCTTTAAGTATATAACGCATTGATATATATTTGCATATGTCTCACAACAGATATGTCCTGTAGGACATTAGAGTCATGGCCAGCAGTTCTGTGCCATCAGAAAGCACAGTGTGGTTCCAAGACAAGATCAGTCTTATGGTACCCAAACATGGTACAATAAAAACGTTTGATTTTTCCAGTTTAGTTGACCAAAACAATCAAATCGAATTAAAGTCAAAAATAATAAGGAACGATTATCCCGTTTTTTTTAATAAAAATCCGATTGGACATGTTGGAAAAATCTTTATATTCGATCTAACGGAGTAATCGAACAAATTATCTAGTCGAAAAAAAAACAATGAAAAAATTGTACTATGTATGGGCACTCTTAGTAGTTATGTAATGCAAGAAGACTGGTATAATTTACAACAGGCAACTTTAGTGTGATGTTAACATTGTCAATGACTTGCAGACACTATGAGTCTGCCCAAGAGTTTAATAGTGCTTAAAATTACCTAGAAACCACAAGTGACCAGAACAGAGCTGTCTTGCATACTCATCTGACAATTATTATGCTCAAAGTCAAACATTACAAACCCCCGATTACATCATAGCAGTGGGGGGATGGAATGAATTCAACAACCCCCTATAAACAAACTAAAATTGATTCCATTCCATGTGCTGAAAGGTGCAGCAGATGAGGACAAGTATGTACTCCATTTAGGCTTATTCAGATAGGCTATTTAGTTAATTAGCAGATTTATCATTCTAATGCTACATCATAAGTGTATCTCTGTCCTTCTGATCCACCCCTTGAGAGGCCATAAGAAAGATTAGGAAAAAGAGTGTAAACCTTTCTAAATGTAACATGACAGTCCAAGCTGAATCTGGAGCATTATTAAACACTTGTGTGTATTGAACCATATTGGTACACTGCACTGTATATTGGTACACTGTACCATGAAGATGATGGCCTCCTCAGGCATACATGGACTGATAATGCAAGTAAAGAGATACAAGCACTCCCAGATGAGCCACAAAGTAAAGGTCGGAACAGACTTCCCAAGAAATAGCTGCCAAGGTACCACTCCACAGTAGATAGACAATAGATAATATATCCTCAATGTTCTATGGATCAGTCGTACAATCTGCAGTTTGGTGGCCCGCAGACACCCATGCTCCGCATATAACAGGTGAGGTGGCCACCACCAAAAACAGAATTCTGGGCCCTTGCGACAAGGGACCTCTGACGACGGCACAATGCTGAAGCTGGTAAGGAAGGGGGAGTGGGCATTATCTCTTTGCTATACTATGGGCCTGATTCACAAAGCGGTGATAACCCAGTTATCACGCCTAAAAGACTTTAGGCATGATAACCTTTGCACTAGCAGAGTTATCACCGCTTTGTGCTGCTGATCGCACGCAAAGTATTGCGCGCAGCGCCCATATGGTTTAATGGGCGCATCGCGCGCACTGCACCGCGCGACTGCGTGCGAGTTTCTTTTTATCACACCTAAACTGAGTTTAGGCGTGATAAAGGGCTTTTCACAGGCTTGCAAACACTTTGCACCACTTTTTGAATCAGCCCCTATATGTGTACTGGTGGTACGCTCAAGGCAAACTTTTATTGCTGGATCCCTTGTTGCAAAGGCCCTCACTTCTGTTTTTGGCAGTGGCCACCTGTTATATGCTGAGCACGGGTGTCTGCAGGCCACCTAATTGCGGATTGTACGACGATCCATAAAGCACTGAGGATATATTATCTGTATACATAGACAGATGCTTTCAATGAGGGAAGAATGGATAATAGGAATAAACTTACCTAATTTTTTCTAGTGACACCTCCCCGAGCGCCCCCCCCCCCAGAAAAAAAAAACACAACAAAAACAGTTCTGTCCTTAGAGTGCACCCGAGGCAAATAAAATGAAAAAAAAAATAGATATGTACCTAAGAGGGAAACCTTTGAATCCTGCAGAGGCTTCCTATGTCCTCTTGGCCCCCACTGTTGCCATTGTACGGTCTCCCTAAAAGAAATCCGACAAAAGCTTGCACAATGTACTGCGCCTGTACAGCACAAGCGCTCTGTGCTACCTAACCCTATTCTCACACAGAACCCTCCCTCTACCTATGCCTAACCCTAACCATTACCCCCTGATGCCTAACCCTAACCACCCCCACTCCAATGGCTAACCCTAACCACCCCCTCTCCAATGCCTAACCCTAACCACCCCCACTCCTATGCCTTACCCTATTCACCCCCTCCCGATTCCTAACCCTGACCACCCCCTCTCCACCCTCTCCAATGACTAAACCTAACCACCCTCTCTCCGATGCCTAACCCTAACAAACCCCCTTTGCCGATGCCTATCCTTAAACCTCTCCCATGGGCGCCTAACCATAACTGCCAACCCAATAATTGTTTATAGCAAGAAAACACTAAATATCATTAATAGAAAATGCTACATATCGAACGCCACTATAGGTGCCCATACAATATCGTTTATAGCAGCCCTAGTGCCTACTATATATCAAGAACCTTATCAAGTTTATATCACGTTTTAACTATCATTTGTATGCAGATGACACCCAAATCTCCCTCACACCCCTGACATATCCACCACTACCATGGACAAGGTCTCCTCCTGCCTATCAGCCATCTCCTCCTGGATGTCCGCTAGCTTCCTGAAACTAAATCTAGACAAAACGGAATTTATGATCTTCCCACCCCGGCCATCCCTGATCTTCCCAGATGTGCATGTCACTGTTAACCACACTACCATTCGCACTACCTCTCAAGCCCGCTGTCTGGGTGTCACCCTGGATTACGCACTCTCCTTCACTCCCCATATCCAAAACCTCATAAAGTCCTGCAACTTCCACCTTCGTAACATCTGTAAGATTCGCCCTTTCCGGACCTCTGCCACCACCAAACTCTTCATCTATGCCCTTATAATTTCCCGCCTTGACTACTGCAATGCCCTTCTGTCTGGTCTCCCTATGACCCGAATAGCCCCACTGCAGTCCATCATGAATGCGGGAGCCAGAATTATCCACTGCTCCCATCGCTCCACCACGGCAGATCCCCTCCTTGAATCCCTCCACTGGCTTCCTATCCAGTCCAGAATCAGATTCAAGGTACTGTGTCTGACCTACAAATCTGTTCACAAAACCTGTCCAACCTACATTTCTGATCTTATTCAGAGGTACACACCTAGCCACTCACTCTGCTCCTCCAATGAACTTCGCCTGACTGCATGGGACTGATCACCAGTCCCATGCACGCCTCCAAGACTTCTCAAGAGCTGCTCCAACACTATGGAACTCCCTACCTCCACCCATTAGGGCAGCCCCCTTCTTCAACATCTTCAAAAAGGCCCTCAAAACTCACCTTTTCACTCTGGCCTACCACCCCTCACAAGTGCTCTAAACCCACAGCTGAACTCTGGTCTCCTACCTTTCGCGTCCCTACCTCTCCCTCTAGATTGCAAGCCTTTGGGCAGTGTCGTCCTCCTTTTGTGTCCTACCTGATCATGCACCTCCATTACTGTGAACCCATGCTTTGCATCTGAGTGAACCTAACTTGCCTAATCTCCATGCTCCATCCAGTGACTGACTAAGCATTACCTTGTACTCATATTGTGCTGCATGATCTGATCTTTCTTGTATTCCTGTGTTGTCATATTGCTGTATGACACCCCTAAATATTGTCTGTAACCTAAACTAATGTCCAGCGCTGCGTAATATGTTGGCGCTTTATAAATACAATAAATCAGTGCCTCCGGCGCCCAAATTTCCTGCTATGAATGATATTTGTATAAGCATCTGTAGCAGTGCCCAGATTTCCTGCTTCTCCTTATATTGCATATAGTACAGTCACTATTGTATTATTAATTAGCACCTTTACATATATGCCTTCATTAGTATGGTAAATGTTGAGAAATGTTGGTATTAGTGTGTCTTTATGAATAACATGCTGTAGGTTGTCCTGATTTCCCATTCCCCTTTTGCTGTGTTGGCATTGTGTGTGGCTGTCTGCTGGCTGCTGCTGTCTCCAGCACACCATACTGGGGAGGATGGCTGTCTGACTAGACTTTATTTGATAGCATGTACTGAGACTCCTTCCCTTCACTCAGCTTTCTTTCCCGCTCTGTGTAGACATACAGTACTGGTTTTCTGTCAGGCTAACCCAACGACAGGAAGGGGATTATTGTACATTCCCACACCTAGCTTTTGAAATGAAGTGGGCTCCTGATGTAGCAGCAGCGTGTGTACAGAGCATAGAGCAGCAGTGTGTGTACAGAGCATGGAGCAGCAGTGTGTGTACAGAGCATGGAGCAGCAGCGTATGTACAGAGCATGGAGCAGCAGCGTGTGTACAGAGCATTGAGCAGCAGTGTGTGTACAGATCATGGAGCAGCAGTGTGTGTACAGAGCATGGAGCAGCAGCGTATGTACAGAGCATGGAGCAGCAGCGTGTGTACAGAGCATAGAGCAGCAGCGTGTGTACAGAGCATGGAGCAGCAGCGTGTGTACAGAGCATGGAGCAGCAGTGTGTGTACAGGGCATGGAGCAGCAGTGTGTGTACAGAGCATGGAGCAGCAGCGTGTGTACAAAGCATGGAGCAGCAGCGTGTGTACAAAGCATGGAGCAGCAGCGTGTGTACAGAGCATGGAGCAGCAGCGTGTGTACAGAGCATGGAGCAGCAGTGTGTGTACAGAGCATGGAGTAGCAGCGTGTGTACAGAGCATGGAGCAGCAGTGTGTGTACAGAGCATGGAGCAGCAGTGTGTGTACAGGGCATGGAGCAGCAGTGTGTGTACAGGGCATGGAGCAGCAGTGTGTGTACAGGGCATGGAGCAGCAGTGTGTGTACAGGGCATGGAGCAGCAGTGTGTGTACAGAGCATGGAGCAGCAGTGTGTGTACAGAGCATGGAGCAGCTCTGGGGAACTTAACAGAGTCAGGTATGAGCACATCCCTGTGCCCTGTTGTGTGAATGCTTCACTTTCCCCTTCATTAGCAATGCCGACAGTACTCATTATTATCTGTATCCAAGCTGTTTCTGATCGATCTCGTTGTCGATCGGGAGCAGATCGGACATTTAGGAAATCATTGTCAGATCCTGTCAGTTGGATGAGAAATTGCATTATGTGTACCCAGCATGATGTACTACCATATTATTATACTGTATTGTGTGTGGCTGAGGGCAGAGGCGTATCTAGAGGGGTGCAGGCATGGCTTGTGCCATGGGCGCCACAGTACCGTGGGGTGCCATGCCTCATGCCTCAAATAAGACTATCTGGGGAACATGGGTACTTAATCTGCCCTCTTTGGCTTAGTGTTAGAAAAGAGAGCAGAGAGGGAATAAGTAGAAATACTTCCCAAAAAGTAACTTCAGCAATCTCCCGAGCCAAAAAAACACAGGCAACCATAACATGTACGCGAGAAAGAACATTGTTTTTAGAGGGGAAGTGGGCTCTGACTGGCAAGGGGGGGGGGGGGGGGGCACTATATAAGTGTTTGCCATAGGCTCTACATTACCCAGATATGCCCCTGGCTGAGGGAGACCTTTCAGGAATAATACCTACCTTGAAAATCCTGGGTTTGCCTCTGACACACCTCCAGAGGAGTGACTGGAAAAGAGCTCCACCAAAAACAGATCTTGTCTGTGTAATACTGCTTTGAAATATGTAGAGATAATGTTATTTCTTCGGGAAAGCAGAGATACAATTTGGCTAACATGCTACAGAAGGAAACATTCTGGAGCTCTGTGTAAAATGCTGTGTTGTGTTTACCTCTGAGACAGAAATATTCAAATAATGCACAAACGATATGCAAAGTATTTCAATAAATGTTCCAGCCCAACTCTTAAAAGCTCTCCCCTCTCATATAATACCTAAAGACAACACTTATTGGATTAGACAGGTATGGCTATTTAAAGCTAAACTTTAGAACTAGAGATTTAAAATATTATTGTGTACAGCAGCCCACATTGTACACGGGGGACCTGATTTTCTATGGATGTTTGAGCTGAACGTTGTAGAATCTGAATCTGCAAACAGCTTTCTGTAGATATTTATGGAATAACGTTATATGCTATCATATCTAATACACTCTCAATCTTGTCTTATTTTTCACTTTTTGTTTTTTTCAAAAAGAAACTGAGCCAGTCAAGATAGTTTACAAAAAAAAAAATCTAACTACCTGATCCTTGGGGGGGGGGATCAGACTGATCAGGTGGGGTCCATTTCTGCCTCTCGCTCATTGTCGCCAGACCGGGGAAGGGGGGTACAGGGGGGCTGTCACCGGAGCAGAGGGCACACAGAGGCATGTCCTTAAGATGGGAGCATGCCCCTGTGTTCCTTTTTTACTTTAAAAACCGCCTCGGGTACAATTTAAAGTATACCTGACCTGAGGCCTAGGGTAAGCACAGAGTCATATTCATGCTGGATCCACATACCTCAGTGCATTGTCCGTTTCCCTCCTTGTTCCACCCAGCCCCCATAATCACTCCTTGAATAATTTAACTTTCACTGAGGGAGGGAATGGGGTGTGATCAAAATTAGGGATGGTAATTTAGATGCAAAAAAGTCTGAGTTGAGTCAGAATTATGCTAAGTTATGCAGCTTGAAAATGGACCAATTAAAATGCACACATTGGGGGAATTAGACTGGCCCATTTTCAAGCTGCAGAAATCTGCATAAACTTGCTTCATATTGGAACTAGTTGTGTCTCCTCGATCATCCCTAGTCTATAGCGTTCTTGTAATACAGCACAGGGTCCCATTTCAGATATACTGTATGCCAGGGCACAATATGCAGGAAGTTTGTATGCCCCCCTTCTTTATGGGGGTTTTCTTTGGACACTCCAGCTACCGCCCTCATCTAAATGCATACAGATAAGTTAAAGAACAAGTGACACCCATGCTAACCTAGAAATAAAAAACACATATATACCGGTAAGTAGAAAAATACTAGTTCTAATTACATAACAGATGTATTGCACTGTCCACGTTATGATCCCTGTGAATTTCATAAAGGAAAAGCAGAGAATCCTATTCTAGACAGTTTCCATCTTGGTTACATTTGAATGAAGCTAATCCTGACATCATTTCCTCCCTCACTCTTTTTTTCTCCTCTTGCTAATTGTGTATTTGTTAACGGCCCAGTCTTCAAACACTCCCACTGAAGTCTATACTAGGAAGTGCACTGTCTTATGTCTTTAGAAGTAGGGGGAAATAAAGGGAAGAGGAGGAATACATTATAGGGAAAAAGACCACCCAGCATGCAACTGTTTGCCAATGGCAATTGAAGGGCCAGTGCTCCCAATATACAGTATGTAATAACTCCAAACCATAACAGCAGAAAAAGTTTTGAATGCAGGATTAGCATCTTTATCACTTAATGCACTCAGACCAGTTGCTTTTGAAATGTGATTTTTACCGTGACAATCCTGCTTTAATAGATTTCCTCCTCCTAAAATAGACCTTAAACTATGATTTATAGTAGACATTATTATCATTTTTTATTTATATATCGCCAACATCTTCCATAGCACTGTACATGGTACATGGTACAAAACAAATATTGGGGAACATAGATACATGAAAAGTTCAAGATATTGTACAATCAGGATATCTGGCAATACAAGTACGAATACATACATCGTTGATGAGTGGTTTGAGATATCTGTAAGATTAGTACACGCACGTTCACATGATAAATTACAGCAAAATAAGAAACAATAGGAGGAGGTCCCTGCCCTTACAAGCTTACAGTTTAGACTAGAGGGTGGTGGGGTGAAGACACTAGGGAAGGAGACAAAGGAGTTAGCAGATGAGGTAGTGAGCCTCCACTGTGATCTACAGCAAATTATAGGCTTGTCTGAAAGGGCCCGTTCCGCAGGTGATTTTACCGCGATTCATGCAGTAAAATCACTGTACATTGTACACTTCCGCAATTCAGAGCGATTGCGATCAGCGCTTTATTAAGCACTGTACCGTGATTGCTCCAGAATTGTGGCAAAAATGCACAGGTAATGCGGTTTGCGATTGGTGCTAATCGCAAAACGATTGCGATCTGCGCCAACCGTAGCAGGGAGATCACTGCCATAGGTTAGAGTAGCATCTGTGCTTTAAAAAAATCAGTATTGCTTTGGAGAATATCGGTAATTGCCCGCTAGTGTGAATGTGCCCAAAAGGTGTCTAAGAGTACATTTGAGGATTGTGAGCTCCTCTGATGGGCTGTTGGTGACCTGGCTATGGGCTCTGTAAGTTGCTGCAGATGGTGCCAGTACTATATAAATACACAACAATAATAATAACACAGTATCCAGGCCATGTTTGCAGAATAACTTGTGTGCTATGATTATCTTGATTAATTCAGCAAATTATTAGACTGTATGCCTGTGTCTTTTTTGTTATTCAAACAAACCTGAATGTATCCAGTACAATCCTGCCAACGTTACCCTTCTCTGTGGGGCTAAAGGCTAAAGTGTGCTCACAGAAGTGAACACAGCAGGATGTGCTGTTTGTTGCAGCAATGCTATGTCAGTAGAGGAATGTGAAGTTGGCATTGGGAGCTATTGGCATAAAAGTGCAAAAGAGCCAACTGCTATCTGTTGTTGCAGAGCAAGTGAAACCTGTTTTGTGATTTGGCATGATATAAAAGGGGGGCAAGTACATGGTTTTTAAAATGTGCAAATTGACACTTTTGTGCTAGAGGAAAAAGGAAATCTGAACACCAGGCCTTTGGCACAGAAATAATATTTACTTACTAATTGTCAGCTCAGTAGTATCTCCGCAACTACTGTTGGGGGGGGGGGGGGGTGTGGAGAGGGATACTGGGGGATAAAGCAAACCGGAGCTGAAAATTAAAAGTCAAGATAATCATACACAGGGCATACTTACCTCCCCGTGTAGTCTACTCCTCAATCTCTTTTTCCTCTACCGTGTGGTGTTTGTTCACTGTGATCGATGGAATTCTCTTTCCTCCACTTTAAAAACGGCAATGGCCCTGTAACAGCTTCCTCGTCACCACACTATTCAGCTGTAATATGGCCCACATGAACCAATGGGGAACATGGATATTATCTTGCTCATCAGTTGTCCTTTCAGTTATAACTGATAATAACTAACATATAACTGACAGCAACTGATATATAACTGACAGCAACTGATATATTTCAGTTCTGACAAAATCCTGTCAGATTATTACAATACTATATAAACATCTTGGAGCTCATAGAGGCAATACAATCCCAAATGGTTGATGTTCCCATAGTGTGCTGCCTCTCTCCCCCTCCCATCTCCCCTCTCACGTCTCCATAGAACAGGCAGCTAGCTGAGCAGCAGGTCTCTATGGTTCTTGTTACTACAATGAGTATGATTTTGGGTGACTATTATAGCAAGTGTATCTGTACCTGTAGAGGTTGTTGTACTCTATGAAGCAGCATTCTGGCAGTCTGAAAGAGGAACTTTAACCTCGGTTTGAACTTCATTCCGACCAGTAGCGGATACCCACTTTCCCTCAAGAAATCTTTTCTCGAATAGATTATCGGAGGGAGGGGGTGGAGTCTGTGTGGCTGATATTGTGGTGAAATCCCTCCCATAATGTGATGTCATGAACATGATCCTGACAGTTTTCTGTCTGAGAACCTCATTGCATTGTGGGAAATAACAGCTTTTTCCAACTGCCAAGCAAGCAGCATCTCCCTCTGTGCATAGAACCCTAAATTAACGAACTTTCCATACAGATCACCTGGCAGGAGTAAAAATGTCACCACCAGTGATACATTTCATAATGTAAATCAGGGAGAGGAAAGATTTTACAATGTTCAAACACTGACTAAGTAATCTGTAAATTAATATTGCAAAAATAAGCAATTTTATTCATTGTTATTTTCACTACAGTTCATCTTTAACTAATATATGAAAGCTCTGTGGAATTCAAAGAGCAGCTGAACAGAATAATTTATTATTAATAATAATGTAGAGATGCAGTGCAATGCTGCTTTACATTGTGCAACAAGAGCTGCAGGTGGCCTCCTTTGTCAGTGACTTACATGTAGTGGGTGTTCCATTCTGCTACGCCTCTTCAATTCTCAACATTTTTATTGCTTCTGCGCAATGCGATGGCTGAAAGCATCTTTTCTAAGATGTGTATGCTCTGGGAAGAAGTAGTTGTGTCTCACTGTTTCAGTGGAAACATAAGCCACGTCAGTAAGACTGATGGAGTGGGAGAAAAGCTACTGTAGAGTTCCTTAAATGAAACTAACTGTCTGCAGAGTGATTGCCCTTGAGAGGCTTGTGCACTATGTGCCACTCACCCAGTCATCTGCTGTTGTAGTTACTACGAATGGTCTAATAATTCCGAGCTGAGGCAGAATTATGCAAATTTTCTATGTAAATATATGTATCTTGAAAGTGGACCAATCAGATTCTGCTGACTTGAGATTCGATTGGTCCGTTTTCAAGCTGCATATATTTTGCATATATCTGAAGCCACAAAGCAGTACAGAAAGTCTCAGTGCTGCAACCAAAATTATGCAGGATCAGGGAGTCAACCAGTCCACTCCTGTATCCACAAAAGGTATAACTTCAAGCCAAAGAAAAAATGAAAGGCTAAGTCTCAAACTGGATTTGAGCAGATTGGCAAAATTCAAGTGCCACCGTATAAAGCATGACGTTTAAACCTGTATGGTCTTTTTCAAGTGCTAACAGGATCAGTGTGCAACAACCACATTTAAGTGCAACAAAATTGACAAATGAACATACAACACACCCACTGGATCAGTGGGTAAGCACAGTACTTAAAGAGACAGGCTACATGGAATCACAGAGAGAGATGTTCATATAAAACATTCTAAATTAAAATTCTCATTCTGTCCATTAGGAGTGAGTGTCCCAATATCACTGATCAATCTGATCTCTATGCGCAAGAGGGGTTCGAGGATCCACCCCTCATTGCTGATCACTTTCTTCAGTACGCACCATTTTAAATCTCCTACCGTGTGTTTGCACTTCCTGAAGCCACAAGACTTTAAAAAAGAAAAACCAACTGTATCCCAGTTCAGGTACTCTTTAATAGCCCAGAAAAGTGTCAGGGCCAATTTGAGAAGAGTGTCGGGACATCCCTGAGAAGACTCTCCTTGTAACGATTGGTGTCAGCAAGAGGCACAAATATCTGATTAAGTGGTGATATACAGAATCACCACTAATGCAGATATGTTAGAGTGAAATAGTAAGTATCTTCCTGATGGTAAATCAGCGGAAGGCTCACTAACACGGTAAGTGCCTGAAATGATCTACTCAGACCAGTGTCACACCCCGAACCTTGATTATTGGGGATCCGCAGTATCGCCAATAATACAAGGATAGACCCGATTATATAGCAATCTGCGGAATTGCTAATAATGCGGGTAGATGTAAAGCAGTGGACACACGAACAACATGAAAATATACAAAGCAGTAAATATTCACAAAGTTGTGGAAATATCCACCACACAGCAATTCCTCAGAGGTGTGGTTACCTCTGAATGGGAACCCCGTGTGTGAGATCCCCCAAAGTGGCAGTGGAGGAATCTCGGCCTCTGGCAGTAACGGTCTGCTAGGGCCGGCGTCTCAGGGAGGCAAGCCTCAGATAATAACCCAACAGTAGGAGACGTTCCACTGAAGGGAGCAAGGTCAGACAGAAAGAGGTTCGGCAACAGTACAGGCGGCAACAGTACAGAGACGTGAGACGAGAGAATAGTCAGGAACCAAGCCAATAGTCGTTAACGGTACGGGCTGGCAGAGTACAGAATCAGGAAGCAGAAGAGAAGTCAAGACAGGCACAGAATCATACACAGAGAATCAATAACAATAATAATAATCTCCTAGTCTAGGTGTGAAGTCCTTGGTTTCAACACCTGGGATCTAGTCTAAGGTCTGAGTGCTGACACAGGGTATCGCAAACACAGACAAAGTGTGACTGAAAAGCACTTCCTTATATACTGCCTGGGAGAGAAGTCTCCACCCCAGGCAGCAACCAATCAGAGCAGGCTAAAATGTCAGCTGACCTCCAGGTCAGCTGACACGCTTTCTAAGAGTATAAAGGCGTGTCTGGTGTGCAGCCGCACCCCCTAGAGGCAAGATGGCAGAACCCTGGTGAACAGCATGTTGGTGAGTTTGGAGCAGAGTGCTCGGACGGGTGTGCGCAGCGGATGCGGACGAATTTCCGCATCCCGCGTTGGAAGGTCCGCTTGCCGGACTGGATGCGACCATATTTCCGCAATCCATCCGGCGTTGCAGATTTTTCGTTACAGTACCCCTCCCTCTAGGCGTGGACTCCGGACACGTCCCACCTGGCCTGTCAGGATGGAGCTCATGGAACCGTCTCCTAAGTTTATCAGCATGTAAATCACCTGCTTTGACCCAGGATCTTTCCTCTAGACCGTACCCTCTCCAATGCACCAAATACTGCACTGAACCCTGAACTCGTCTGGAGTCCAAGATCTCCTCAACCTCCCATTCAGGCTCACCATCAACCATGACAGGGTGAGGAGGGGGGGAATCCACCTGAACAGCTGGTTTCAGGAGTGACACATGAAAGGCTTTCCCCACCTTTAGAGACTGCGGTAACCTGACTCTGTAAGTAACACGATTAACCCTTTCGGAAATTGGATATGGTCCAATATACCTGGGCCCCAGTTTCGCGGATGGCTGCCTCAGAGCTATATGACGAGTTGATATCCAAACTCTGTCTCCTGGTTTAAACTCCCACTCCGCAGACCGTCTCTTATCTGCCTGCCTCTTCTGTATGATGAAAGCCTTTTTTAAATTTTCTCTGACATTAGCCCAAATCCTCTTGAAAGATTCCTGCCACTCCTCCAGGACAGGGAATGGAGAGGTCGACACTGGCAAAGGAGAAAATTTGGGAGATTTCCCATTGACAATTTGAAAAGGCGCATAACCAGAGGACTCATTCCTGAGATTGTTATGTGCGAACTCAGCAAATGGTAGAAACTCCGCCCACTGGTGTTGGGCGTCCGCCACATAACATCTCAGGAACTGTTCCAAAGATTGATTGGTCCTCTCTGTCTGGCCGTTGGTCTGTGGATGGTAACCTGATGAAAAGGACAACGACATACCCATCCCCTTACAGAAGGCCCGCCAGAACCTAGAGACAAACTGGACCCCTCTGTCTGAGACAACATTCTCTGGAATGCCGTGTAATTTAAAGATATTTTGAATAAAAAGATCTGCTAATTTTTGAGCAGTAGGGAAACCACTCAAAGGCACAAAGTGGGCCATCTTACTGAATCTGTCTGTGACCACCCATATGACAGTCTTTCCATTGGAATCTGGAAGTTCTCCCACGAAGTCCATGGAAATATGTGTCCATGGCTCCTGAGGGGAGGGCAGAGACTGCAAAGTTCCAACTGGAGCCAGTCGGGAGGGTTTGCTCCTGGCACAGACGGTACAGGTCTTAACAAATTCCTTGCAATCTTGTTGTAGAGATGGCCACCAGACAGATCTACACAACAATTCTTGGGTTCGGGTAATGCCAGGGTGTCCAGCATTCTTGTGTCCATGAAACAACTGCAGCACTTTGGGACGTAAAGTACAAGGGACATAAAGAACCCCTCTTGGTTTCCCTTCTGGCACTTCTAATTGAAAAGGACTTAAGAGGCTAGGAAGGTCTTCAACTATCTCAGTGGCTGCCAGGATGATCTCTTTCGACAGAATACTTTCTGAGGAAGGAGATGGAGCAGTTTCAGGTTCAAAACAACGAGAAAGGGCGTCCGCTTTAACGTTCTTACTCCCTGGTGTGAATGTAATTATAAAATTAAAACGGCAGAAAAAGAGAGCCCATCTAGCCTGTCTGGGGGTGAGTCTTTTAGCTTTTTCAATGTACTGTAAATTTTTATGATCCGTGTACACAGTAATTACATGCTCCGCCCCCTCTAACCAGTGGCGCCACTCCTCAAAAGCAAGCTTGATGGCTAATAATTCCCTGTTTCCAACATCATAATTTCTCTGGGCAGGAGAGAATTTTCTGGAAAAAAAAGCACAGGGATGAAGCTTGCCCTGAAGTCCTGAACGTTGAGACAATACTGCTCCTACTCCAACCTCCGAGGCATCCACCTCCACTATAAATGGGTAAGCAACATCTACATGACGTAATATGGGAGCAGAACAGAATGCCTCTTTCAGAGAGGAAAATGCCACAACTGCTTCTTCTGACCAATGAGTGGCATCAGCCCCTTTTTTTGTCAAATTAGTAAGCGGAGACACCACCGAAGAGAACCCCTTGATAAATTTTCTATAATAATTTGCGAATCCCAAGAATCTCTGTAGTGCTTTAAGCCCAGATGGTTGTGGCCAATCCCTTACAGCAGAGACCTTTTTGGGATCCATGGACAACCCTGATGTAGAGATAATGTAACCAAGAAAGGCAATCTCCTTTACCTCAAAAACACATTTCTCTAATTTCGCAAACAATTGATTCTCCCTGAGTCTTTGTAACACATACTTCACATGTTGGCGGTGTTCCGTGATATTTTTAGAAAATATTAAGATATCATCTAAGTAGACGATTACAAAGCGACCCAGTACCTCCCTAAAAATCTCGTTGACGAACTCCTGAAAAACTGCAGGAGCGTTACACAACCCAAAGGGCATCACCAAGTATTCGTAATGCCCCTTGGGAGTGTTGAATGCCGTCTTCCATTCATCTTCCTCCCTGATACGGATCAAATTGTAGGCCCCCCTTAGATCCAACTTAGTGAAAACAGAAGCCCCGGGAACCTGTGTAAATAAATCGTCGATTAGCGGTAGTGGATACCGATTCTTAATCGTGATCTTATTTAGACCCCTGTAGTCAATACAGGGGCGCAAACCACCATCTTTTTTCTGAACGAAAAAGAATCCCGCTCCTGCAGGAGATCTTGAAGGGCGGATGAAACCCTTCTGCAAATTCTCCTGAATGTACTCGTCCATGGCCAATTTTTCCGGGGACGAGAGGTTGTATAGGTGGCCCCTGGGTGGCATGGTTCCTGGTTTCAAATCTATTGGGCAATCAAAAGGTCTATGGGGGGGTAATTGATCTGCTGCCCTAGGACAAAAGACATCAGCATATTCCTGATATTGTGGAGGTACTCCTTCCACTTGAATCTTAGTAGAACACAAAACTACATTCTGTAAACAATGTTGTGTACAATAAGGCGACCAAGTAGTCAACTGCCCATTCCCCCAATCAAACTGAGGAGAATGTAATCGTAACCAGGGCAACCCTAGTATCACCGTAGAGGTAGACATCTTTAAAACGAAAAACTGTATGACCTCCCTGTGCAGAGCTCCCACTTGCAGCGAGAGGGGAGGTGTCTGACACAGTGGGGACTTTCCTTGCAAAGGAGTGTCATCAATCGCTGTAACATATAAATGTCTTCCTACCGGAAGTACAGGGATATTTAAACTTAAAGCAAAGCTTAAATCTAAAAAGTTAGCTGTTGACCCGGAATCTACAAATGCTGTGGTAGGAAAGTTCTTCCCTTCCCAATTTAGGGAACAGGGCAATAAAAAATTTTCTTGTTTTGGAGGTAAAACAATTCCGCTTAGGGTGGTACCCCCTACCACACCTAAGCCGAGGAGTTTCCCGACTTCCTACCACAGTTTTGTGCAATGTGGCCCTTTTCCCCGCAGTACATGCAAAGACCCTCTCTGCGTCTTCTTGACCTTTCCGCCTCCGTGAGGCGCCCGTGGCCTAACTGCATCGGCTCCTCAGTCTCAACTGCTGCCGAGCTACTGGCCCCAGAAGTCCTAGAGTACATGGGGTACCTGCCCTTCTTGTTGTACCTCAGACGCCTATCTATTTTAATAGACAGCGTAATAGCCTCATCTAGATCTTTGGGTTCCGGATGACTAACCATCACGTCAGTTACTGCTTCTGACAACCCATCTAGGTATCTATCCAAGAGTGCATATCGCTCCCATCTAGAGGACACAGCCCACTTCCTAAACTCTGACGCATACTCCTCAGCAGTACTGCGTCCTTGTCTAAGGTTTTTGAGCTTACGTTCGGCCGTGGCGGCACTATCTGGATCATCGTAGATGACCGCCATGGCCTTAAAAAACTCCTGGACAGAAGACAGAGCAGGATGCTCATCAGGTAAGCCATAAGCCCACGTCTGGGAATCTGCATGCAATAGAGTCTTGATAAGAGTGACCTTCTGAGCCTCGGTTCCCGAGGACACAGGTTTCATCTCAAAGTAAGACAGCACTCTGTGACGGAAATTCTGGAAATCTGACCTTGTGCCTGAAAATTTCTCAGGAATGTTCATTTTAGGCTCGCTAAGAGCCGGGGGAGGTAGAACGTTAAGTGGTGATTGCAACCTTTGGACAGTCTCATTTAACTGAGTAATCTGAGCCTGCTGTGCAGTTACAGTAATCTTCAGCTGTTCTAACTCTGCCCTTACAGTCTGAAGCTGGTTTATCACCCCCTCCATCTTACTTCTTTACGGTCTGTGTTTCTGTAACGATTGGTGTCAGCAAGAGGCACAAATATCTGATTAAGTGGTGATATACAGAATCATCACTAATGCAGATATGTTAGAGTGAAATAGTAAGTATCTTCCTGATGGTAAATCAGCGGAAGGCTCACTAACACGGTAAGTGCCTGAAATGATCTACTCAGACCAGTGTCACACCCCGAACCTTGATTATTGGGGATCCGCAGTATCGCCAATAATACAAGGATAGACCCGATTATATAGCAATCTGCGGAATTGCTAATAATGCGGGTAGATGTAAAGCAGTGGACACACGAACAACATGAAAATATACAAAGCAGTAAATATTCACAAAGTTGTGGAAATATCCACCACACAGCAATTCCTCAGAGGTGTGGTTACCTCTGAATGGGAACCCCGTGTGTGAGATCCCCCAAAGTGGCAGTGGAGGAATCTCGGCCTCTGGCAGTAACGGTCTGCTAGGGCCGGCGTCTCAGGGAGGCAAGCCTCAGATAATAACCCAACAGTAGGAGACGTTCCACTGAAGGGAGCAAGGTCAGACAGAAAGAGGTTCGGCAACAGTACAGGCGGCAACAGTACAGAGACGTGAGACGAGAGAATAGTCAGGAACCAAGCCAATAGTCGTTAACGGTACGGGCTGGCAGAGTACAGAATCAGGAAGCAGAAGAGAAGTCAAGACAGGCACAGAATCATACACAGAGAATCAATAACAATAATAATAATCTCCTAGTCTAGGTGTGAAGTCCTTGGTTTCAACACCTGGGATCTAGTCTAAGGTCTGAGTGCTGACACAGGGTATCGCAAACACAGACAAAGTGTGACTGAAAAGCACTTCCTTATATACTGCCTGGGAGAGAAGTCTCCACCCCAGGCAGCAACCAATCAGAGCAGGCTAAAATGTCAGCTGACCTCCAGGTCAGCTGACACGCTTTCTAAGAGTATAAAGGCGTGTCTGGTGTGCGGCCGCACCCCCTAGAGGCAAGATGGCAGAACCCTGGTGAACAGCATGTTGGTGAGTTTGGAGCAGAGTGCTCGGACGGGTGTGCGCAGCGGATGCGGACGAATTTTCGCATCCCGCGTTGGAAGGTCCGCTTGCCGGACTGGATGCGACCATATTTCCGCAATCCATCCGGCGTTGCAGATTTTTCGTTACACTCCTCCATTCTTCTCACAGTTACCTACCGGGTGTAACAGTAGTGAGGAGAAATATTTTCATTGGCGACACAGATGATAACATTTCATCACACTATCAAAACCTAAAGCACATGATTTCAGCAATTGGAGAAGTCAGACTTAAGGCTTACCACACTTCCAGGCTTACCTTAACCATTTGCCCTAACCCTGGACAAGTGCCGTATATACTCGAATAAAAGTCAACCTCGTGTATGAGTTGACCACAATATTCAACCCTTTTAAGCTGCAATGTTTTATTGACTCAAGTATAAGTCTACCCAGCAAAGTTAATGGCTGCATTTGGGATCCAGCAGGGGTTAAGGACTGCACTGCATACAGTATTGTTGCCATTATCCCCTCCTGTCCCCTAAGTGCAGCCAATAACTCCTCCAGGCCCCCAAGCGCTGCAATTATTCATTCCCCTACTGCAGCGCAGTATTTCCACCCTGCCCCTTTCCTTGTTAATTGATGTGGCCAGGACTTTCACACCTGTTTTTTTGTTGGTGTTTCCTTTCCTCAAAGTATCACATACATCTGGGTAAATTGCTGCAAATGAGAATGTCATTATTAGTACACACATTAATCAGTGTTGCAGTGACTCGTATATAAGTCGACCACTATACTTTTATGAAGTGAATCAGACCTAAATTTCTAGACTTATACTCGTATATACAGTATCTACGTCCCTGCAAAATCCATTTTCACCTCGCAGGGACTACCTACGTCCCTTGGCGCTGTGCACTCCTGCTCGCTCCCGCACTCGCTCTCGCCGCCGATTGTTAGAGGGGAGATCGATGAATGGGAACACAGTTTTTTAAATATAAACAGACCCATATATTTACATTTAGAATTAACCCCTTACCTCCCACACTCCCCAAAACTTACCCAAATAAAGTATTTGTAAAAAAAAATAATAATTTTACAATTAAAAAAAAAACATAAATAGTTATCTTAGGGACTGAACATTTTTAATATGTATGTCAAGAGGGTATAATACTGTTACTTTTTTAATTATGGCCTTGTAATTAGTGATGGACGCAAAACTGAAAAAAGTGCACCTTTATTTCGAAATACAATATTGGCGCCATACATTGTACTAGGGAAATATTTTAAATGTTGCAATAAACGGGACAAATGGGCAAATAAAATGCGTGGCTTTTATCCACAGTCGAACATTATATTTTAAAACTATAATGGCCGAAAGCTGAGAAATAATGCATTTTTTCCATTTTTTTTTCTTATTATCCCCATTTAAATACATTTAGAATAAAATAATTCTTCATAAAAACTACCACCCAAAGAAAGCCTAATTGGTGGCAAAAAAAAAAATGTATAGATCATTTCAGTGTGATAAGTACTGATAGTTATTGGCAGATGAATGGATGCAGTGCTGAAAGGTGAAAATTGCTCTGGTTTTTAACCCCCTTGGCGGTATGAAAAATACCGCCAGGGGGCAGCGCAGCAGTTTTTTTTTTAATTTTTTTTTTTTTTAAATCATGTAGCGAGCCCAGGGCTCGCTACATGATAGCCGCTGCTCAGCGGCATCCCCCCAGCCCCGCTGATCGCCTCCGGCGATAGGCGATCAGGAAATCCCGTTCAAAGAACGGGATTTCCTGGAGGGCTTCCCCCGTCGCCATGGCGACGGGGCGGAATGACGTCACCGACGTCAGCGACGTCGGGACGTCATTGGGAGACCCGATCCACCCCTTGGCGCTGCCTAGCACTGATTGGCCAGGCAGCGCACCGCCAAGGAGGTTAAAAAGAACCCGAGGTGGGTTTGAAGAATATTATCTGCATACAGAGGCTGGATCTGCCTATACAGCCCAGCCTCTGTTCCTATCCCAAACCCCCCTAAGGTCCCCATGCACTCTGCAATCCCTCATAAATCACAGCCACGCTGCTGACAAACAGCTTGTCAGAGCTGGCTGTGTTTATCTCTATAGTGTCAGTCTGCTGCTCTCCCCGCCTCCTGCAGAACTTCAGTCCCCGCCTGCATCCCTTCCCTCCCTGCTGATTGGAGGGAAGGGAGGGGGGCAGGGACCGGAGCTATGCAGGAGGCGGGAGAGCAGCTGAGACTGACACTACAGATGTACACACCTGCTCACAGCACTGCTGTGATTTATGAGGGATTGCAGAGTGCAGGGGGACCTTAGTGGGGTTTGGGATAGCAACAGAGGCTGGGCTGTATAGGCAGATCCAGCCTCTGTATACAGATAACATTCTTTAAACACACCTCGGGTTCTCTTTAAGGAGAAAAACCTTTGGAGGTGAAGTGGTTAATCGCACCTCCCGTGCCATGAAGAATTAATGTGCAAAACCCTCATGTTTCAGATCACACTAGTCTTTTTTCCTTTGCTAATTTCAATTTTGACCAGGAATCGATGGAAATTACACACAGGACGGCCACATTGCGGCATCAATTTCTGATATTGATGCCGCATATTGAGTAATGTATGGGTACTTTTAGAACACAGAACTACTTTTAGAAGACAGTGAGTTCAAACAATCGTGGCACTTTGCGTATGAGTCGTTGGGGGTCGTTGGTAATCTTAAAGATCCAATCTGTCGTGATGGCCGTTATTGCTGCGAGTCGCAGTTCGCCTTTTCGCGCACCTGTACGCACATCGCAAGATCGCTGAAATTATCTCTCGTCGTTCAAAATATCGCTAGTGGTCCGAAGAATCGCGTGAGGTGGGCACGAGCCTTTAGACTATGATTATGGCAGGGATTAGATTGTGAGCACCTCTGAGAGAAAGTCACATGACTGTGTACCCTAAAAAGCGCTGCAGATAATATCAGCTCTCTCTCTCTCTCTCTCTCTCTCTCTCTATATATATATATATATATATATATATATGCATCATATTTAGAAACGTAGTTTGGCCTGCTAAATCTGATGTCCATAATTCATGTGTGGAGTAAAAAAAAATGTGTTTAACTTGTTAAACTGTAGAAAATTATGTGACAGATGTGATTAAAAACTTGTAAATAAAACATGGGTATTGACTGCAGGCTTTCTGTAGCTACACACAAACCTTTCACACCTTTGTCACAATAGGTTAAACAAAAAAAAAAGTGCAGCAGCCCTGCCCAGGCTTCTGTTTCCTAGACATATTTGCTTCTGAGGTTTCAGCACTTTCCATGGGAGAGTAGAGCAGTGCTGCTCGCCCCTCCTTGCTGCCTGTGACATCAGGGACCTTCGCCCTCGCTCCACTCCTCTCTCACTTCCCGACATGCACTGACAGTTGAGTGTCTGGATGAGGAGCAGGCTGCGGGAGAGATCTACCTTGGAGTAAACCATTCGCCTCGCTTTGCTGAGCATTTTGATTTTCTCTTTTTGATTTGTGGCCTCTTGAAGGAAGCTGAGCGTTTTCATTAGAGGAAAGGTAGTGTAAATATTTTTTCACAGCTAAATGCAAGAGACCTGAGAGTGTGCTGAAGGTCTGGTTAATTGTGCCAGCCTTTTCTGGCTGGGAGTTTAGGATATGCCATGGATTGAATGAAGAGACACCCCAGTGATTCCTGGTTGCACATATTAACTGTTAAATACTGCACGTGTAAGAAGGTTGCGTAGAAAGCATTGATCAGTATAGTATAGTCTGCCTTCTTTTCTTGGTTTCTTTTCTATTAAGGAACTCTTTTAGGATCAGTAACATCCTGCAAGGATAAAATTGTGAGTTTTAGTTAGAACAGTTGCAGAATGATACTTATTCAGTCTACTACTGTATATGGGCAGCTCACTAGTACAGCCTGATTAATATTTTGTACATTTTTAAGTATGTTCTATTCAGTTTACTCAGTACATTGATGACTCGTTAAATGTGATTGGAATTCAGCAGTATAGAAAATGAACTGTATGATTTTATTATTTAGTACAATGCAATGTCTACATATTTTATTTATATGTAATTGCACAGATAGTAACTGCTGTGGCTGCAGAGGGTGTAACTGGGCCCATAAACTGCTGTCCCTTCTTTTAATACTTTTTTTTTAAATAAATACAATTCTTTGTACAAAAAAGTCATTAAGCTCCCTTTTCCACTACAGTTGAATCGCAGCGACTCTTCGCATGCGAATTCAGATGCGGAATCGCAGCCTGTTAAATTCAATATGCTGCTTCAGAATTGCATGCAGACGGAAAAAAAGCTGCACAACGCCTCCGAATATATAGCGAATCTGATGTAAATTCGCATTAGCGAATAGTGCGGTTTCCAATTTGTAAACGGACGCGGCACCCCAGTGGAAACCCAGCCTTACATATTCATTTCCATTGTTTATAATTTTTTTGCTTTTTGATGTATCAGAAGCCTTGTAAATAACTGGAAAATAAACTGTTGCTTTTTTATTATTTTTATCTACTTTCTGCATGTACCCCCAAATAACATAATAAAGAAGTCCGGTTGCTTGTCAATGTTTTGTTAAGACTCACAGGTGACAGGTCACTGCTTTATGTCACTTCTGTGTATATTTTCTTGCGTTGCAAGCTTAATTTACATTAACCAACACCAGTTTATCTTTTTGCCTACTTTTAGAATAGTTTCAGGAGCTTCATTTTGTGGGCATGTTAATTCTGAATCAGGGACCTGTGAGCTGGGTGCTGATATTGTAGAGCTATGGAATTGGTTAGCTAGTCAGAGCTGCTGCGTGTTTTATAGCGACAATCTGGTAACTCGTTATTCCAGACAACATTGCTTGTGTAAATGTTAGCAGCAAGTCTTTGCAAGGTCTACTAGCAATTCTTCTGTAGCAGGGACAGCCTATCCTCAGATGGTGGTGCAGGTGCACAAGCTGAAATTACTGTGTAGCTGTTGAATACATAGACACTTAAAATGGATTAACTGGTTATTCCACTGGTTTGTAGCGTGTATAATGTGTTCTTATGCATGAGCTTCTCTCATTAAAAACCAAACAAACTTGAGTTTTCTGTTGCCTCAAGACTGTTTAAACCTGAAATTCAGGGACATAGTTGGGCTCTAGCTTTCTCTAACTAGGCCTCAGGTCCTATCAGTCATGCCCCAAGTCACAAATCAGAATCAACCTCAGAAACGTGAAAGAGCTGTGACTAGTGGAAGAGGCAGAAGTAGGAAGCAGTGAGGAACAATGTTCCAGATGAATGCACGCAGTGCTTTGTTGTTTGACCCTGAGCAGTGACATGAAAGGGATAATGTCTGTCTCGCATACCTGTAGACATTATGTGGTGTATTGTCAGCAGGTGCCTGCACTATAGGTGTACAGACAGTGTATGGAGTCCCAGTAGCCTCCACAAACAGCTGTGTGGTACTTGTGTCACAATAGCACTGACTGACTGGACTGGGACATTTTTGTCAGCTTTCTGTTGTTTTCATTGTCACAGCAATTCAGTGCCATGCCTATAGACTGCTGCATATATACAGTGTCTTGCAAAAGTATTCGGCTCCCTTGAAGTTTTCCACATTTTGTCACATTACTGACACAAACATGAATCAATTTTATTGGAATTCCACGTGAAAGACCAATAAAAAGTGGTGTACACGTGAGAAGTGGAATGAAAATCATACATGACTCCAAACATTTTTACAAATCAATAACTGCAAAGTGCGATGTGCGTAATTATTTAGCCCCCCTGAGTCAATACTTTGTAGAACCACCTTTTGCTGCAATTACAGCTGCCAGTCTTTTAGGGTATGTCTCTACCAGCTTTGCACATCTAGAGACTGAAATCCTTGCCCATTCTTCTTTGCAAAAACAGCTCCCACTCAGTTAGATTAGATGGACAGCGTTTGTGAACAGCAGTTTTCAGATCTTGCCACAGATTTTCGATTGGATTTAGATCTGGACTTTGACTGGGCCATTCTAACACATGGATATGTTTTGTTTTAAACCATTCCATTGTTGCCCTGGCTTTATGTTTAGGGTTGTTGTCCTGCTGGAAGGTGAACCTCCGCCCCAGTCTCAAGTCTTTTGCAGACTCCAAGAGGTTTTCTTCCAAGATTGCCCTGTATTTGGCTCCATCCATCTTCCCATCAACTCTGACCAGCTTCCTGTCCCTGCTGAAGAGAAGCACCCCCAGAGCATGATACTGCCACCACCATATTTGACAGTGGGGATGATGTGTTCAGAGTGATGTGCAGTGTTAGTTTTCCGCCACACATAGCGTTTTGCATTTTGGCCACAAAGTTCAGTTTTGGTCTCATCTGACCAGAGCACCTTCTTCCACATGTTTGCTGTGTCCCCCACATGGCTTGTGGCAAACTGCAAACGGGACTTCTTATGCTTTTCTGTTAACAATGGCTTTCTTCTTGCCACTCTTCCATAAAGGCCAATTTTGTGCAGTGCATGACTAATAGTTGTCCTATGGACAGATTCCCCCACCTGAGCTGTAGATCTCTGCAGCTCATCCAGAGTCAGCATGGGCCTCTTGACTGCATTTCTGATCAGCGCTCTCCTTGTTCGGCCTGTGAGTTTATGTGGACGGCCTTGTCTTGGTAGGTTTACAGTTGTGCCATACTCCTTCCATTTCTGAATAATAGTTTAAAAAGTGCTCCGTGGGATGTTCAAGGCTTTGGAAAACTTTTTGTAGCCTAAGCGTGCTTTAAATTTCTCAATAACTTTATCCCTGACCTGTCTGGTGTGTTCTTTGGACTTCATGGTGTTGTTGCTCCCAATATTATCTTAGACAACCTCTGAGGTCGTCACAGAGCAGCTGTATTTGTTTGTACTGACATTAGATTACACACAGGTGCACTCTGTTTAGCCATTAGCACTCATCAGGCAATGTCTATGGGCAACTGACTACACTCAGACCAAAGGGGGCTGAATAATTACGCACACCCCACTTTGCAGTTATTGATTTGTAAAAAATGTTTGGAATCATGTATGATTTTCGTTCCACTTCTCACGTGTACACCACTTTGTATTGGTCTTTCTCATGGAATTCCAATAAAATTGATTCATGTTTGTGGCAGTAATGTGACAAAATGTGGAAAACTTCAAGGGGGCCGAATACTTTTGCAAGCCACTGTATAATGCTAGGGAATAAACTTCTCCTTTTGTCCAACTACTAAAGGGAATTAGCAGAAAAAGGTTATTTAAATGTTTGCTGTTACATTGTTACTGATTTATATCATAACATCCTCTTCCATGGTGCACTAGAAAGTAAGATATAAATGTGGTTACGTAGTCAGAAGGTAGTGTGCAATAAATGTAACAGAAACTTCAGCTTGATTCATAGGAGTGGATAAAAGGCGTGTACACTGAGGGTTTCTTCCGCCCTCAGAGCACTCCCACAACTGTCCAGGGCAAAAGAATGAACAGAGCTGAATGGCACAATTCATACTTGAGTGTTTGCCAGGGCTGGTTGATGCACGGCTGCATCCACTGTCTGCAGGAATTTAGCCAAATACAGACTGTGTCTAAAATGAAAAAAAAAAAAGAAATAATAATTACAAGAAACAATACGTGAGGGAAAACTGACCTTACAAGCTTTCAATCTGAATCAACTTAAAGGACAACTGAAGTGAGAGGGAAATGAAGGCTGCCATATCAGAATCAGAATCAATTTATTTCGCCAAGTATGTTTGCACCTACAAGGAATTTGTCTTGGCAGTTGCTTAACAAATGCAAACACAAAAAAATATATATTTTTTTTCCTTTTATGCAATATCAGTTGCCTGGCTGCCCTGCTTATCCTCTGCCTCTATTAATTTTAGCCATAGACCCTGAACAAGCATGCAGCATATCAGGTGTTTCAAGATTAGCTGCATGCTTGTTTCTGGTGTTATTCAGACTCTACTGCAGCCAAATAAATCAGAAGGGCTGCCAGGCGACTGGTATGGTTTAAAAGGAAATAAATATGGCAGCGTCCATATTCTTCTTACTTCAGTTGCCCTTTAATGGACTGGCTTCATCCTGTTTCTAAAAAAACAAGATAGTATTGAATTATCAGTATCAGAAGATGATAGCGCTCTATAAATCGATAATAGTAATACTAACTGTTGAGGAACTAAGCACCTATATGACAAAATATATAAAAGGAACCTCCCCATAAGGGAGGTTTGTAAATAGAGCGGGTCATAAGGGGATGACAGGCATTATTTACCTTTGGTGGGCTGCTCCCTAGACCCCTGTGTTAATGCTTCCAGTCATCGTCACCAGGGAGAGCTGAGATCTGCAGGTGCCACAGTGTGAAGTGCCCACGGCGGTGTCATGCGCTCCCAGAGGTAGTCCGTCAATGTGAGTATATCACCCAGCTGACATGTACTCACATTGATGGACTACATCTCCTGGCATGCATTGCTTCGGCAAGGAGCGTGCAAACCCACCGCAGGCGCTTCAAACTATTGCAGCTGCGGGACTTCCTAGCGAAGATAGCAGAGTGCATATAGATGGGGGGTTAGGGAGCAGGGAATCTTTGGGAGCTTTTCATTGCTCTTTGTCCCCATCAGACAGATTACCCCTCACTTCCTGTCCCTGAGACCTCCACGGAGCTTTATACTTCTACTTGCAATCTGGTAGTCACTGGGGAGAGGAAATGAGGGACTGCTATAATAGTGAGCTATGAACTCTCATCCTCACTGTACAGTAAGAAGTGTTATTTCTTGCAGTCTCTGGCTTTCCTGTGTGGATTTTCTGTCTGGGAAGGAAATAATATTCATTCTCACTGTTGGGACTCAAGACTGCAATAAAAATCCAAAGAGGTAGCCCCTTACAACACTATACTAAAAAAAAATATATAAATTCTGTGAATTAGGCTTAAAAATTGCATTCTTCTAGCAGATAGCTGATAAGTATGTGAAATGCTTTTGTAACATCGTGTTCATACATTTGTATATAATTTGGTAGATTTATTAGATTGGATTGATTAATTTAGTAGATTGGATTGGATTGATCGCCTCTTTCAGATGGTTGGATGATCTGCACGCTTGTGAAGCCGGCCATGAGCGCCATTCAGGAGCAATTTAAATGCAGCCAAATGGCAGCGTTAGTAACACCAATAGTTTCAGCATTTGACATGTGGAGATGTTACTCCACTGCAGAAAACAGGAAAAGTCTCTCCTGAGCACGGCCACTGCTGGGGGGAGGGGGGGGGGCGCCTGTCCACCTCCGGCACCAAGTGCTAACAGGCACCTGGCTGGTGCATGAGAGCAGCTGCTTGTCTGAAAGTTGGGTAGTTGGGTATAGTAGGCCTCCCGCCCCTGTGAGTCTTTTGTATTGCGCAAATGTAGAATGCTCCAAGCCACGGGTGCGCATCGGGCCACGCATGCAGGACAAAGCACGACTTGGCCAGGCTTTCAGGCACTAATGCAAGTGGCAGGAGCCACCCAGGGAGATAGCGAGCGACAAGCAGCCTCAGGGGGGCTTTGAGCCTGGTATATTGAACATTTTCACGTTATTCTAATGTTCTGAGATTTTAATTTTGGTGTTCTCATAAGCTGTAAGCCATAATCATCAAAATTAAAACAAATAATGGCACAAAATACTTGCTTTGCATATAATAAGTCTATTTCTTGTATTCGTTTCACCTTTTAAGTTGAATTACTAAAATAAATTAACTTTTTGCATGATATTCTAATTTTAGGAGTTTCATTTGTGTTTGGTAGTGGTTATTCTTGTTTCTATTCAGAAAAATACCTTACGGCTATGGATCCTTTAGTGCAGCCGTGGCCGTACCAAACAGCTGCACAGAACAGTACACTATTAAACAAGGTGGTAGAAAACGTAACGGGATTAGTGTAAACTGATTCTTAATTTATTCCAGAGGGAAAAATTCTCATGTATTATTTACATCACGCATAATGTTTAGGTGAGAGCATTCCATACACCCCTAGTTTCCTACCCATCCTGGATTCCATTGCTAACCATGCTACTAAATCCTCTAGCTTTTGAGTTATGCTAGCTACACCCCATACAATTTTCTGTTAGACTTACCTGCCAACATGTTGGAAAATATATATCTGGCAGGTAAATCTAACAGAGAAAATCTAACAGAAATTGTATGGTGTTATTGGACAGTTGCCTGCCTGGGTGACTTTCCACACATAGCTTTCGTGTACCATATATGGTCTTCCAGTGACCTCTTGAGAAAAGCACATAGTACTGTGATTCACAACTTGCAATCTTACAAGCTCTGTAGGCGAAAGAGAAAAAAAAAGTTTGCATCAGCTCATATTTACTTCACTTTTTATGGGGGAATGACGGGAAGGTGATAAATTTCAAACAAGTAGCAGTCCATTTACCTTGTCACACATAGTTTGCCCTGGGAGGTATCAGCACATGAGGTAATCATTCCTCTGGTGCAGTGCAAGGTGTTGGAAACTTCACAGGTTGAGAGCCCTGAGTAACCCAGATGACGTCAAATGTTGCTTCATCCAAATAGTATCAGCAGGAATCTTTCACACAACCAAACACTGACTCAGTCAGTCACATCATCTCTTAACTAGCAACCTCAGTGCTGAGAAGGTGTAAAGGTCTCCATTTTACCGCTTTTCTCAGTTTTTCATTCTTCATTCATTGTTCAACAACTTTGAGAATATCTCCATAATTATAAATAATCTGAAGAATTCTTTTTTCACCATTGCTCTGCTGGAGAACATCAGGCTAGGAGCACGCAACCTTGAGTTTTCTGCCCGTGTGCGTTTCTGTTTTTTTTTTTTCCTGTGTTTGCAGTTTTTGTGCGTTTCCGTTTTGCATTATTGAATCTTTTCCCCAAAAACATATTAAAAACGTATGCAAATCACATGTGTTTTCGATTTCCCACAGGATACTACAGTATTGCATGTAAACCTCATGCATGTTTTATTTCCTGTAGGATATCATTGCGCGCATTTTTGATTTCCCATAGGATTCCATTGTATGCACTCACCTGTGATTTGCATATAGCATGTGGGAAGAAGGAACTTGCTGTGTGATTTTAAAACGCAGGGATTAGGATCTATCCTATGGCAACAGTTCAGGCCCAGTGTTGTACAGGAGGGATGACTTTTGGCACACGATGGAGCTGGGAGAACAGTGCAATAGGAGCAGCACATAAATTCGAATTGACTAAGCATTCAACTCTCACTATTGTCTAAAGGCTCATACACACATCAGACTATAGTCTTTGGAAAATGAAAGATCACAGACCAATCTTACCACCTTCCATGTAGTATGAGAGCCATACCTTCACAGTCTTTTCTATGGAGCTGAACTTCCCATCAGGAAAAAAATCGTTGCAAGATGCTGCACACACAGATGCTGTACAGACACAAAAGATCAGTATCTGCAAAAGATCTGTTCCTGCCAAAGATCCGTTCCTGCAAATTGCATTCATAGTCTATGAGATCTGCAGATCATCATACACACCTTGTTTAACAGACATTCATTTGCAGATCAGACAATCATCTGCAGATCTGAAGATCCATCCTGGTGGACCTGATCTGCAGATGAATGTCTGTTAAACAAGGTGTGTATGATGATCTGCAGATATCATAGACTATGAATTCATTTTGCAGGAACAGATCTTTTGCAGGAACAGATCATTTGCAGATACTGATCTTTTGAACGTCTACAGCATCTTTGTGTGCAGCATCTTGCAAAGATTTCTGTCTGATGGGGAGTTCAGCTCCATAGAATAGACTGTGTAGGTATGGCTCTCATACTACATGGAAGGGGGTAAAATTGGTCTGTGATCTTTCATTTTCCAAAGACCATGGTCTGATGTGTGTATGTGGCTTAACCCAAGTAACTGCTACATTCTCTAAAGGGGCCCATACATTGATCGATTTCAGCCATTGATCGATCGATTCCATTGCGGCCAATTTTTGATGGATTTGATCTATCTGACAGGATGGAAAATCTAGGTCGATCTGTTGCTGGCAGCAGATCAATGGCCCACAGAGTTGCATTGGATCTAATGGTGCAGTAATGCCTTTAGATTGATTTTCAATAGATTTCCAATAAATTTCATTCATTCTAGTGTGTGGCACACATCAGATAGATTCCTGTCAGATTTGACATGACAGGCATCTGACAGAAATCTATCTGATGGTTGAATGTGCTGCAAATCTATCAGTGTATGGCCACCTTTAGGCCTTATTCACATTACAAAGCGATATTGCAAGCATTGACTGATTTGGTTAGTGAATTTAAAAGCTCTTTTTTTTCCTGTGCTTTGCACTTATGCTGGGTACACACGTTGAGATTTCCCGCTCGATTCGCGGTTCAATTCGATTATTTCAAACATGCTCGATTGGATTTAGATCGTTTTTGCCGTCGATTTTGCATACCTATCATGAAAAAAACGATCGAAATCCAATCGAGCATGTTTGAAATAATCGAATCGAACCGTTCAATCCCGTGAATCGAGCGGGAAATCTCAACGTGTGTACCCAGCATAAGAGAAGTGCTTTTCTAAGTGCTTTTGTCGAGTGATGATTTTTTACACTTCCTGACATCAGTCTGGAAGTGAACTCTTTGACCCGGAAATTAATAAATGCAATTTATGTATTCATAAAAGCGCTCAGGAAATCTTTATTCAAGGCGCTTTTTTAAGTGCTTTGCGATTTCCCTATGCTTTCTATTGACCACAAATGCTCAGAAAATGGTACAGGAGCCGCGTTTGCGATTCAATAGAAAGTGGATCGCTCAAGTGTGAACACTCTCATCGGAAATCATTGCACAAGAGCTTTTAGAGTGATTTCCAAAATCACCAGTGCTTAAAAAAAATTGAAAACGCTCATAGTGTGAACAAGCCCTGACTCCTGAAAGCAAAAAAGTAGTAATAAAATCAGACAAAAGTTGCATGATCACTGAGACTCTCCAATGTTCTCCAACTCATAGCAGAAGCAAGGAAGACATTATGGTATGTGGCATATAAGTGGCCTGCATCAGCTGCTTGGATACCTTGGGCAGGACTCCCCAACGCTGTTACTGCCTATAGAGAACGCCCTAGTGGCTGCAGCTCTGGCACGATAAAAATGTTATATATAGCTTGTCTCAGACGGGAGGCTGAAATGTGCACTTGAACAGTTTAGTCTACCGCCCGCTAGTGCAATTCGTGGTCAACTTAGATGCAGCCAAATTGCAGTGGTAGTAAAACCACTTGTGTCAAGTGCTGGCATGCAGTGGTGTTACAAGGTGGCAGAGGACTGCGGCATGCCGAGTCTGAGCTTGTCTGCACTCAGATCTGACTCCATGGGAGGGGGGGGACCTGTCCAGTGCCGGTACCGAGTGCTAACAAGCGCCTGGCTGTTGCATGAGAGCTGCTGACAGGTGGCAAATTCACTGCCTGTCAGTTGTCCCTGTGAAAGGAGCCTAACTGCACACTTACACTGCTGCTGTCTTCATGCTGGTTCTGCAGTAATTATAACTCTAATTCCCCATCTTCTGCTATAGAACACTGCTATTCCTGAAAACTCTATTAACAAGAACACTGGTGTTGCTGAAGTCGATGCTGACTTTGGCAATTCTGGTGTTTTTGTTACATCGCTTTCTGGAAATGGTGACCTTCTATAGCAGCAGTCAGGGAATTCGGATTAAAAATCATGCAGCATGAATCCTGACAGCAATGGTATCCTTTCGTTATAGTTATAGCATACTAATGATAGTGGGTTGGAGTAGATGGGTAATGGCTCTGTATGGTGCAGTCCCCTCACTCTGCACTGACATAGGGCATATTACCAGGCCAGACCTGCTTTATTCATCAATGCCGCTGGGGAAACGCTAGCAGCAGTGTTGTTGCTGGGCTTCGGGCTCACACCATGCAATTTCCCATTGGATAGATGGGTCAATAGATAATTTCCAACAGATCCCATCAGATTTCCGATCAATTTTCTCATCATTTCTATGCAAATTAATCAGAAAAACGATCGGAAAACAGATCAGACCTGTTGGAAATTATCTATTCAACCCATCTATCTGAGGGGAAATTGCATGGTGTGTACCAGGCTTTAGTTCTGGCAAACTGAATATATTCAGCCGCCCATGTAAAAACACAGAGATCAGCTTGATTGTAACCGTAAAACTGAAGAAGTCATAGGCTACAATGGGGAAACGTTTGTTTTGCAGATCACCACTTTATAAATTAGCAGTACACGCCCTCAATGCGAGTGTATGGGCAGCTACTTTATCTAGCAAGGACTGGTTTCAGCAGGCCTACATTACTCTACTGAAGTGAATGCAACTAGAAGTTGTCAATTTAGATTAGTTACAGTATAGAAAGGTGCCCATTAACAATCCAATATACAGAACAATCGACGGTGTGATCCAATCGGAAGCAATCGATCGGAAGCGATTGATCGAAAGCGATCATTTGAACCCACCAATACAGGGGAAAACAATAAGCAATCGGTTCAGACCAAAAGAATGGTTTCAAAATATAAATCAATGGAATAATCGATAAAACAATAGTTTGGCGGCGATCAGCACCGTTAATGGCACCCAATCGGATCGATCATACAGTCAATCATTCGGGAGGTTATACCTATAATGGGCATCTTTACGGACTGCGTTGGCATAATTACATTTTAAAAGTGACTGTCAGATTTTAAAAGCTGGAGAATGAAGAAAGCAGGGCTGTGGAGTCGGTCCAAAAATCCACCGACTCTGACTCCGACTCCTCAGTTTAGGATTCCACCGACTCCACGACTCCGACTCCTCTAATTTGCATATTACAATTTTGTTGATTAAAAGTATGTAACATGAAATTCGTCTCTTAACTGCCAACGCTTAGGAATTTTACAAGACAACTGAAGTGAGAAGGATATGTAGACTACTATATTTATTCCCTTTAGACTAAAACTAGTCCTTGGTAAGAGTACTTGTAAAAGGTACAAACCGGAACAAAGAACATCTATCAGGCCTTAGGCAATGTAAGTGTGGGTACATGTAAGAATGATGTGCAGGTACTCTGCAGGGGAATGAGGAGATTGTAAACAGACAACACCTCTGTGTTTAATGTGGACAGCATTCTCAGTGGATTCCCTGCAGCTCTGTGGGGAGTGCATATGTAGAGTATAGTACTACTGTGTAACAAAGTAAACCTGAGACAGATGAAATTAAAGTTTTATACATACCTGGGGCTTCCTCCAGCCGCCTTCAGGATAATCAGTCCCTCGATGTCCTCCTCCACCACCTGGATCTTCTGCTATGAGTCCAGGTACTTGAGCCAGTCAGGCGTAGTGCGCATGCACACACTCCGCCGCCAGGAGCATACTACACCTGTGCAGCACTATTGCGCAGATGCAGAATGTTCCTGGCTGTGGGAGCGGCATGCGGCCGGACAGCGCTGACTGGCTGAATTACCAGGACTCATAGCAGAAGATCCGGGTGGTGGAGGACAGAGAGGGACTGATTAGCCTGAAGGGGGCTGGAGGAAGCCCCAGGTATGTATAAAACTTTACTTTTCATCTGTTTCAGTTACCCTTTAATTTGTAGTCACCAAACCAAATTTTAATAACATATCACATTATTTGATTTCATCAGCAAAGGGAGTGCATACATTTGCATAAATCAGCATCAATGCAGAATTATTTCCATCTCGTTGACCATCTCTATTAGTGACACAGCTACACATCAGGCTTTATTCTTACAGCATAGATGTTATTTAGTATATATAAGAGATTCCTGTGTACACATCATATATACAGTCACAATCAGATATGTATATCTGACCTTAAAAATATGGGGACTGCTTTATTGAAGCAGCACAAGTAAATAATTTTGACTGGTTTATTTCATTTTTGTGGACTAAGCACAGCTATTACTTTATATATACTGTATATATACATTATTTTTAATGACTATTATCTGAGAAATAGAACATTTTATCATATTTTCTATTTTAATTACAGTTACAAATTCATTAGGAGTCGGAGTCGGTGCATTTTTTCCCGACTCCGACTCCAGGCACCCAAAATTGCCCGACTCCACGACTCCGACTCCACGACTCCGACTCCGACTCCACAGCCCTGGAAGAAAGTAGTGTTTTTAGCTTTGTTTGTCGTTTTTTCCCCCATTTCTTTGTGACTAGGCCCCAGATTTATTAAGCTTACCTTGCTTGTATGTATACAGCACACCCATTCCGGATATTGTAACAGAAACCAGCAGATAGAAGAGTGAAGACGGTGGTTAGTGCAGGTGTAGCAATGAGCACCAATGATTACCATATATTTATGACAGTGTTATAATGAAAGGGAAATTTTCCCTTTCAGAAGTCAGAAGGGGTAGTGAAAAGATCTGATAATAGTTGTAGTCCATAACCTGAAGCCTAGGGTGTACTCTGACTCATCTGGAATAGAAATATGCTTGTTACAGGGTTTTGACTCAGACACTACTTATGCCAAAAGATCAACAGGGCTGCCAGCCAACTGGCATTGTTTACAAAGAAATAACTATGGCAGCCTCCATATCCCTCTCACCTCAGGTTTCCTTTAAACATATAAGAAGCTGTTACCACCTGATAGCATCTTCCTGACACTAAAAATAGTTTTTTTGTATAGAGTGTCCTTAGTAAGTGCTCCTGGCATGGGATGGCATAATGCACTTTGCTGAGAACTCAGATGCCAACCAATTACAGTCCCAGCTTAATATAAGGGCTTCCTGAATGACATGCAGGGTCGGCAAGATGGGCCTCCAACCTCCCCCTAACACTTATTTTCTCCCTGGGGCCCCTGCAGCGTTCGTATGTCGCCTCTCCCGGCGGCCAGGGTGCTGTTTGTATGTGCTCTCCGTCTTCTGCCCACTGTCTGCCTCTTGTGGTGACACGTCATTATGCTTACATATAACTTGCACCAGTCACAAGCGGCAGACAACAGGAAGAAGACAGGAGCAGTGCGCCTGCCGCTGGGACAGCTGGTTTACATTCTGGTACGTGAGAATATAAGGGGGGAGATTGGGGGGGGGGGGTGGCAGCCGGTTTGGGGGGCCATTGGGGATGAATTTTATTTGCGTGTTACCTTTTCCCCGGGAGCTCATCAGACCTTGATCCGGCCTTGCCGACGAGTAACATGATGACATAAACGTATATGTAAAGGCCCATACTTCTTTGAACCTTTTTATTTCTTTTTTCCACACTGCAAAAGTTTAAAATAAAGGGCTCTAATGACACTTTCTCTGCGGTCAGACTGTAGTAACTCTCACTGATAACTAATTAGAGGTCATAAAACACACCTGAGTGTAGGGAAGAGATGGCAAGTTCACTAGTTCAAGATCTGTCTATATGGAAACTGAATAATGTTTAAAAAAATTCTCATGTACCTGAGATGTTAAATATACATTCTACTTAAATACAAAATAAAGCAAAGGTGATTCCAGGAGCGTCCTATCTGAGATTAGGTCTATAAATACAGTTATTTTTGTCATCAGTGTATTTCCACTTCAGGTTTGCTTTAAGTGTTGCAACTTGATCACACTGAGCAAGTGCCCCACTTTTGCTACAGTTTCCATGTGCCAGGCTTAATACATCTCCCCCTATAGTTCACTAGCCATGACTTGCTGCCGGTTGTTCTGAAATGTACTCTGCTACAAAGTGGTTGTTACAAAATAATTAGGTGGGCCAGGATTATCTGCTAAACCCAAGACCATTCTGCATTGTTTGCAAATGGTAAAGAGCCAAGAGCTTTGTGTGGCTAGAGAGGTGCCAACTGCTTGAAAACTTATCCAAACTATATATGTGCATCTAACTACTCAACTTTCTTTCCTCCTTTGTCTGCTGTGTTTCTTTGTATTCATACTTTGTTAGTGAATTCTGCATGCGCTGTATAATCCTTGCGCACACACGGTACACATTTGCTACATTTATAAAGGGCCTGGCATTAAAACCACAGTACAAGTCAATGCCCTCCACTCACTAAGATCATGCTGGAGATAATAAGGCAAGAGTTAACCTTCCACCACACAGTGAGAGAGTTATCTTATCTCTTCATTCTTTATGTTACCTCCTCTGTTCGTAACTTACCTCCTCTGTAGTTATTTTCACATGCAGCTAATTAACAGCCTGCATTCTAAAGGTCCGTACACACGCCGGACTTTAGGCAACGACGGGTCCGTCGTTGCCTCCCGCTGGGTGGGCGTGCCAGCGACAGTCCGGCGTGTGTACGCTCTGTCGTCAGACTGATAGGGCTGTTCCTGAGCGATCCGCCGGGCGGATCGCTCAGAAACAGCCGTATCAGTCTGACGACAGAGCGTACACATGCCGGACTGTCGCTGGCACGCCCACCCAGCGGGAGGCAACGACGGACCCGTCGTTGCCTAAAGTCCGGCGTGTGTACGGACCTTAAGAGTTAGGATTGAAGATTTAACACTTTGGCCTCAATTCACTAAGATCATGCTGGAGATAATAAGGCAAGAGCTTACCTCCACACAGTAAGAGAGTTATCCTATCTCTTTATTCCTTACGTTACCTCCTCTGTAGTTAATTTACCTCCTCTGTAGTTAATTTACCTCCTCTGTAGTTATTTTCACACGCAGTTAATAAACAGCCTGTCTTCAACTGTGGAGTTATTTTAAGGATTGGAGAGTTAATTTAAAGACAGAAGAGTTAACTTTAGGTTTGCCTGAGGTAAAATGTTTCCTGAATACTACATGCCTTATCACCATGGTGATAACTCTAGAAACACTACTAAAGACAGGAGATAAGCATAGTGAATTGAGGCCAATGTGTGGGATACATGTCAGAGTTTACACATCTCCTTATTTTCTTATTTTTAGTTTAAATAAATTTCTCTATAAAAAGTACAGTGGCTGAGACTCATCTTACTTTCATACTGACGGGTTGTGGTGTATTCGGTCCAGGGCCAGCGCTTTCATAAGGGCAAACAGGGCAATTGCCCAGGGCCACATGCAGTCCCATCTGCATTCCCATTGGCCACCTGGGGTGTAGCAATAGCTATAGCAACTGCTATGGAGCCCTAGAAAAGAGGAGACCCAGATGGTACTTGATGTGTTTACTGTTAACTTTGTTTTGTTGCTCCACCCTCTGACTTTCTTTTCTCAGTGCTTGTGGATTTTACACAGTGTTCATTGCATTAGAATGTCAATTGACCAATCAACTCATAGGGTAGGGGTAGGTAGCATGGTTCAAGAGTGCCTAGATATGATGGCCCTATGAGAATTTTGCTCAGGAGGATGTACATTATTGATACAGCAGTGCGGTGTGATTGAATCCATTAGAATAATGCAAGGCACGCTGAAGAACATGTGCATTTACAGTGTTCTCCCCAGAATTTTTTTCCAGCCGGGTGGCATGAAATAGTAGCCGGGTGGGGCAAGTTGAAAATGCAGGGCAACTGTGCTTATAGCATAGGAGGAGGTGAGAAGGTGAGCCGATGACAGCCGGGTGGTCACCAAATCTAGCCGGGTGGAGCACCCGGCTAAAAGAGCCTGGGGAGAACACTGATTTACAGTTGCAGTGAAGCATACTTTTTGCATACTACATGCTTCACATCACTGACTTTTCCCTTCCATTGCATTGTGATCTTGTTTTACAGGATGTGCAACACAGCGTCCCAGTGTGTAACTAGCCTTATGCTGGAAATACACAATTAGTTTCTTTTGGCAGATCGGTTGGCCAATAGTTTGTCCGATCGTTTTTCAGATCGTTTTTATGACCAATTTACATTCACTTCTATAAAAAAATTTCCAAAAAAAACCAATCAAAATCAAATCGGACCTGTCATAAATTATCTACCAAGCAATCTATCTGCCGAAAAAACTCATGGTGTATTCCCAGCATAAACCTAGTAGTAAGTCTCATACATATGCTAAGGAAAGGCAGGAGCATTACCACTGCTTCACAGTGCAAACTACAGGCTGAACAAGAAGAGGCGGTTGCTTTCAGTCACATAGGCCAGGTCTAGGTGAGACTAGTCACAGTTATGATGTGGACCCTTAATATTTTTTAACGAGTAAAAGCCATAGTTATACCTATACCTAGAAACTCAATGGTTACATATTTAAAACATAAATATTATTAAAACTTAGTGATTGCTATTGGAGCCATGATAAAGTATTTGCTAATATTTTGTAGACAGTTACTAGCAAGACTGGCAGATATTACACTGGCCATAATTGTGTAAATATTTACTAATGTTGAAAAAGATAATTGACATTAGAGTGCAGTCATGTTTGGGATGCTGCATACATTTTCTTCACAGCTAATTCTTTTTATACTTTCCAATGCCACTAGACCAGCACATGCATTGTAGTAATACACCTTGGGTTGCAAGGGTAAGAAAACTTGTGATCTTCTGATAATCTGCCATTTATTGGATTAGTGCAGGTGTTGAAAATGAGTATGAAGGGCCCCTGATCTGTGAAACAGCAGGGAGGGGGTGTTTTTAGATAAACTGCACTCTAAATAGAGCACTGTAAACCATGATTGCAAGGAAGTGCAGTTTGAGCTGACGGTGAGTTATGTAAACTTGCAGCTGGCTGGAAATTTAAATGGAGAATTCATTTTTAATAACCCTAAAGTGTACCTGTAGGAGGAAAAGGGCCCCTACTGGGTACTCACCTTGGGTGGGGGCCTCTGTATCCTGCAGATGCTTCCTTCCTCCTCCTTCACCAGCCCATTCCAGCATTGGGACCCCCCCCCCCCCCAAAAAAAAAAAACACTTGTAGACGACTTGCGCACTAGCATGGACCTGCTCGGTCTCCAGTGGAAAAAGCTACTTTGAAGGTGCAGAGCGGCTACACTTCAGGGGTCTCATTGCTGGATCGGCCTGGCTGTTGAGGACAGGGGAAATGCGCTGCAGCAAACCTCATAGGCATGTTTTTAAATTATAAAAAGTCTCTTGCGACTCTGACATATTTCTATGGAAATTTTACAGCAAAGGTGGAACTTCCTGTGAACAAACATTTTGTGAACATACTTTTTGTACAGATGTATTATTTTTTTCCTTGATGATTTATATTAGAGGCACCTACACTCCATCCCCTATGCTATCAAGGCATTTTGTATTGATCTGAGGAAGCGGGTCATGACCTGTGAAACGCGTCAGATGATTTTTTTGATTAAGCTTTTTCCAGTTGAACTGGTGTCTATATCATCTGGAGAGGTAAGCAATTACCTCTCTCTTTTTTTATTTATAATTTTTAAAAGAAACCGTAAAATAGAGTACACAGAGGGCACCTCCATCCTCCCCAATTACTTTTCGTACAGATATTTGTTGAGTCTGGGTCCCACAGCTCCTGATTACATTTTGTGGATAGTTTTTGTGGCTGTACTTTTGTGGAATTTACAAATGTCCATTTAATATCCCTGTTGTTGAACTCTTACATAGGACCACAATCTCTCTCTGGTGACCCCCTTTGTCCAGTGTGTCTGCAAATAAGGCAGAATGTATTTGGCCTGTTTTGGCCCTTTACCAGTTGTACTGTGTAGCTTTGTGATCTCACCTAAGAGAGTGCTAATTGACACACCTTTTATAGCTCTTGGCCTGCACATGCCACTTATTGGCAGCTAACCTAATATGACTCACCTCTGCAACTGTGTTTGGTAATGCTTATTAAAGCAAATCTGCAATGAGCGGGGAGAGATGGTTTGGATACTTACCCAAGTAGTGGGAGGCCACAGGATAATCCAGAGGCTTGCCACATCCACTTCAAGCTTTCTGCTGCTGCACAGAATCCTCTTCTTCTTCTGGCCACCCTCCCGGTTGTGTATGAGCACATCCAAATCCATTGCATAGAATAAAGCCACCTGTGCATGGAGAAAAATGGCTTGCATGGGCCATATTCATGTATATGCAGTATGGATCTGTTCATACTCTACAAGAACACAACCACAAAAAACTTTTTGCTTACATTTTCACTTCTGATACATTTGGCAAAATCACAGCCGTTTTCCATTTTACATCAAACTTAAAGAGCCGCACATGCAATGCGTTCCTTTTTTGCTGTTTTAACACATTCAAATGCAGTGAAGAACAATTCAAAAATTCAATGTCACACAAGTGAACCTGTAGGGAGAGGCCAATGGAGGCAGCCATATTGCTTTCCTTTGAAACAACCCATGGCATTTCTTTGTTTCTGGGAACGTTCAAAAGATAATGACCAAACCGGTTTGAGCTGACATAAAGGCTTTGGTAACTTAGAAAACCATTCTTAAAGGACAACTGAAGTGAGAGGGCTATGGAGGCTGCCATTTTTTTCCTTTTAAGAAATACCAGTTGCCTGGCTATCCTGCTGATCCTCTGCTTCTAATACTTTCAGCCACAGACCCCGAAGAAGCATGCAGCAGATCAGGTGTTTCTGACATTGTCAGATCTGAGTGGATTCGCTGCATGCTTGTTTCTGGTGTTATTAAGACACCACTGCAGCCAAATAGATCAGCAGGGTAGGTAGCCAGGCTAGTGGTATTGTTTGAGAGGAAATAAATATGGCAGCCTCCATATCCCTCTTACTACAGTTGTCCTTTAAGGTGGCCACACGCCATTTTACATTTCTTTTCATTTCAAGGTTTACAATCAATTTTTCTGACTGACTGTAACATTTAAAAAATCTGACCAATGTGCCATGCGTGTGTTACGTTTTTCCCCAATTATGAAAAAAAAGATTGTAAACTATGAAAAAATTGCTTGCGTGTCTACATTATGAATTTGTCAATCTACCACACACAATACAATCTTGCAAAAATTGATCAGAAATTTCCGCCTCTCCTGATCGAGAAAAATCAAGGGCTGTGGAGTTGGTACAAAAATCTTCAGACTCCAACTCCGACTCTGACTCCTCAGTTTATGAAACCACGACTCCGATTCCGACTCTGGCTCCTCAGTTTATGAAACCACGACTCCGACTCTGACTCCTCAGTTTATGAAACTCTGACTCCGGGTGCCCAAAATGGCTCCGACTCCTTTGTCTAATTCTTAACAGGGCTGTGGATTTTGTACAAAAATCATCCGACTCCGACTCCACAGTTTATGAAATCGACTCCAGGTGCCCAAAATTGCCTCGACTCCGACTCCACAGCCCTGGGAATTTTTACTCGAATAAAAAAAAAGATTTCGATTTTTCTGCACAAATGATCGTATTTATGGAATTACTTTCAAAACGGATCATTTTATTGTATTGTGTGTTGCCACCTTTACAACAGTGATGAGCAGTAAGGCATCTCAAAGGACACAACACACGTGCGGTTATCGTAATCGGATTGCATTGATACAAGAGGGTTCCAACAATTTTTATTACTTTGAAGATGTCTGTGCATTTTGTGATTTGCGTGCAATCAGAAATTAATCGCAAATTGTCCCTAGTATGAAAGCCACAAGTCCTCCTTTAGCATGTTGGTGATGTGAATTCTAGTATAAAAGCATTAAAGAGAAACGCCGACCAATAATTGAACTTTATCCCAATCAGTAGCTGATACCCCCTTTTTTGTGAGAAATCTATTCCTTTTCACAAACAGACCATCAGGGGGCGCTGTATGACTGATATTGTGGTGAAACCCCTCCCACAAGAAACTCTGAGGACCGTGGTACTCCTGGCAGTTTCCCGTCTGTGAACCTTGTTGCATTGTGGGAAATAGCTGTTTACAGCTGTTTCCAACTGCCAAAAAAGCATGCAGCAGCTACATCACCTGCCAACAGTAAAAATGTCACCATGTAATAAATGTCAGAATGTAAATCAGGGATTTAAAAGATTTTACAATGGGCAAACACTGACTAAATCATTTATACATAATTGTAAAAATGAAGCACTTTTTTAATTACATTATTTTCACTGGAGTTCCTCTTTAAGTCCTGCGTTGCCATGCATTGGTGATGTGAATTGTGACATTGCCTTGTGCACTCTTTAAAGAACTGTGGAAAAGGTATCAGTACTATACACAAGTAATAATAGTAATACAAATTACTATTGTTGGGATCAAAGACTTGCTGCAGTGCCCAAGCACAAGGCCTAGCTTGCAGCACCCAATGTATGGCCACAGCAGGAGGTAAGGAGATCATCTTTCCTGAAAGTACCAGTGGAATAATGGCCATTTTTTTTTTATCACAGACTACAATGTAGCAGCTTTGTAGTCTACTCACACCGCTAGCCCAGGATTTTACTCCAGTCATAGCTTTGTTATTTAGTATCGGTGTACCACATATTACAAATCATTTCAGAATTTTCACATAAAAGATAATCCGAGGTGAAAATAAGATGATGAAATTAGCAATTGTATTTATCCTACTCCTGGCAATTCCTTTTTTTAGATTCTCAGAGTTTTATTTTCTTTTTAAAAGCTAAAAAAGTAGGTTTAATGTTGTATTGCCTCCTACAGGCTTTCAGTGTCCCTCCGGACTAAAAATCTACTCAGCAGAACTGAAAAGACTTGGTGTTTCTTTAACAGTTTCACAGCATCAGAACTTTGTTTTTCTTACCAAAGCATCATTTTTAGCTAAGCTCCACCCATCAAAGAAAACTGCCTGGGCTTTTTTCCCCTGATGCTGTACAAAGCATGATGGGATTTCCTATGTTGTTGTTCACGTTGCCTAGCAACTGGGAGAGGTGATCAGCACACAGGACAGTTGGAACTGTGTCTCATGCTCCCTGTCACCTCCTTTTTAACCAAAAAGATGGCTGCCCTCATGAAATCAAACATTTGCTTGTTCTTTTAAAACAGGGTGGGTAAGAGATTACATTACCTATCTATTTTAATTAACGTAACTAATGTAACTTAATGACAGAATGTTTGTTTAGGCTGAAGTTCCTCTTTAAAGTCTGAGATCATAAGATTTACAAAATCAATACTTACCCGGGGCTTCCTCCAGTCCCATAAACTTGTGTCAGTCCCTCACCATCCTCCTGCGGTCTGCCGTTCAGCCGCGATCAGCCCCGGTAATTGCTTCAGTCTGGGTCTTCTGCGCATGCGCGGACCTTCCGCGCATGCACATCAGACCCAGACTGACGTGACTGAAGCAATTACCTGGGCTGATCGCGGCTGAAAGGCAGACCGCAGGAGGGACAGCGAGGGGCTCACACGTGTTTATGAGGCTAGAGGAAGCCCCGGATAAGTATCGGTTCTGTATATCTTATGATCTCTGGTTTACTTTAAATATATGACTTTCAGTGTCCTTAAATATATCTCCTGCTCTCAGAAGCTGTTCTCTTCCAGGTAAGGGTCTAATAGCTTAAATTCTTTATCAGTTACGCTAGGTCTCAACTGGAGAGAAACGGTCTCTTGCATTATTGAGAGTTTAACCCTTTCAGGCAGAAAAAGAAGAAAAGGTACACAGCCTAGTTACTTGTATACTTGGCACCAGGGCTGTGGAGTCAGTACAATAATCATCCGACTTCAACTCTGACTCCTCAGTTTATGATTCCACCAACTCCTCTAATTTGCATATAACAATCTTATATGGGAGGGTAGCAAGCAGGAGGCAAACTCTGCAGCCAGCTGGAAAGTGTGACGACGGCAACTTGAGCAAAATAATGACTAAAAACTACACAGTCAGAAGATGCCTATAGTAAAAACTGTGTCTAAAGGACCAGAGTTTGCAACTAATATGGTTAAGATAAAATGAGATTGAGCAAAGTGAGATGAGCATCCGTATTGATCAGTGAAACCATTCATTACATTATAGGACTTGTGTGCCGTGTACATCTGTGGGAATCGGATGCGTTGTCCGAAAAGCAGCCTGTTGATTTCAATAGACAGCGATTCCCCATCCGAATCTGTGTGTGGGAAATCACTGTGAATAACCTCTAGGGAAACAAGCCCTTAGGGTCACTTTAAATTTAACATGGTGGCTGGGGTGAAGGTAACTGCTATTCTTCTGGTTGCAGTTAAAGTACCCCTGAGTATGGCGAAAAAAAATGAAGCCTATGATAGATACCTCCTCCATAGACTCCTGCCTTCGGAGTCCCTCTCATTCCACATACTCGGTCCTCTAAGTAATTGATTGCACCCCTCCATCGAATACTTCACTTTCCCCGAGTGGAGCCGAGCTATTCAGAACTGCGTGGCAGAGAGTTCCCGAAGCACATATGCACAGAAGTTAGCGCTTCGAGTGCTTTCTTTCACATGCGGTTCAAAATCCGTACATGCACCATTCAGAATTGCTCAGAGCAGCTCAAAAGAACTTCTGGGAGGCTGGGGAGAAAAGGACTGAGCACAAGGAGCATGCAGCAGGACTAAGCAGGAGGTAATCTAACCCACCATAGGCTTCAATCAGTATTCAGAGGTACTGTAACCACTTCAGGACCATAGGCTTACACCCCTCTACTGACCAGGCAATTTTTAACAATTCAGGCCACTGCAGCTTGAAGGCCTCGCTGCAGGGCCATACAGCTCAGCACACAAGTGATTCCCCACCCCCCCTTTCTGCCCACCAACAGAGCTTTCTGTTGGTGGGCTCTGATCGCTGCTGGGATGTATGTTTATTTTCTTATTTAGTTGTTTGTTTGTTTTTTTTAATACATTTGCCTTTTTTTATTTATTTTTATTAAGACCCTCCCTTCCTCCCCCCGCCAGCCAATCCCAGAGATCAGCTCTCATAGGCATCAGCCTATGAGAGCCGATCGCTCTCTGTGCCTCTCCAAGGGACAGCCGAGTGACACTGCTGTCCGCAGTACAGCGCTGCTGTAGATCACAGCGCTGTAGAATGTCAATAGAAAGCGCTTTCACTGTCTAACAGTCTCCTAACGGCGATCGCCACTGGGAGACTGATGACGGAGCGGAGCTCCATCATTCAAGCGGCGATGCACACGCCCCTGCAAAACCCCACCCCAGGAATTGACGCCAATTGGCGTTACGAGGTCCTGGGGCTGCCACCTTGCGACCACTAATTGGCGTTACATAGTTATTTTGGTTGAAAAAAGACATACGTCCATCGAGTTCAACCAGTATAGAGTTCAACCAGTATAAAGAGTTCAACCAGTATAATGGCCCTGTAGCGAGCCCTTCAAGCTGCAGTGGCTGCGTTAGGCAGTCGCAAGGAGGTTAACAGAGAGTTAAAAGTTGTGTTCTTGTGATGCAAGAGATTTGACAGTGCAGTCCCAGCACACTTCCTGGCTCTGAAGGTTGGTCCACTTCATCCAGGTAGTCAGCAGAATCCCCATCAACATGAGTGAGGCCCCTCCCCTTCCAGTAGCATTTTTGGCAATGTGCATTGATGCGATCCGCAGGAACGCCGGAAGTGCATAGACTGGACTGTGTGACATTTCCATCCATGCATTGCAAGTACTACATTACCTACAAAAATATGCAAACGCATTGCAATGTCCATTCATAATAATGAATGGAAATCATAACCGCATTGGTGAGAATCGTGTAGCAATGCAAGTGTCAGCTGCTGTAAATGCAACCAGCAGAGCAGTGCCCAGAAACAGCCACAACTTATGTTTAAATTGCAAATTAGTATATCTGACTTTGCATAAACCTATCATCAAGTAAAGTATATATGACTGCCAAAGTCACTGACATCTTACCAAATACAGTACATATGCATACAGCAATAAAGACACAAAGCAGGTTTTGTATGCTGGCACAACTGGCTAAAACTTTAACAATTACTAATATCATTAAAGTGATTCTCCACTTTAATTGAGAGTTGCTACGTGCATACTGTATGTCAGTACTTTGCCATACTATTTATGATTCAGCATTATCCTAAAGTATCTTCCATACCTTCCAAAACTAACTAAAGTTGTGATTGCAGTTCTTTGCAGGCCCGGATTCTGTGCTCTCTGCATGGAGTACAGACTGCCTAGAAACTTCCCATCTGCCCAGAAACTTCCTAACTCCCCAGTATTGACTGTACTCCCATATTACGCTCTCTGTTAGGTACCTTTGTGTACAACTGAGTTTGGGATGCAGGGGGTTTACTTGCTTACAGTACAGTGCTGGGACCAGCCATCCCTGTAGCTGCTCCCATGCACCAACTGGGAGTCTTCTAGTGCTTGATACCAGCAGTGAAGAGTCCCCCCCCCCCCCATATGGGGTCACATTGGAGTGTGGTCATGCTCAGGCACGACGCTGGGTGACACAATGACACAAGGGTCTTACAAACGCTGCCATTTGGCTGGATTTTGATTGCATCCAAATGGCGCTCATGGCCAGGGAGACTGAACTGCCCGACATTCGTGAAATTCAGCCTTGTCTGTGAAAGGGGTCTAAAGCAACAGAATGAACCATAAGGGCCTGAGCCCACTGCTGAATTTTTAAAAATGCATAAAAACGCATCCGCTTTTCAAGCCTTTTTTAAATGCGTTTAAGCAGTTTAGATGCGTCTTTGTTCGTTTTTATGCGTTAAAACAAGTTTAAACACATTAAAATGCGTCAAATGGGTTTCAAAAATGCTTAAACGCATGCGTTTTTAGACGCTTTTTAAAAACGCAGCAGTGGGCTCAGGCCATTAGTATAAAAGCCCACTTTCCTCATTGTACAGTGCTGTCAGCGTGTCTGATATAGAAGTATGATTAGCTTCTCAAAACTGTTCATTGTTTTTTATTAATAAAATTATGAATCTGTTAATCAAAACCAAAAATCTATCAACATAAACATTTTTGTAATGCCTGATATTATGTCTCGCATTGTCTCATTACAGGCACACCTTGCTTGTTTTGTTGTTGGAGGTTAGTTTGAGCACCACACCCATCTTCTGTCTATAGTCTGGCTGCAGTGTGATGTACTGTACTTGTATTATAACTAATCTCAGCTTGCATGAGGAAGGCAGGAATGCTGCTCTTTCCCAGAGGCAAGCCTGCTTGCATGTTTCTCTGCTGTTTACTGACAGCTAACATTTTCCACCTCTCAAGTAAACCTGCTACAAACAAACATTTGAAATATGTGAGTCTACATCCAGAAAGTGTTTGTATGGTGAAATCTTACCTGCCTAGTATACATGAAGGACTTGCTGAAACTGCACCACACCTCTCGCAACCTCAGATCAGCAGGTTCCATAAGCTTGGTGCACCTCAAAACCAGAATGTTCTGTCATGCTGCCCCTACCCTTTGGAATTCCCTACCACACTCAGTAAAGACAGCCCAATCCCATGGCCTAAAAGCCATGGCCTAGGGCACCACAGGAGCAAGGGCACCAAAGCAGTAGACTAATCTGATGCAGCATTTGCAAGCTTGCAAATGCTGCAATGCAGGGAGATCTGGCGGGCTTCTGACCACGAGTACTCTGCTGCCAGCTATCGGTGCAGCGGCCACCATGCTCTCTGTGCACGTTGGCATTGTGGCGGGCAGCTACGGACTTTGGCAGCATTGGAGACAGAGGGGAAGAGGAAGCTTCTACACTGGAGATAAGCAGAGAAGTGAGTGACACTGATGGCTGCTGCGGTGTGGAGGCAAGCTGTACTGAAAGGGGGGAGTGGGAAAGGAAGGGATTCAGGGAGTAATCTGGCTATCTATACTGGGGGGGGGGGGGAGAAATGGTCATCAGGCTACTTATACTAGAGGGAAAGAGGGGTGGGGTCATCTGGCTACCTATTCTGGAGGGGGGGGGGTCATCTGGCTATCTATACTGGAGGGAAGGGTCATCTCGTTACCTATACTGAAAGGGGGCGGCTGGTGACATTGGCCTTGGGCGGTAAAAAAGTACAAATCCGGCCCTGTGTATCGCCCCCTTCTTCTACCTGTCCTTGTTGAAGACTTTTAAAAACTCCTGTATCAGGTGACCTTTAACTGGAATCCATAAAAGAAAAGAAAAATGATGTATAAATATTATAACAGTGTTGGCAAGCATTGGATTGCGTCTCTTTTTGCCATCTTTGTTTCCATTTGGGAAATTGCCCTGACTTTTCTGGGCCTTATTGCCATTGGTGTTCCCATTGGGGAGACATCCCCTGACTTTCCCCTGGGTTTCTGTGATGTACCAGAGAATCTAATTTAATGTATCAACAGCTGAAATGTAATTTGTAGCTCAGGGTAACTGCTTTACTTTTGCTCCAGTTTCCCTTATATCATCTTGATAAATCAACCACAGATCAAAATATGACGATTTCTAGCCCCTCTGTGCTCCATCCCACACATGAAGCATTTGCTGTCTAGTCCAGCTTTTCATTAAACTAATGCCCCCATCTTCGATGTCCCCTTAAGTAAACATTTGCCCTCTGCCCCAATAGACTAGCCATCACAATATAATTTGTTTTACTTTTATCTTCCTCTGGCAGCCTTATCAGGCAGTAGGTACTGAAATCTTCAGACTGATGAGATATTGTTATTTTATCTCTGAATGCAGGAGATAAGGCTGAGGGCTCAAACCCACAAGAAGCCTTTTCTAAGCGCTAGTAATTTGAAAAAGCTCTTGCCAATGCAATGCTATGGGGAATTTAAGTGGGACCACACCCATAACATTACATTAGCAAGAGCTTTGCAAATCACAGGAGCCCCTGAATGAGTCGTAGTGACGAAACGCGTAGGGAGGAGCTAGGCGGCATGCTGACGTTACGGAGAATACAGGCAGACCTTGGGTGGACGTTCACCACTGAGTACCGCGGCCAGGGGGGAAAGTTCTGGTACAAGCTGCTTGGTGATTGTTTTATAAAGCCGTATTCTAAGGATAAAGGAACCGCCTGGAGTGGAATATATTTTGACACGCAATGATACAAGTCACTTTCTGGTGAATGAAATCACGAGGGAAGGGGGGGGGGGGTTAATATCCAGTCTATCCTGAGGTGGTGGCACATCCCCCTGGGGTGCAGCACCAGGTGCTGTTTATGTAACGTTTTAGACAATACTCGGCACTATGTGCGCATTTTAATCTGTTTTATAGGGATATCTCCATGCTGTACAAGTGAGGACGATAGAGCTAGATCTTTTATCCTGTCAGATAGATCAAATCCATCGAAAATTGGCCACAAATCAATCGATAGATTTGAAAGAATTGGTTTTGTGATTGATTCTATAGACTCAATAGATTGATGGCTGAAATCGACCAGTGTATGGACCCCTTAAGAAACTGTGTATGTATAGATTCCTAATCTATTGCAAAACATTTTACTTATAATCAAGCAGCCACATACCTATACACACCTGCACCTGCTTTGGGCTGGGAATAGGGTGGGACTATTGCACACATTTCTGACTTCTGGCTAATATACAACCACCTGCTGTGCTTAGCTATCATATCATGTTTCCTTTCTCCAATCCTGCTTTGCAATGTTACAGCACCAGGTCTGTGACACCAGCAATGTCATCACGTGTTCATTACCGGTGTCACTAGGGACATTAGGCGAACCTTGATGAAATGATTATTTAGAACCAGCTTTCTTAACCAGGATTTCCTGGAACCCCAAGGTTTCTTTGAGTACTCTAGGCAGCACGGTGGCGTAGTGGTTAGCTCTCTCGCCTTGCAGTGCTGGGTCCCTGGTTCGAATCCCAGCCAGGGCACTATCTGCAAAGAGCTTGTATGTTCTCTCCGTGTCTGCGTGGGTTTCCTCCAGGCACTCCAGTTTCCTCCCACATTCCAAAAACATATGGATAAGTTAATTGGCTCCCCCTAAAATTGGCCCTAGACTACAGTACTTACACTACATAATATAGACATATGGCAATGGTAGGGACTAGATTGTGAGCTCCTTTGAGGGACAGTTAGTGACAAGATACATATATATATATATATATATATATATATATATATATATATATATATATATATATACACTGTACAGCGCTGCGTAATATGTCGGCGCTATATAAATAATAAAAATAATAATAATAATACTCTGCCGGGGTCCCTTGGCATTTTCCTCCACTGTGGGGGAAGTATAATAGAGCACATTTTAACAGTGGGTACTATAAAAAGAAGCAATACACCAGGGATCAAAATAATAATGAGTACATTAATAAAAAGCACTATAATAAGGAGACAATATAACGAGGAGCAGTCTAATAGGGGGTAGTGAAATAAACTGACACACCTATTTTAAAGACCATGCCTCCAGCAAAATAAATGCAGGGGTTCCTCAAGATCAAAACAATAATTGCAGGGGTTCCTTGAGATCCAAAAATTATTTGCAGGGTTCCTCCAGGGTAAAAAAGATTGAGAAAGGCTGATGTGGAATCTTATGAGCCCAAAAAAGTCATATTGGACATTGTGTTCCAGCCTGGACTGACAGGTCCAGGTCTGAGAGGTTTAGATTTACTAGATTTTCTTTTGTTTTGAATACATTTTATGCACTGAATTAATATTTATTTTACTAAACAAAAACTACATGGCTAAAAGGTTTCTGGTGAAATATAAACTGACGGGGACACAATCCAGAGCTTTTTCTGCACTGAATAAGTCACATGAAATGGCCAAAAATGTTGAGTATTTGCTGGCCAGGCAGATCGCGTACGTAAGCCAGTATACTGTGTGTGTCCCGGAATGAGCCAGGGGGCGCAGAATTGTTTGACTAGGCTGCAGTACAGAGAGCCCAGCCAAGGAAAGTAAACATACTGGCAGCGTGCCCATTGTTATGTGGGCTGCAGAGCCAGTTGGCCTACATGCCAGGCCGTCCCTTCAGTGGTTTATTATTCTGATGTTTTCCTGTTGGTGGAATGATGCGCACTCCGTTTCTGACACATGTTCACCTCCAGCTGCATTACTTCCAAACGCTATCGGGTCTCCAAAGAAAATATTGTTGGACGCACTTTAATTATTTGGCCCTCCGCGTTGTTTTCCAACATTAGCAGAACTCACTTAATCAAGTAGTGAGGAAGAGATCAAGGACTTTTCTCATTTCTCACTAATGTGCAACACATTGTTAATGGAGCTTAGGAACGGCTGCCATAAAAATACTATACCCCCATTGTTTTACATGTGCTACTCTGAATTCTGTAACAGCACATTCAAATGCTAATGCTTGTATTTAATAGTGACCTTTCCACTAATGACCTTTTACAATGTAATATAAAAGCGCACTCAGATGCATCCAGCGCAGTCTATTGTGGAAGATCTGTTTATAAAGCACAGTTCAGGCGGAAGTCTGATTTATCTGGTGTATGTTGGGTATACAGTTGGACAGCTTTCAGGAATTATCAGATAGTTGTGCGTCCATATCTGGGCACTATGAAATAAATTGTAGGGATTAAGATGGTCATACACAGTGATCTCCCCAAGCCCTATTAGCCGGGTGCTCCGCCCGGCTAATTCTGGTGAGCGCCTGGCTGTCAGGACTCTCTTAGGGCCGCACATACAGAGGAGTTGGGGCCAGCAGGGCAGTGAATAATAATTAAGGGGGGTGGGATCACACACTGTAGGGGGCAGCAGCGCTGTTCACTGGTACGTTTGATGCTCTTTCTCAAGAAATATATAAATTGTAGCACAGGTATGTTCAGCAGCTACACAGCATTTGGCTAAAGTTCCTTATAAAAATGACAGAATTACATGCAGCTCCTTACTTTTTTAAAAATCAACAAAAGACAAAAAGACTTATATCGCGCTTTTCTCCTGGCGGACTCAAAGCGCCAGAGCTGCAGCCACTGGGACGCACTCTATAGGCAGTAGCTGTGTTAGGGAGACTTGCCTAAGGTCTCCTACTGAATAAGTGCTGGCTTACTGAACAGGCAGAGCCAAGATTTGAACCCTGGTCTCCTGTGTCAGAGGCCCTTAACCATTACACTATCCAGCCACCCCCTAGAGCCCTAGAGGTCATGTGGACAGAAAATAAAGGGAATCCTGCTTAACCACTCCGCATCCAGACCTTGTTTTCCCCTTATTGACCAGAGCAGTTTTGACACTTTAGCGGTGTCCCTTTTTAATCAGCCATAACTTTATCCTTACTCATGACACCTAAATGATCTAGGCATTGTTTTTTTCAGGACAAACTAGACTTTCATTGGCGGGTATTTTATCCCTAGACCAAAAAAGTTTTCTATGCATTTTAATGGGAAAAAGAGGGGGAAAATGAAAAAAATGCATTTTTTCTCAGTTTTTATCAATTCCAGTTTAAAAATAAAAAGTACCACAGGAGATAAAAACATGTCACCAGTATTATGTCCCCCAGTATAGATAGCAAAATGTGTCCCAAGTATCAGACCCCCCCCCCCCCCTTATAGCCAGATGTGTCCCCAATATCAGTCACCCCCAGTATAGCCCGATGTGTCCTCTGTGTTTGGCACCTCCCAGCATAGATAGATGTATCCCCAGGATTGCTGCCCCTCATGTGTCCATATGTGTCCCCAGGAATAGTGGTCCCCCATTATAACCAGATGCGCCCTCAGCATTAGCGGGTACACCCTGGATTAGGGCCCCCCACCATTATAGCCAGATCTGCCCCCAGTATAAAATTATACACATAAAATAAAATTGTACGCCCTCTTATTTTATTGTCCCCCCCCCCCCAGCTGCACATTTTACCACTCACCCTCCCACCAGGGGTCCACGCACCCCCATAGGAGCCAGCCAGATGCCCCACCCCCCACCCAGGCAGCCCCCTCGGTGGCCAGATCTGTTAAAAAAAAGGATTAGAAAGCAGCCTGACTCACCTTATCTCGTTCCAGCGATCAGCCTGCAGCCCAAGCCTCCGATCGCCGCTCTGCACGCAGCCCTGTGATGCTGGGTCCCGGCTTGATGACGTCATCAAGCCGGGACTCGGCTATTCAGCATCACAGGGCTGCGTGCAGAGCGGAGATCGGAGGCTCGGGCTGCAGGCTGGTCGCTGGAACAGGAAAAGGTGAGTCAGGCTGCTTTCTAATCCTTTTTTTTAGCAGATCCGACCACGGAGGGGGAGAGATGAATGATCACGCTGTTTGCTACAGCGGTGATCGTTCATCCGCGGGGGGGGTCACTAATTGGCTACAAGGGAACATTTTCCCTTTCACCGATTAGTATTGCAGCTGTTAGTACCAGGAGGTGCGCTCTGAAGCGCACCTGTTCCTGCACAACAGGGCTGCAAGCAGATCAGTATATCTACGTCGCTGTGGCTTGGAGAGAGCCACAGCTGACGTAGATATACTGTAGCAAAGGACAAAGTGGTTAAAGATTATTTCATTCCATAACTGGTGCAGTCAAATCTGCTTCAATATTAAAGTGGGATAAAACTCTACATAACATTCAATAAAAAATGTTTATTACCCATACAGTTATCATATTTGCTTTTGTGCACAAGTAATATTGTCTGTCTACAACCTTCCCAAAGTACAGTTTATCTGCTCTGAAAGCTGCTATTGCATAGCTGCTGTATTTATATAATAAAATCTATCCAGTATTTACTTCTCAGCTCTTTTTGCTTCTCAGACAAAGGAATGTAAACAAAAGATAATGTTATCACCTATTCAAATGATGCCAGAAGCAGCCCACTGATGAACCAAGTGCTGTTTGAATGCTGCTCTGCTACAATTTTTTTGTGGTGTAATAGTAGATGTTATGCTGTAAATACCAGTAATCTTTTCGAGCAAAAAGAACATGCTGAGTTTCATACCACATTAAGTGCCACTGTAATATCCTAGTGCAAAAGTCATCTTCCCCTATAACCACCAATATTGCCCACACTAGCAAATACTGCCATCATTCTAAACCCTCTCCCCTTCCCATAACAACCTTATGTCCTAAAAATGCAGCAATCATCTCTCTCCAAAAACAAGTATCACCATTGTGGCTAACCCCCTTTGCAGAAACAAACATCTAGCCACTCTAACTACTGCATCCCCATCTCAAGTGCTAAATCCATATGCATTACAAAGTAGGCTGGTATAGGTCTAGTTACCTGTTCCTCCATTGGTCCCACCAATACAACTCTTCCATTCATCCCTGCCAGTTGTCTTGTAACATCACATTACAAACGCTGGGGAATGGATGTGAGATCTGTTAGCTGTATAGTCTACGCCAGCCTTCTCTGTACCTCTCTGCATGAGGGGGACAGGGGTTGTAGTACATTGCAGTGTGAATAAGTTGGAGCTGCTGGTTAATTAATGAGCTTCCACCCCATTGATTGGTTGTTTCAGAAATTTGCATATAAAGTTTATAGTTCAAGTTTTCTCTCTGCTACTGATGCCAAACGATCAGCATGATTTGTAGCAAATACTGTAGATGTTTCCTTTAGGCCTCTTTTACACTTGCAGGCTAAACCTGCATTGCGTTACCCTATTTTTCCACAAGAGGTCGTAAGAGCAGAAAAGGTGAACAGATGGTCTCTACATGCCTGTTTCCTACCGTGAAGCATGGAGGTGTGATGGTGTGGGGGTGCTTTGCTGGTGACACTGTTGGGGATTTATTCAAAATTGAAGGCATACTGAACCAGCATGGCTACCATAGCATCTTGCAACGGCATGCTATTCCATCCGGTTTGCGTTTAGTTGGACCATCATTTATTTTTCAACAGGACAATGACCTCCAGGCTGTGTAAGGGCTATTTGACCAGGAAGGAGGGTGGTGGGGTGCTGAGCCAGATGACCTGGCCTCCAGTCACCAGACCTGAACCCAATCGAGATGGTTTAGGGTGAGCTGGACCGCAGAGTGAGGCAAAAGGGCCAACAAGTGCTAAGCATCTCTGGGAACTCCTTCAAGACTGTTGGAAGACCATTTCAGGTGACTACCTCTTGAAGCTCATCAAGAGAATGCCAAGAGTGTGCAAAGCAATAATCAAAGCAAAAGGTGGCTACTTTGAAGAACCTAGAATATGACATATTTTCAGTTGTTTCACACTTTTTGGTTATGTACTATACTTCCACATGTGTTAATTCATAGTTTGGATGCCTTCAATGTGAATCTATAATGTTCATAGTCATGAAAATAAAAAAAACTCTTTGAATGAGAAGGTGTGTCCAAACTTTTGGTCTGTACTATATGTTTATCATTTTTTGTGTTGCGGTGGGATGCGACAGGAGCATCCCATCCCCACCGCAACGTAAAAAATAAATGTAAAACCAGCCTTAAAAATACATGTGACTGAAATGACAGATAACACGGTTAAAGAAAATACCAAAGATAAGCTCTTTTAGATCCATAACTACAAATCATGGGGCTTCCCCAGCAAAACTTGGATCCCCCCCCCCCCCCTCTATTGTTCACACTGTATGCCTTGCCTACCACTGGTGACCCACATAGCATGGGTCCCATCTTGCAAGGGTCATAATACAAGTGTAGCCATCATAATCTTCACATCCATAACAAGTGTAGCCACAATAACACCCACTCTGTAGGATGGATCCCTTTATCAGAGGGAGTGAAGAAGTAGTTGGAGTCCCCCTTACAGCTCTGGGCCTCCCTGTGGTCATAGGAGTGGCTCCCCTGTAGTTACACCCCTGAGCTCTTTTATATATAAAGTAACATGCCTTTTAAGTTTGTTCACCTTTACAAAAAAAAAAAAAATCTTGCTTTAGTGGTCATGTCTTCTTTCTGTAACTAAAAATTACCAAATAGTCCTAACATTCTGCAAATGCATTCCATGAATTCACTTGTAGGTAGGGCTTGTTTGTGAGTGCATTTTTCAGACGCTTTGAATGCGTATTGTTCTAAAGATTTGTTTTCACACCTGAAATGACAATTCACTTTTGAATGGGGTGAGGACTGCTTCCCACAAGCATTGTACTAAATGAAACATACCTAATAGGTGTCACTGCATATTTGATCAAGCACGAAGCTTGTCCATTTATGGTGATGGCATTCAGGGTGACAACAGCAGTTTATAGCAACCGACTGCACAGAGAAGAGCATTGTGGTTGAGAGTGATTTATAGCAAGCAGTAACTAAGAGAGAAGAGTGCCTTTAATCTGTACCTCCCTCTGGCTGCTATTTAAAAAATAACTCTGAATACGAATTTTACAGACGCTCTACTGTTATGAATGAAGGGAAGTGAGGAACGCTTTTTAAGTATGCTATGGACTCTCTAAGAAAAAAATATTTCATTTTACAAGAGAATGGGCTTGTTATGAAAAAAACTTTATTAAAACATGAACAAAAAAATTAAATGAGAAACATAATTTTGATGCTTGATAGTGGTTCTCAAAACATGTCCACAGAGACACATTAGGCTTGGTTCATATTGGCATAAAAAATGGTCAGTTTAGCAGACCACAACGGATCCTGAGGCCCCATTCACACTTGAGCGTTTTGCCGGCAATTTCGGCAAAACGCTCAAACGCTAGCGCTTTTGAAAGCGCTAGTGTAATAAAACCCTATGGGTTCTTACTTGGGCGATTTGCGCTAATTGCCGCAAATCGCTAAAAATCACAAAATGCAAATGCGTAGCCTGCACCATTTTCAGGCAACTTCCCGGCAATCGCGTTTCAGTGCTATAGAAGCGCAAAACGCGATCGCGGAGAAATCTGCACTGTCCAGTGCGGAAAAATCACTGCCGCAAAGCGCCGGCAAAAATCGCAGACGTTTTGCGCTTCTAATGCTGGGCATACACGGTAAGTTTTATATTATCAATCGAGCCGCTGATGGCTCGATTGATAATATTCAACCTGTCCGATACCCCGCCAAATCGATACTGCGCTCGATACCGGTGGGGAGAACAATGGCAAGAAACAAGCGTCTCATTAGCAGCGCCTGCGGGGACGAGCGGCAATCGATCCGCGCGGACGAGCGATGACGTGCCGACATCGAGCCGCTGGCTTGATACCGGCGCAAAAACTGTCCGTGTATGCCCAGCATAAGTGTGAATAAGGCCTAATGGATGTGAATAGATCCTATGTTAACCAATGGATCCGTTAGGCATGTTCTGCTAAGCGGACCGCAAGTTTGAAGAAGCTGCAGTTTTTTTCCGCACAACTGAGCCCAATGGAACTGAAATGAAGGCTGAAGCAGTGTATGGGAGCCCATGAGAAAACGCATGTATACAACACATTGGCTATAAATATGGGCCTTTCTAGCCACTTCCTGTCAACTATGGTGCCGAGTCTGGACTGTATGTGATCCGGTGTTGTGTCTGATTACGCTGCCTTTGGATTTGTGCTGCCCCGCATGTGCAGTAGGAGACTGTGCGGCCACAGTTCCTATTTAATTATGCCGCTGATGGTAAAATACTAAATATCTCTGCTTCTTCACATCCCACACTCCCCAAATTTTCAGGGTAGGGAGGGGACCCCCCGAACTACCTCTATACCAAATTGCAGCCCCCGAGACCCACTGCTTCCCGAGATAGGTTTCTCTAATCTATCTCCTGAACCGGCGGGGCTCGGGGGCTGCAATTTGGCATAGAAGTCGTTCGGGGTATCCTCTCCCTACCCTGAAAATTTGGTGAGTGTATGATGTGTGGAAGTGGAGATATTTATTATTTTACCATCAGCAGCATAATTAACTTAACACTGAGCATGCGTGCTACTCAGTGTGGAAGGGAGCTTCCGGGCAGCGCAATCAGACATTACACCGGCAGGACTGCTGTTGTCAATAAGAAACAGCTAATCTCTGTCATGTAGTCTCTTTCACCCTGACCTGCATGGTTACAGAGTGGGAGGGCATCTGAGTCCCAGTGAGAGAGCCAGACCAATGTGAGTGTTGCAAGCTGCAGAGTGACATGGGAAGTGCCATGCTGTCTTTTCTGTTTTCGGCTTGTTCAGTATATTTTCTACCTTCCGCTTTAAAGTGGAACGGAAATGGATGCAAAATGGGTGCAGAATAGAAACTGATACCAACAGATCTGTTTCTATCCGTTTCGGTTCCGTTTTTACAGATCTCTTTTTTGTTAAGTGCCAATGTGAACCGGGCCGGGTAGCAGGATGTTCAGGCACAAGCCCTGTGGGCGCTGCATCAATTGGCTGTGACTGTACTAAATACATGAGAAATGGATACAAAGAAGAGACTAAATTATAGCAAGCAAGCACATTTTTGATGTGTGTCAATCAGGACTTGGCTGACAGAGTTTTAAACCACACCTGAAGTGAGAGGGATATGGAGGCTGCCATATTTACAGTATTTCCTTTTAGACAATGCAAATTGCACTGGTATTGTTTAAAAGGAAATACATATGGCAGCCTCCATATCCTTCTCAATTCAAGTGTACTAAATCCAAATTATCTTTTGCCATTTTTAACACTGTAAATACTACTTGGTCGCCACCCACCTCACACAGACATCATGTACTAAACAGTGAGGATTGACATTAGGCTATAACTAATTTAATAAGCAACTCACTTCAGCCAGAAAATAAGTCTCCACGCTTTTCGTTAGAAGCGGATGCTCAAATGTCCAATGACTAACATCCGTGCCTCACATAAACACATAAGATCAAACTGCTCGACAGTCTGCAGCTGATATCCTCTTATACATTTGTCATCTTGACTTGGTGGTGAGATGTCTGTTACATGTACCATTGCTTATTAAATGTTCCATGTGGATTCCGGTGCCCGCATTGATCTTTCTACTTGATACTTAATCTGATAATAAGGTACTGCGTATTGCTGGTCACACTGCTTTATTGGATTTGCCTTCTTATGGCAATTGGTACTGTGTACTCAATTCAGATATTAGGAACAAGAATCATCACACTTTTTTGGGGGGGGGGGAATTGCATTGAGCTAAATTGAATGTAAAAGCCTCCTACTGAAAGTACTGCTAATCTACAGTACAACCTTCCTAGAACAGTATATAATTGCAGGTAATCACTTCCACACATCATATGTGGTGGGGGCTGATAACTGGCACCTGGGGTTTGGATATTATACAGCCAAGCTCTGAATATTAGTAATCGCTTGATTAATGGGCACCAAAGTAAGTTATCATAGAGCCAAATACCTGATCGTCTGCACCACAGCGCTCAACCATACAGGCTAGCAATAGGCCTATGTGGGGGAAGGTTAGTGTTAGGCATAGGTGGGGGTTTAGTTATAGATAAGGAGGAGTTTAGCATTATGTGTAGGTAGGGGGGTTAATGTTAGGTGGGAGGGGAGGGGGTTAGTGTGGGCCATGGGTACCAGAAGCCAATAGTTTGAATATTGGCAATGCAATCATACTGATTTTCTACCATCTGCAACAGCTGGCGGCAAAATTAACAGGCTCTCTTAGGCCTAGTTTACACTGCAAAACGCAATCGTTAGTGCTTAGCAATTGCAATTTTGCAAAGTGATTTTCAGAGTGATTTTTGACTAACTGGAATGTCTTGTAGCGAGCTAAAACTAACCTAAAAGTTCTCACTTCCACATGTGGTAGGACCATGAGTCACCACTTCAACACAGTGGGTCGTGGTGGGAACAAGACCCTATCCTCAGACAACAGTATGCTGTGATAATCTTCATGGAAGGAAAAATATTCTGTGTCTTGGTAGGCCAATGCAGTATTCTCACCAAACAGTGACTTTTATTTTCAGAGCAGTCACAATGAGCCAAGATAGCCTAACATTTTAGCAAGTCTATAAAATTGCCTCTCCCTGCAAACCAAGCTGAACTTGTGTGTGCTGAACTTACAAGTGCTGAATCTGTGCATTTCACAGCAGGGAGGACCTGACTCCCCAGGACAACACGTGGTGGCAACTACATCACAGCACCTGTTTTTTGGGAAGCTTCAAATGCAGCAATGCAGATTTCTGAAACCCACAAAACCTGTTATGCAAAGATTAAACTAACTCGCTTAAACCTATACTTCAGGTTCAGATAAACAGTTGAAATAATCCTATATACTGTATTTTTTGGACTATAATACTCACTTTTTCTTCCCAAAAAGTGGGGGGAAAAAGTAACTGCGTCTTATAGTCCAAATGCGGGGAGTTCCTGACTTGTGATTGCCTGCCAATACAAACCTCCAACCCAGCGCAATGTCATGGACTCCCTGACCTGTACTGTGTCCATGCAGAAGAGGACACAAGGTAACACAAAGGGGTATAGAGGAAGACACAAGGGGAATAGAGAAGGACACAAAGAGGACAGGGCGGACACATGTAGGACACAAGGGGGATAAAGGAGGTCACAGGGAGACACAAGAGGTACAAGTGGGCATGAGGTACAATGGGAGCATAATCCACAAGATCCCCCTTCACCATGCATGCACCAGGTTTATTATATATATATTTTTTCCCTGGTTTTTGCCCTCTAAACCTAGGTGCGTCTTATGGTCAGGAGCGTCTTATAGTCCAAAAAGTACGGTAATAAAACCCCTGTCCCTGTATCCCTGTGTCCATGCGTCTATTGTGCCTGACGCACATGCGCGGCACGAAGGCAGACTTCAGACAGTGGTTCGCGGCCGTGTGTGCGTTGCGGGCAGGGGGGAGAGGTTGCGGGCGGCCAAGACCTAGCAGCCGTTTTTTAACTAGCAGACCTTTTTACTGGTTGTATATAAAATGCTTAACTTATTCACCAACTTTCATTTTTCAAGGGGAACATTAGCAGGTTTACATCAGGGCATTCCCCGGGGGGGTTACAGCATGAGAGAGCACCTTCATAACACCTTCCTAAGCTGGTAAAAGCAATGCTGTAGTGAGCTGAAAAAATGAGTTAGATACTCTATGTAGAGGGGAAGCTCTGGATCCCATAGAGCCACCTTGGTCCTCTGTCTGTCCACTCGTTCCACTGCTTGTTCCCCATAAAGTTCTATGAACAGCTTGGTCGAATATCTCTTTGGGCCTCCTCAGGCAGCCTTCGGAAATACTCACCTCCCCAAGCACTTTCAAAGACGAGTAGATCTGCACACATGTGAGTCTGGGCCCGCGCATATGCAGTACAAATGCACCCATCTTTGGAATGCAAGTGCTTCCAAATCCTGCCGAGGAGTCCTAAATGTGAGGAAATTCAAGGGGGACAGCAGTGGAGCAAAGGGACAAAGATACTCGCCTATGGAGAGGGAAGGCTCTTGATCTCATAGACCCTTTCCAATCCTCCTAACTAATTTTTTGCAGCTGGCTTCAGGCCCCTTGCATACTGGCATTGTGAACCTGCGTTGCATTACCCTTACTTACCCTGCAAGGAGCCGCATGTGCAATGTAAGTCAATGGAGCCTTGCAGAGTCAATGCAATGCACCAGGAGCACGCCGCACATGCGCGGACTGACGGGAATCCCAGTGATGTACTTCCTGCCTAGCAAGCTTCCACATTAATGTCAGGATTGTTGAGAGGGTCCCAGTCAGGAGGGGTAGATGGGGATCGGAGGAGCCTCTGAACCATCCAGAGGATTTCCCCTACTGAGGTAAGTATCTGACCTTTTTTTATTTTTTCAGCCGACTACACCTTTAAGTAATATAGAGCTCCCAGTGTTAGATGGTATATATTTACATCACGTGTTAGATTGTTATGCTAGGTATGCTTTTCTAACATCACCACATGCTGTGAAACACCTGCACCGAGACTGCTTTGGTATGTTGTGTTATTTTACCTGCAGTGCACCTGCTAAGGCAGTTTACCTAATCAAACGGTGCATAACTTTCATATGGTGTATGTACTGCATGTATAGTGATTTCCTCCTGGGGAGAAATTTGAGATGGGGACGCTGCACAGAACACACACAAGCGATGATTCCCCCATCCCTACTGTTTCTTTTCACCTACTAAGGTTACGTTTCCACTTGTGCATTGTGCAGTAGATTTTTCAGATCGAAAATTTGCATTAGTTTAGCAACAAATGGTAGTGAATGTGGCTGTCTCCATGTAATGCAAATGTTCTTATGGGATCGTTTGTGGGAAAGAAATCTGAGGTCCTGCTTCATTTTTTCAGATATTTTGCACGTATTGTCTGCGATTCCCATATAATATTTTCAATGGCATCAGATAGCAACACAAATGTTTGTGTTATTTGCATGAATCGGCTTTATTTTATTCACTTTCTACCCAGCATGGTTACATGAAGTTGTCAGAAGTCTTTCAAGTAGGAAGAACAGGAACTTGTCATGACTAAGCTGTTACTAGGCAGATTATGTAAATTTGACTAATGCGAAATTTCGCATTTGAAAATTTGCATAAAAACAGGCAGAAATTTAAATTCGCCATCAGTTTTAGCTGGCTTAAAGTGCACCCATACTGTGTGCGGTGACAGGATTATATGCATAGGCCCACCCCCGTCCAGTGACGTACTCCTTGCTGGGCAGGAAGTATGTCACTGGGATTCCTGTTGCATTGCCCATGCGCTAAGTGCAGTGCTTGTGGTAATGCGCTGCAGCCCTTGTGTTGGATCAGATACTTTGGGGCACTGCAACCCAGGCACTGCTTAGGTGTGAAAGTCTCCATAGACTTTTATTGCTTTTGCAGCCCCTTGGGGTACAATAGGGTAATGCAATGCAGGTGTAACCTGCAGGTGTAGGATAGGCCTGACACGTACTACCAATAATGCTCGCACATGATTGATGGGTTGTGGTGGGAGGCAGTGGATAGTGAACAGATGCAGTATTACTAATCATAGAAGGGGGATAGATGCTTTTTTTACCCCAACTTGTTTAATAATCTCTTTATTGTTACCATATGTTATGGTTGATTTCCTCACAGCACATGACTTTTGCTGTACTGAACTGCTGGAATCAAGAATATACAAAACACCTGTCTGACTTTGTTTTAAGTGACTATTTTCTTTTCCTGTAAAACTTTTCCATATGATATACAGCTTTGATTTTTCTCTTCTTTGCTATCTTCCCTGCCGGGAACAGTAAAAATACTTAACTTGTGGGAACGTAATAAAATTGCTAGAATCGCGCCCACACAAAATGGAGTTTAGCTGGTGATGTAAGGCTGTATTATATAATGTATGACTGAAGGGAATAAACTTGGATTAATTGATGTGGAACGGTTACTGAGGATTTCTTATATTTTCTTTAGTGCTGTGTGAAAAATATTAGAAATATGAAGAGTGAATGTTGCATTTTCCAGAATGCATCCTAATGTGCCATTTAGTCACCATGTGCAAATCACTCTTTTGTATACAAAGCCTGTCCTTATTGGCTAAAAGCACAGTCCTTTCCTAAGGCCCGGTTCACACTGCAAACATGAAAAACTGATCTGCGGAATGGATTCGTTTTTAAAGGCACCAGTTTTTTATCTATGACTCACCGTTCTGTTAGTGAGCGATCAGCACGAAGCGTCCGTCGCTCCGGATTGATCACAGCATCCCCAAACTTGCAGCCTGTTCGGTGGAACGCGCTGAACAGATCCCTGACGACGCAATGTGAAGGAATCCTATTGATTAAAGTATAATGAACTGGGCCTAAAAAATCATCCAAATGTTTGGCTTTGATCTTTACACACAGCTGAAATGAATGTATTGTACATTTCTCTCCAAAAGTGGGATTTCCATTTGAGATGTGCAAAATTGATAGTTACAGAACCACCATTTGTGCATCCATGGAGGTGAACTGCTTTGAATTGTGTTTGCACAGTACCGACTAGTACGATGTTAATTTAATTTATTTTCACCTTTTCTAATGGACCTATAAGCGCTTTGTTCACTGAGCCCTGATTGGTCCACTGTAATGTGTCTGACACAGTTGGGGCAATATTTGAGCTATTAGTGGTCCCATTGATCAGCTATTCTCTCTTCCTGCCTGTTGCTTGCCTTCCAGTTGGCAGCGGTAACCAGCTTTGTGCTCCTGCCCATTCCCTCCTGTCACCTTCGAATGTTAACATTTTTATGTCAGAGCTGTCCCTGTCAGATGTAATAATGTTGTTTTGAGGATTTGAAGGAAGCAAAATGGTAGACCAGCCCCCATCAGACCAAATCGGAACATTCTGCAGCTCCGGCCAGCTAGGTTGGCAGAATTTATTTAGCTATTTACAGAACATGCCAGAGAAGAGATCAAGTGAATGCAAGTTTAGTTGAAGTTTGCTTTGCGAACAAAACTTATGCTAAAACGACGACAACTGCTCAAATTCTGTTTCAATAAAATGTAATATGAATGAAACTCGCTGTGCATTATTGGCCTGTAGCAATCCACATCGGCTCAGTTTGGTTCTTTACATTGCTTGCATTTCCCCTCCATGAGTCTGCTATGCTGCAGCCCATGCCATGGTCTGTGGGCATCCCTGCGATTAGACTTTTTCCACTTCCTAATGCCAAGTTTTTCAAGCAGTCAAAAAGGAGTCATGGACTGCTGGAGTTTATGTGAACCAACATCACACACATGGGTCATTGTTATATTAGGGAGCACACACTTCCTTTCCAAGGGGAGGCTGAGTTACATTTTCCAGCAGATTTTCTATTTTTCCATCCTCCACTTTCTAAGGTTACTGCTTCTGCAGAATAGCTGTTGCAGGCTGGGTATATACACTTTATCTGTAATAAGGTTTTCTCTGGCATAAACTGTGGTATTATTGATGTATTTATACTTAAAGAGGAACTGTCCTGAAAATCTCAAAATTTAAAACGCATACAAATAAGAAGTACAATTCTTCCAGAGTAAAATGAGCCATAAATTACTTCTCTCCTATGGTGCTTCCAGTAGGTAGTATAAATCTGACATTACCGACAGGTTTTGGGTTAGTCCACCTCTTCATGGGGGATTCCTAGCATGGCCTTTATTCTTTATAAAGGCATTCCCTGAAAAAGATGTATACAAAGATGTTGGCCAGCCTCCCTGCTTGCTGCACACTTTTTTTTGGCAGTTGGACGGAGCAACTGCCATTCACTAAGTGCTTTTAAAAATAAAGAAAACCCTCAGACCCCCCCCCCCCCCATGAGAAGATGGGCTAGTCTAAAATCTGTTGGTAATGTCAGATTTCTACTATTTACTGTAAGTGCCAGCAACATAGGAGAAAAGTAATTTATGGTTCATTTTACTCTGGAAGAATTGTAGTCCTTATTTGTATATGTTAACATGTATTTAAGATTTTGCAAAACAAAGGTGCTTTAAGTGTGGTGAAATTAACTTTAAACAAATATGAAGCTTTAAAGAAAGAAGTTTCATGCTTACATCAATTTTAGGGAACAGTCGACCTTCCAATCCTGTTGTTGGGATCAGAAGGAAACGATTAAAAATTATCAACCCCTATAAATGGGATTGGAAATGCAACCAATCCGATTATTTCAGGTACAGTTGGTACACAAAGCTGATCAAGCTGATCAATAATACGATTGTTTGTTGACGATTGGCACCAACAATAGTCTCCAATCTGATCGCGATTATCGGATCAGAAGGTTAATCATTCACTGAAATTGGACCATTATTGGCCACTTTTAGTAAGAGACATTAAAAAAGTATTGATATTCACCATGTAATTTGTTCATATTGTCTGATCCACAATCATCCTGCACGTAATCATCAGCACCAACTGCCATTATCTATAACCACACTGCCTAACAATACAATAGGCTAAAAGGTTGTTTTGGGGGGTGGGGGTTTATAGACATACATTTGTACAGAGGGAGATACTGGTCACTTGACATTTGGAAACAGCCGTTAATTACCACAATGCAACACTGTTCCCAGACAGGAAACAGTCAGGACCCTAGGTCCTGACATCACACTGTGGGAGGGTTTTCACTGCAATATCAGCCATATACACCCCCCAGGTGATATATTTGAGAAAAGGTAAAACATTTTAATGGGAAAAATGGTCCTCTTTAGATTTGCAGGCACATTTATTTGCTGTCAGAGTCTTCTACCAGTAGACTCAAACTCAAATGCCCGGCTTGGCAGTATGTTACTTTTTAAGAATTGGGGAGCAGACTAAGCAGCAGATGCTGGTAACAATATATTTATTGATATAGTCCAGCTACAGTATCCCTGCATGTGCAGAGAAAGTTGTGGTAGTCAGTGAAGGTCTGGAGTGTGTTTGCTAAGGGTGCCTGAGAAAAACAGTTGTGTGTGTTTGCTAAGGGGTGCCTGAGGAAAGCAGTTGTGTGTTTGCTAAGGGGTGCCTGAGGAAAGCAGTTGAGTGTGTTTGCTAAGGGGTGCCTGAGGGAAGCAGCTGAGTGTGTTTGCTAAGGGGTGCCTGAGGAAAGCAGTTGAGTGTGTTTGCTAAGGGGTGCCTGAGGGAAGCAGCTGAGTGTGTTTGCTAAGGGGTGCCTGAGGAAAGCAGATGAGTGTGTTTGCTAAGGGGTGCCTGAGGAAAGCAGTTTAGTGTGTTTGCTAAGGGTTGCCTGAAGAAAGCAGTTGAGTGTATTTGCCAAAGGGTGCCTGAGGAAAGCAGTTGTTTGTTTGCTAAGGGGTGCCTGAGGAAAGCAGTTGTGTGTTTGCTATGGGGAGCCTGAGGAAAGCAGTTGTGTGTTTGCTAAGGGTGCCTGAGGAAAGCAGTTGAGTGTGTTTGCCAAAGGGGTGCCTGAGGAAAGCAGTTGTGTGTGTTTGCTAAGGGGTGCCTGAGGAAAGCAGTTGTGTGTTTGCTAAGGGGTGCCTGAGGAAAGCAGTTGTGTGTTTGCTAAGGGGTACCTGAGGAAAGCAGTTGTGTGTTTGCTAAGGGGTGCCTAAGGAAAGCAGTTGTGTGTTTGCTAAGGGGTGCCTGAGGAAAGCAGTTGTGTGTTTGCTAAGGGGTGCCTGAGGAAAGCAGTTGAGTGTGTTTGCTAAGGGGTGCCTGAGGAAAGCAGTTGATCAGTCTTAGCAAAGCAGGGAGTGTGAAATAGGTACATTTATCTAATGTCTGTTATTCAGTAGCCCAAAACATTTTTTTCGGCAGCCTTTCAAAGCATGTCCTAAGCAAGGGAAAAAATGTGTTCAAAAATTTGCAACAACTTATATAATTACAGGAGATAGTCTGGTAGTTCTTTTTTACGCATCACGGTATAAAGAACATGCTGATATTAATACGGAAGTTTGCATTATTAATCACAGTATTCGGATGACCTAATTTTGTGTCTTCTTTTTATCTGTTTTTATCAGGAACCTGCTAGGCTTCCAGGATGTCATCTCGAAATTCATACAGAGATGATGCAGAGCGCTACCTTTTTGTAGATCGAAACCCCATGTCCGCCACAGCCACACAGGCGGATTGGACAGCGAAGAAGCTGGTGTGGGTACCCTCAGAGAAGCATGGATTTGAGGCAGCTAGCCTTAAGGAAGAGCGAGGCGATGAGGTGGTGGTGGAGCTGGCAGAGAATGGCAAAAAAGTGACAATTAACAAAGATGACATCCAGAAGATGAATCCACCCAAGTTTACCAAGGTGGAGGATATGGCGGAACTGACCTGCTTGAATGAGGCATCTGTCCTGCACAATCTCAAGGACCGCTATTATTCAGGACTCATCTATGTAAGTAACATTAACATTAAACATTTTGTCTGATTATTAGTGGGATTTTTAAAACTACAATTTTCATATTTTTATTAGAACAAACGGTAGTTTAAAATGGTATGTAACTCAAAATTGTATAATGATTTAAAACATTAAACTGTAAACTAAAGGAGGCTGGTATACTGTTACTGGAAGGCAAATTTCCACTTTATTAAAGCTAAGTGTTAACATTGCAGGTTCCAGGACCAATTTTTAGATTGTCTTGTAATTAGGTCATTGCTGAACCAATAAGCCAGTGAAAGTTCTCTCCCCTGAAGACCCACCCCCTCCCCTTTATCAATTCGCTTCTGAGTGAAGAGGAAGTTTGAATTATGAACCCCTACAGTAATCTGGAAACCAGTCATATTTTTTTCCTACTAGTTTCATGCTGTTAAATGTTTTAGACCAGGATACAATCTGAGTTTCATACCATTTTAATAGGAACACCATGAAGGGTTATGCCTTGGTGATCACCACACCAAAAAAGTAAGGTGTTGTTGCATCCTCTGGCTTGTCACTTGCTGCCTTAATCTGGCCACTTTTTCACTCATTTGCTGTACAAGTGCTTGAGAAAGGGTCCTTTGAGATCCGAAACAGAATAGTGCCATTGCCCCTATTTTCCTGGCTGGAGTACTACTAAGGTATGCACACTGGTGAAAACCTGCCCGATGCCACTATTCCAGAACACCTCAGCTGACAACCTAGTATGTGTACATAGGCCCCCTTACTTTGCCTAAAGATCAGGGCCTTAGCAGTATTTAATGCCTGATTGACTCCCAACGCTCATTGCTTTTCTCCTCACCCTGCCGGCTGAAAGCCATTCCCTTGTGTGTCATCTCTCCTCCCCCTTCCGTAGCAGCAGGCCCGTCCCTAGCCTAAAACGTCTGTACAGCACTCAGACCCGATCTGTCACGCAAGGGATTGAGTTGCGATCCATGTGGTAATCATACATGTATATAGGGCTTGAGATACAGTTCAGTTGGATAGTACAAATGACTGCAAGACAAACTTTAGATATTGCAATTCCTATGTACCATTGCATGGATCAGTCAAATGGCTATTTGCATACTACTCCAAGGTGTACCAGATTCCTCTAGTATTATATTTGAAAGAAACACTGATTGTTGTTTTATCCTGAATCTGATTGGTCTGTTAAAATGACAGCAGATTTCTGCAGCTTCCGATCATTATAAACAGAACGGTATGAAAGAGAGAGCTAGAGAGAGATGTATGTATGTAAATGTATGTCTTCACCCTCTGATCTAAATATAACACAAATCCTATCCTAATCCCTGGGCGGTTTACACATCAAACAAATCAATACTAATTAGTTAACTAAAGTTTCTTTTTTATTGATACATTAAACATGAAAGTTAATTTCCTTGTTCAGCAAAATTGAGCCAAGATGAATCCTCCGGCTTCTGCTGCAGGCTTCTTGCAGAGTTTCTGTTCTAGAAAACAAACCGTGTCAATGCCATTAGGACACCTGAAGTGAGAGGAGGCTGCCATATTTATTTCCTTTTAAGCAATACAAGTCGCCTGGCAGTCCTGCTGATATTTCATGCTGTAGTGTCCAAATCACAAACCTTAAAGAGGAACTGTCAGCCATACAATCTCAGGAAAAAACAAACCACTTATATAAGTAGATAAATACTTGCTCTACTTCCATAACATATGTAATGCACTGTCCACGTTTTGATTTTACTGATTTTTCTACAGTAAAAAAAAGAGGAAAATCCTTCTTAGCATTTCTCATTTTAACTGTGGCTATTTTGAAGCCAATCCTGATGTCATTTCCTAGTCCGCCCTTCACTATAGAAAGTGCATTGTCTCAGCATGAGAAATATTGGCCAATCAGAGAGGAACAGAGATGTGAGAGGGGAAAACAGGAGGGAAAGAGGCTTCAGCCAATCAGGTTGCATTAGTGAAGTCTGAGGGGAAGTAAGTAGAGAAGCAAAAAAGGACAACCTAGCATGCCCTGCAACTTCCTTTTTGTGTACCAAATTTTGCGTGTACCAAATAAGAGTCAGGTAAACTGGGGGATGATCATTTATCAACAAGAAATGTAATAGTGATTTTAACTTTTGGATTGCCTGGTTAGCATCCTTATTACTTGTTTACCAGATAAAACGAAATAATTGATTTTTGATTTTATGCACTTTAAACAAGCATGCAGCCCTCAAACATCCAGTCAAACATCTGATCTGCATGCTTGTTCAGGGTCTATGGCTAATAGCATTAGAGGCAGAGGATCAGCAGGACAGCCAGACAATGTGCATCTTTTAAAAGAAAATGAATATGACCGCCTGGAAGTTCTTTTTAAACAATGCCTCTTCAGGTGTGCTTTAAAGGCCAGTTAAATTTCAAAACGAAGAAAGCAGATTCTGAAAAGAAATCCTGCTGATGTGAATTATAACTATAACCTTTGGAACGTCATTGCATTCTAGCGGTTCTGGAGGTGTGGTTAGCTTACAGGAACAACAAAGGATGATTTGCATATTTCACAGTGATGCATTGTGGGAGACCTCATATACTCACTCCAACCTGAATAATCGCAAATATCGTCTGTTAAGAAGGCAAACTTTTGTTTTGTATAACATTTTAGTAAGAGGGCTTTTTGGTCCATTGTAGCCCCTTACACACTCATAGGAGTTCTGGTTCACCATGAGCTTGCTGGGTAGTCCGTAACAAATCTATTGAAGCTGAAAAATCATTTTTGTAGCAGTACTTCCTGTACTGGTGCACCTATCCCTACAGGATTAAAGCAAACCTGTGACTTCAACAGAAAAAAAAAATTAGATACTTGCCTAAGTAGAGTGAAGCCTCTGAATGCTCCAAGTGTCTCCCCTATTATCATTGTCTGTAACCTTATTTATTGTCCAGTACTAAGATATATGTCGGTGCCATACAAATCCAATTAATAATAATAATCCTCAGGCACCATAGTGCCAATGAAGCAAAGGCCACAGCCATGTGATTCCCTCTTCCATGGTCGCCTGATTGCCCATTCTGGTGATAAGAGCCATGGGAAAGGGAAGATAATTGGTGGTCCTGGAAATCCAAACCGCTCTTCTTAAAGCCGTATAAAACCCTGACATAATATTCAATAAAAACATGTTTCCTACTTTTTATATGCCATACGGTTATCATATTTGCTTTTGTGCATAAGTATTATTATTCATTTAGAAATTACAAGTTCCCAAAGTACACTTTTATTGCTCTGAGAGCTGACTTTGCATTTTATTCTTAAAGGGGCACTATGGTGAAAAATTGTAAAATTTAAAATATGTGCAAACATAAACAAATAAGAAGTACTCTTTTTTCCACAGTAAAATGAGCCATAAATTACTTTTCTTCTATGTTGCTGTCACTTACAGTAGGTAGTAGAAATCTGACAGAAGTGACAGGTTTTGGACTAGTCCATCTCTTCATAGAGGATTCTCAGCAAGGTTTTTATTCTTTACAAAAATATTACCTAAAAAGTTTGGACAGAGCAACTGCCATTCACTAAGTGCTTTTGAAAATAAATAAATCCCTGAGAATCCCCTATGAAGAGATGGACTAGTCCAAAACCTGTCGCTTCTGTCAGATTTCTACTACCTACTGTAAGTGACAGCACCATAGAAGAAAAGTAATTTATGGCTCATTTTACTCTGGAAAAAACACACTTCTTATTTGTATATGTTTGCACATATTTTAAATTTTACAATTTTTGCCATAGTGCCCCTTTAACTGGTTCTATACATTTTTTAATTTAAGCAGAAATGCTTTCTAGGTGTCTGTCTGTGTTCAGGAGAGTCTGCACAGTCAGAGAATATGTCACATTTCTCACTTGATACAATCAAGTAAAGATAACATTATCTCCAGTTCGTATGCATCCAGGTTTCTCTGAACTGAGCTTGTAAGTCCTGTGTTTAGCTAGTTAAATGCTGTTCTAGTAAGAAAAATGGTGGTAGTATATAATATGCTGTAAATAATCTTTTTGAGCAAAGAAGAAATGCTGGGTTTCATCCCGTTTTAAAGAAAGCCTGAAATGGGATAAAATAAAAAATTATATATACATAACTGGGGCTTCCTCCAGCCCTTCCAGGCTTATCACTCCCTCCACCTCCTCGTTCTTCTGCAATTGGCCCCAGAAAGTCCTCCAGCCGAGGCCCAAGTGCGCATGTGTGGCCTGGGCGCACACGCTTCCATCACCAGGAACATTCTGTGCCTGCGTACAACGCTCCAGGTGACAGGAGCGCAATGGGGGAGTGCGCAAGGCCAGACTGCTCCTGTGTCCCTCTCAGGTACACTTTAACTCCCCATAGTTTCTATTATAAGAAGGGGTTGAACTAGGTAGCAATATCTGAAGAGGGATAAGAGGATCTTTAAAGCTGTTAATACAGGGCTGTGGGAGAAGCCTCAAGGGGAGCATAAGTATATGCTTCTATGTGGGTATTTTTTTGGGGGGGAGGGAGGGGGGCTTCACTCTAACGGAAAAAGGGGAAAGGACAAGAAATGCCCGTGTGTTGCATTATTGATTTTGTTCCTATTAGAAGATATGAAAAGTCAGCAGCATACACTTCCCCTCTTGATCCAGAACACTTTATTTATGGTATAGAGTTTCCTGTGATGCTGCTTTCTGCCACCACACACTGTACTGCAGATTGCTTCACGCTTCTCAGGACGTCTGGAAATGTCAGGTCTAGTTAGCCAGGGCAGAGAAGAAACGCTGAAGCTGTGGTATGAAGACAATGTCTTCACTGAGGACTTCACATGAAGCATCTAACGCACTTCAGCTCTTGTGGGCTTTGAAGAATGTAGCACTTCAGACTGTGTGCATACCTAGTGCTTATCACAGCTTAAAGTGGAAGCTCACACTGGCTTTTTTTATATTAAGTTGGGCAAAGCAAAAAAAGAATTAGAGCATCTGACAGGTTTGTTGTATGTGTGCCTGTGTCACTGCCAGGCGGCGTCCCGAGACTTCCTGTCCCTGTCACAGTTGGCATCAGGACAGAGAATGAGGTCAATGCCAGATTGTTATAGTTGGCACCAGAAATGGAGTTAGACCACATTTTAAAAGGTAATATTTCCCTTCAGCTTACAGGTTCAATTACAGGATTTTTTTATTTTAGGTGCAGATGATGTGGAAAGGGGGTAAGAACCTTTTTTGGATTTTTGCTGTCTGTAATTTCCACCTTAGGAGATTTTGCCTCCCTTTCTGTCTTTAGTCTCTCCATGGCTTTAAAGTGGACCTGAACTCTTGCACAGGACAGAAGGAAAACAGAGAGAAATGCTCCCTGTATTTATTTAGAGAGTTTAGCCTGTCTAATTTCCCCTCATCTGTGACTAATCACCACCGTAATCTCTCAGCTGTGTCAACTCAGGAATCTCCTCTGCCACGGCAGAGCAGCTAATTAGTAAACACAGGATGTTAACAATAAGTCTGCTTCCATGAAAGCAGGAAGTAGACACACTGCATATTTATTGCAGGATTTGTATCAGCTGTAACAAATAAATGTTTTTCTTTAAAGGCTATTATGCTGTTGTGTATCTTTTAGGGCAGAGAGTAAGTTCTGAGTTCAGGTCCGCTTTAATGAATAAGTACCCCTGTATGTCAATATGCATTTGTTAAATGGCACTATGTACTGTTAATGTGCCATTTTCTACAGACACGACCAAAATCTGCTGCTTCCCTGTATTCCTTGTTAGTCGTAAACAAATATGGCTGCCATTCTGTCCCTACAGCTTATGTTTCATGGTATCTGAAGGCCATAACATTATTAACCCCACCTCCGTGTCTGTTTATAGAGCCAGCCAATGATAATGGGGTAGCAGCCATATTCTTTATAGCTTACAGCAGTGGTTCCCAACCTTTTTGGAGTCGTGACACATCAAACCAAACGTTCAGATCTCCGTGACACGTAGACTATATGCATGTAATGAGAGACAGCGTTTCCCCACTAAATGCACATAAGAGACAGCGTTTTACCAGTAAATGCAGGTAATGACAGACAGCCTTTCACCAGTAAATGCACGTAATGAGAGACAGCGTTTCCCCAGTAAGTGCACATAATAAGAGACAGCTTTTCACCAGTAAATGCACATAATAAGAGACAGCTTTTCACCAGTAAATGCACATAATTAGAGACAGCTTTTCACCAGTAAATGCACATAATAAGAGACAGCTTTTCACCAGTAAATGTACATAATAAGAGACCTCTTTTCACCAGTAAATGCACATAATAAGAGACAGCTTTTCACCAGTAAATGCACATAATGACAAACAGCCAGTTGTCCCCAGTATATGTAGCCAGGGATATATGTGCCCAGTATATGTAGCCAGGGATATATGTGCCCAGTATATGTAGCCAGGGGTATGTGCCCAGTATATGTAGCCAGGGGTATGTGCCCAGTATATGTAGCCAGGGGTATATGTGCCCAGTATATGTAGGCAGGTGTATATGTGCCCAGTATATGTAGCCAGAGGTATATGTGCCCAGTATATGTAGCCAGGGGTATATGTGCCCAGTATATGTAGCCAGAGGTATATGTGCCCAGTATATGTAGCCAGAGGTATATATGCCCAGTATATGTAACCAGGGGTATATGTCCCCAGTATATGTAGCCAGGGGGTATATGTGCCCAGTATATGTAGTCAGGGTGTATATGTGCCCAGTATATGTAGCCAGAGGTATATGTGCCCAGTATATGTAGCCAGGGATATATGTGCCCAGTATATGTAGCCAGGGGTATATGTCCCCAGTATATGTAGGCAGGTGTATATGTCCCCGGTATATGTCCCCAGTATATGTAGCCAGAGCTATATGTGCCCAGTATATGTAGCCAAGGATATATGTGCCCAGTATATTTAGCCAGGGGTATATGTCCTCAGTATATGTAGGCAGGTGTATATGTCCCCGGTATATGTTTCCAGTATATGTCCCCAGTCTATGTAGCCAGAGGTATATGTGCCCAGTATATGTAGCCAGGGATATATGTGCCCAGTATATGTAGCCAGGGGTACATGTCCTCAGTATATGTAGGCAGGTGTATATGTCCCCGGTATATGTCCCCAGTATATGTAGCCAGAGGTATATGTGCCCAGTATATGTAGCCAGGGATATATGTGCCCAGTATATGTAGCCAGGGATATATGTGCCCAGTATATGTAGCCAGGTGCCCCCCTCCCCCCCCCCCCCCCAAGGAGGAGAGAGCGAGGGAAGGAGAGCGGCACCTCACAATGCATTGCAGGAATCTGACATCCACAGTCATGACTCATAAAGGCAAATGCATTGTGGGACTTGTAGTTCCATAACAGCTGGAGGGCCGAGTTTGCCTATGCCTGGTCTAGCATCTGACCACATTTTTAGGAATCTCTATTATCATCTCCTGATTACTATTATATTGTATTTGTTAAGTGCCAACATACAGTATTTCCTAGTACTGAGCAATACATTGGGAGCGGATGACAAACCAGAATAGAAAACAATCACAAACGATGACACCGGAAGATGAGAGGGCTCTGCTCAATTGGGCATACAACCAAGGAAGTGGGGGAACATAATCTACAGCAGAGAGGTGGAATGGACGTGATGGGCTTTGAGACTTTTTTTTAAATGCATTAATGATAAGAAAAAAGTAACCGGGGAAAGAGGGAATTCCAAATCAGGGGGCAACCCTAGAGAAGTCTTGAAGCTGTGCATGGGAAGAGGCTATTAGTGATTTAGAACACACAGCGCCACAGTTTGAATTTAATTCTGAAGTGAATTGTTAGCCAGTGTAGAGATTTTCAGAGCAGCAGAGGAAGAATGGCGAGGGGGATAGAAAAGTCCAACTGCAGCATTCATGATGGATTGGATAGGCGGAGTCTAGTTAGAGGAAGACAAGAGGATGTTGCAGCATTTGAGGTGCATCGGTAGTGTCTGATACACCCACCTGGAACAAGCATGCGGGAAATGCAGTCATACCAGTCAAACATCTGATCTGCATGCTTGTTCAGGGTCTATGGCTAAAAGTATTATAGGCAGAGGATCAGCAGGACAGTCTGGTAATTTGCATTGCTTAAAAGGAAATAAATATGGCAGCTTCCATATCCCTCTCACCTCAGGTGTGCTTTGACTTCCTCATTAGTGGAGTGGCACACTATAACATGACATGCTCACTATTCTATGGCTTGTCACCATTTTGTTCCTGTTTTTTGCATTGTGGAGATCTGTGGTACAAGAGCTGATGGGTCTACACTGATCTTCGCATTTGCTTTGCTTCCACATTCCAGCACAGGGGTCAGGAGACCTGTTTCTGGTGACCTTAGAAAGGCATTGTCCCATAGACAGGTGGAAGCCTGCCCAGACTTGTATTTAGCAGGTGGATTAGTTTGCTGATGTCTCCACGATACTATGGAATGTAGTGAGCTCTTTCCGAAAGCAGCATCTCAAATAACGCCTGAACTGAACCTCCAGGTCTGTCCTGTGAAGCGTAGAAATGACATGTACAGAAAATGTAGATTCCTTGTTTTAAAATTAGAATTGATGTACATAGAATTGTGCAGAAAATAAGAGATAAAAATGTGCATGCATTATACAGTAATTGTAGAGCAGGTGTCCACTAAGACAAAACCTAAAGACATTGTCTGAGGCTGTACTGAGAGCTGTACAAGTTCCAGTATTTCCTGTGTATAATGAAACGAAAGTGAGCTTGTAAACACACACATTTATATGAAGTAACATTTGCTCAAGAGAACAGGCACCATAACCCTCAAGGTTACACTGCAGCCTTTATGGTCTTTCCTTACAGTGGCTGCCCTAAAAAACAACAACACATTTCTAACAGGGAATAGGCACCCTCGCATCCCACATGGCAGAACCTCTCATTAGATTAGTGAGGCAGTGAGCAGTGCATTATGGGATATAGGTTGCCGCATACCAATGCTCTGACTACAAGGAAGTCTGTGTTTACCTAGGCTTTGGAGGGGGCATGTGTGGTGCCTGAGTGTTCTGTGAAGAATATTGAATTACATGATTAAGGTTTATGACAAGTTTGTATAGAGATGTTTTACCAGAGTACCCTAGTATAAAGTCAGGCTTAGGCCAAGGCAGGAGTATTGTCCCTCCTGTAAAAATAAAGTGTTAGGAAACCTTAAGTGACATGTGACATCATGAGATAGACGTGTATGTACAGTGCCAAGCATGCAAATATGCCGTGATGTATTTCTTCTTTCTCTGCCTGAAAGAGTTATATGCTACTATGCAACTGACAGTTTTTTTTCTAGTCGGGATCCAGTCAGACTACTGATAAGGAATTACAGCCATAAAATACTTTGCTCTAGGAAGACCAGTTCTCTTCCAGGAAAGGATAGATAAAAAAAATGTCAATAGTTCATATATTTGAGCAAAAAATGTTACATTCATCTGAGAGAAAACAATAAATCTGCTTTGTTAATTTTTAAAACATAACATAAAACTGTGGGATATCTAAAAATTATTTTAGGAGTAGGAGGATAGATACAATTGTTTATCTCTTTACTTTTTCAGTTAATTATCACTTTCGATTTGTTAGGTAAACAACACTTGTAATGGACATTCCTCATTCCACCATTCTGTGAGAAAACCTTAAAGGGGTTTCTATGGATAGTAAAAAGAAACAAAAACAGACACTTACCTGGGGCTTCTATCGGCCCCTTGTAGCTGTCATGTCCCGCGCCGTTCTCCTCCGATCCGCTGTTCCCCGCCGCTGGTCCCGGTCTGATTATTCCTCTAGTGAGACTGCGGCTGCGTGCTTCCTCCTTCTCGCGTCTCCGGGAGATTACTGCACAGGCACAGTACTAGAAAACCTCGTACTATGCCTGCGCAGTAAGCTCTTGAAGACGCAAGCAGGAGCGCACATTATCCGTCTTGTTAGATGAATAATTGACCGGTGCCGGCAGCGGGAAACGGAGGATCGTTGGAGGACAGTGCAGGACATGACAGCTACAGGGGGGGGCGATAGAAACCCCAGGTAAGTGTCTGTTTTTGTTTCTTTTTACTATCCACAGAACCCCTTTATTAAAACCTTTTTTTACCCACAATATTGTGACTTTTTGTGTACAATAATGTTGGCAGAAGGCATACAACAGTATGCATGTAAGGCACAGGGACAGATCAAGACCAAGTTGCGCCTGGGGCAAGGTGAGGTTTTGGCTCCTAAAGGTCAGGTTTTGGCGCCTAAACTGCCATTCATTTTGCCGCCTTTTTAAGAATTCAACAAACTGCCCCTGGGGCAAGATACCCGCTTGCCGCCCCCCCCCCCCCCCCCCCCAGATCTGTCCCTGGGCAGAGATACGAGCAGCAATTATTAGTATTAGTATTATTGATTTATAAAGCACCAACATGTTCCATGGCACTTAGTGGAAGAGGAACATCGCTAGGAGGAAACTGACAGCTTGGCTATGGAGAGAGAATGGGGATGACTCCACAACCGTTCGCACCATGTTTGTACTGGTGGCTGCTGTAGTCATTGTACTTTGCCCATTGTCCTGAATATTTATAGACACCAAAAATGTTGCTATCATTCCTAGATTTCTTACACTTACATGTTTCTTTTCGCAAAGTTTTTTTATCAATAATATGCATTTTTATACTCCTGATAAATCCTTCAACACTTTACAGAGTTTATCAAACAATATATGTCGCTAACTGTCCCTCAATGAAGCTTACAGTCTATCTTTACCTTACCGTAATCTTTACCATAATCATAGTCCATTATTCTAATGCCCCTACCATAGTCTAAGCCAAACTAGTGTTTTGGGGATGGAAGGCCAGTAGTAGAGAGCCAAATCACAGCAAGACCGGCCGGGAGTTGTGACACGTCTGTGTGGTGTTGATACATCTGGCCTGTAGATGTCACTGTGCTACTTGCATTTCTTATAAGATGATCTGTACTGCTGTGTGTTGTTGGTTCCTGTTGATACATGCTGGAGACACGGAGGAAAGTACTACTTTATGTAGAGAGCTGTTGAATCCTGTAATTAAACCTAGTTCTGGGTTACTCTGCATTCGTGATTACTGAACACAACAGTCAGTACATACAGCAGAAGTAGAATACAGTGGGGAGCCTTGATGAGAAGCCCTATGGGCTGATCCTACGGCACTGATAGCAGGTATAGCGCCTATGGTGTCTGCTATACCTGACACCACAGATACTGCTCTGAGTTGGAAACTAGAGTGCTTGGAAGAAAACCCAGTCAGGCCCACAAAGAACATACAAAATTCATGCAGATAGTGTCCTGGCCAGGAGTCAAACCTGAAAACTTATGCTTCATGGCGGGAATGCTAACCATATCCTGTGCAGAAACGGGACTGAGACTATGATGTATATGTCTGCCTGTAGAGTCAGGTCATGAACTGGTTTACCTGTCCTTTTCCCACAATCTTTTCTTATTGCTCTTTGAGGAGGCATTGCACAATGCCAGCTGCAGACTACATTTCAGGCCCTACCCTTGTCCAGGCGTGTCTGTAACTGTCACAAGTCATCCAGGAAGAGCTCTATTGTGAAAGTGCAGTGGAAAATGACAGCACACAGGCAGTAACTAAGACAGGTGTGTGCACTGGTATCACATTCCGGCAGCCTAGAATCCCGCTGAGCTCTGCCAACCGTGCAATTACAGGACCTGTCCATTATCATTTTCTGCTAGTTTGCATTAAATAAGAGTCTTTTAAAATAAGAATTACCTCACCGTGTAATAATACAGGCAGTTTACTAGATGACTACACATTTTAACTGGGCTGTGAGTTTATTAATGTTTACACTGTGGAAGTGCTAAATGTATTGTGGTTTTCAATATTGTGGGTGGATATTTTTCTGCTTCTATATTGAAAACCTTATAGCCAGGGCTGTGGGGGTCCGAATTAAATTAATATAAAATATTGATTTTTATCAACCTTTTAATATTTACATTAAATGGATGTTGAGCTTGTTTTACTGTGCGCAGATAGTAAATCATAGTTACCAAGGAGTTAACCTTAATAACTTCCTAGTAAATAATGGTGAGCCGGACTTGTGGCAGCCGGCCACATAATAGACCAAATTGCCGGGTCTCCATTAGCGCCTTATAGCGAGCATGGACTGATTGAGGTTATTATGAAGCATTTGGACTATACTGCAGCTATAGGGAAGTCCAGCATGATGTGGTTTTGCTGCTCAGCATAGCATGGTTAGGCTTTTTGGTTGAAGGGGTTAAGTTCGGGGTTGGATTAGTTTGGTGTTAGAAGGAGTTGGTTGGAGGAAGGGATGAGGACAAGGATGTAGAAGGGAGAGAAAGGTGAGGTTCTTTATCATTCTTTGAAACAGGTTGCACAGATTCCCACCAGCTTGTTTATCTCTAGAATGTTATGGTCCGTTAGGTGTGCATCAGGCTGTGTTGTGGTTTTAATAAATGTTGAGGTTTTAATCATCATTGCAGCCAGGTGGGGGAGGGCTTGCAGAGAATAAGTAGAGTTTATGATGGGGACCCACCCTTGGAGTGGATTCCTCCAGCTAAGTGGTGGTGTGCCAACTGGGAAGACCATTTAGGTAACAGCACTCAAATGTTGGTGTTTGTGTTGGGGGACTCGATTGTGCTGTCTTGTGTTAGAGACCCCTGGAATCCCTTCCTCGGTTGTTTTCCCTGGTTTATTCTGGTTTCTTTGTTTTATTCTTTGTGATATTGTTATTTATTTATTATTATTATTCCAGTAAAGGTCTGTTTTGACCAATTTATTGAAGCAGTCCATGATGTGAGTTTTTTTGGTATGGTTTGATGGAATTATGTGGTGTCTTATGCTGGGAATACACGGCTCGATTCTGAGCCATCCGACATGTCCGATCACGGTTCGATCAATTTGCTGCTCGATTCACCATTGAAGTTAATTGAAAAAAGATAAGAAAAACAAGCGGAAGATAAGAGAATCGAGCGGGCAAAACGATCGGGCGCAGAACCGAGTGCCAGAATCGACTCGTGTATTCCCAGCATAAGTCACCTGTGAGGATCTGTTCAATTAGCTAATACCATCACCAGGACCCTAGGTTTTCAACATTGCAGCTCATAGTATATCTGCAGAGTTTGTGTTAAAGTGTACCCTGCATCCATTTTGTCCCTTGTCATATAACTCAACTTAGCTTAGCATGTGTGTAAATCTTAATTGATCAGGTGGCTATGAGTATTGCTAATCATATGCCGGCTGTGTAATGTAAATGTTTGTATTGTGTATGCTTTTTTTTATTATTACACAGGGTGGCCCATATAAAACTGACCCCAGCTGCCTGCCACAAGCGCATCAGTATCTAGGCAGTTGCTGGCCAGCCTGTCCCTGTGCGCCTGCTACTTGCTTCCTCCTGCTTTGTCTATGCAGTCTGCAGCTTTATTGCAGTCTGTGTCATCAGTATTGATAACACTTTCATATGGCAGCGAATACTGGCAGGCAGCCAGGGTCGTTTTTATATGCACCACCCTGTATGATGGTTGATTTGTTCCAGGACCACCACTGAAGCGAATACTGGCAGGCAGCCAGGGTCGGTTTTATATGCACCACCCTGTATGATGGTTGATGTGTTCCAGGACCACCACTGAATACAATTGTATAATACAATTTCTTAGCTATAGTATTATGTCAGAGTTCACACTGAATCTGTTGTTCCAGACTACCCTGCAAGTTCATGGTTAACCAGAACTCCTAGTAGTGTGTGTAATTGGCTACAGAGGACCAAAAAGCCCTCTTTCTAAAATGTTATGCAAAACAAAAGTTTGCCTTCTTACAACAGAAGGTATTTGAAATGAGGATCAACCAATCTGAAACAGTCTGTATGCATGTTGAATTATTTTGGCTCTGTACAATTAACAAACTGACACATCATTGCATTCCAACGGATCTGGAGGTGTGGCTAGCTTACAGGGACAACAAAGGATGATTTGCATATTCAGCTGTGTTGCATAGTTGGAGACATCAAACGCTCACTCCAACCTGAATTATTGCTAATACCTTCTGTTTTAAGAAATCAGACTTTTGTTGTACTGAATCTGTTGCGATTCACATGCAGCACATTGCAACAGATTTCAAAATTAGCATCTTCTGGTAATGCATGATGCCACATCGGTAATCATATGATATGCAACACAGATATTACATGTGTGATGTCAAGGGGCACACAGCTTGGCTCGTGATCTTACAAAGGAATCAAACTGCCACAGAGGCAACAGGCACATGTGAACAAGCTCCTTGTCCTATCTTTGCAGTGTGATTATAATTTACATTATAACACATGGGCCCATATGCAATTCACTTTTTCTCCTAAGTTTTCTCCTAGGTGATAATTTTTCACCATCTGTTTAAAGCGGTATTGTCACCATAAAAATCAAAATTCAATAGCAACTGGTCTGAGTGTATTAAGTGATAAATATGCTAATCCTGCATTCAAAACTTGCACAACTTGTTCTGCTGTTATGGTTTGGAGTTATTACATACTTTAGGAGCACTGGCCCTAGTGCCAAACAGTGCCAAACAGTTGAATGCTGGGAGTTCTTTTTATCTATAATATATTCCTCCTCTTCCATGTATTTCCCTGCCTAGCTGCTTATCAGAAACTCCCTCTGATCACTTGTGTTTACAAGCAAGGCTGAGGTGACTCAGCGATTGGATGTGTAAATAAAAAAACAGTGCAGTTCCTAGTATACACCTCAGTGGGAGTGTCTGAAGACTCTGGGAGGAGGGCAGCTAATGAATACACAATGAGCAAGAGAAAGGAGGGGGGAAACAAGAGTCAGGGAGGATATGATGTCAGCATAAGCTTGGCAAGATGGCCACTGCCTAGAATAGGATTTTCTGCTTTTCCTTTATAAAATTCACAGGAATCATTATGTGGATAGCACAATACATCTGTTATGTAAGTAGAAGTACTATATATCTACTTATATATGTGACTTTTATTTCTGGGTTAGCATGGGTGTCGCTTTTTCTTTAAATTAACTTTTCAGCACTTTGCAATTTTAAAAAATGCGAAAAGTAGGTGGAAAAGTACTATAACAATTATTTTGAGTATTTTCTTATTTGTAATTGGTTTAAAATGCATTTTATTGAAAGATTTAAAAATATCATCTAGGAGAAAACTCATAAGAAATAATGAATTGCATATGGGCCTTGGGCTCACTTTTTCTCCTGAGTTTTCTCCTAGTAGATTATTTTCATAATCTGTTTAAAATAACGTTTTAGAATTTTGCAATTAAAAAAGTACCAAAAATTGGGTGAAAAGCTACTATAAAAATTATTTTGAGTCTTTTTTGTAAATGATATAAAAAGCATTTTATTGACAAGGTTTGAAAATATCACCTGGGAGAAAACTCAGAAGAAAAAGTAAATTGTCTACGGGCCATGGGCCCTCATTCAATTCACTTTTCCCCTTACGTTTTCTCCTAGGTGATATTTCACACCTTATTAATAAAATGCCTTTTAAAGTGAACCAGAAATGAAAATAAACTAATGAGATAAACAATTGGATCTGTCCTTCTACTTCTAAAAATGACTCCTTTAGATATCTCAAGGTTTATCCAGGGCTGTGATGTCGGTAAAAAAATCTTCCGACTCCGACTCCTCAGTTTATGAAACCACCGACTCTAACTCAGACTCCGGGTACCCAAAGTGGCTGTGACTCCTCGACTACGTCCTTAGTCTAATCATCGGACTCCTTAGTTTATAAAATCTCCGACTCCGGGTACCCCAAATTGCTCTGACTCCGACTCCTCGACTCCAACTCCACAGCCCTGGCATAAACATTTACAAAGCAGATGTAATGTTTCATAGTCTCTGCTCAATTTTAGTGTCTCAAGAGTCCCAGAGAGAAAATACATGAACTATTGACCATTGTATCTTTTCCTCTCACAGTTAAAAAGCCCGGGTATCTGTTTAGGAAAGTGTTTTATAGCTGTAATTTATCAGTGAGCTGACTGAGTCCGTACTGGAGAAAAACTGTCAATTTCATAGCTAATTATAAACTCTTTCTAGCAGGGAAAAAAGAAAAGGAGCACAGCATAAGTGTCTGTATGCTTGCCACTGTATATGCACATGTCTATTTTATCATGCCACATGTCATCTCTGGTACACTTTAAAGAGAACCTGAACTGAAAATAAAAAGGCAAAATAACCATACACAGGTCATACCTACCTCCCATGTAGTCTACTTCTCAATCTTTTTCTCCTCTCCTGCGTCCTGTTTGTCCACTGTGATCAACAGAATTCTCCGTCCTCCATTTTGAAAATGGCCATTACCCCATAACAGCTTCCTGTTCAGCACACTGTTAAACTGTAATATCACCCACTTGAGCCATAGGGAAACATGGACATTACCTTGCACGTTCAGTTGTAACTGACAGCTGCTGATATATAACTGACAGCAACTGATATTTCAGTTCTGACAACATATTGTCAGAACTGGAAGGGATCGCTGTAAGAAGAAAATGGTGAGCTTCTGAGAGGTACTGACTGTGAGGTTAGTATGCAATATTCATTTGCAGCTACATCATGTGTTTATTTTAAATAATTTTCCTCGCTTCAGGTTCCCTTTAAGCTTACAGCAAGCCAGAATAATTTTGAATGTACATTTTCACTTTTTGATACTTTTTGAATTGAAGAGTACTAAAAAGTTATTTTAAACAGAACATAAAAAAGTATACGGTATCTTAGGAGAAAACTTGGGCCATGATGGAGTGAATATATACCTAGTTTTTTTTTAGACTTTATTTTCTAGCTGTGCACTGCATGCCTACAGTTCACAAAAATAACAAATTGCTGCGTCTTTAATCACATACTGGTTTCTGTTTTTCTGTGCTTCAAACAAGTGTCGAGCTACAACTGACAATTTTATTTTCAGGTGAGGACTCTTTTGTGTTAATAGTATCTCTTAATTGCATGGTTTAGACTTTGATGTGCAGCCAAGCCCACTGGCGGCTCTCCACGAGTTAACAATGGGAAGGGTGTTTGGAGACGGTTTAATGAAAAGATGTAGCTAAAATAGATGTTTTGTCTCCATAAAAACAAGTTATGACATCAACAGGCAGATTCACAACAAGGCTTAAGATGTGATGAGACTTGAATCTTCCTTTCTATTTATTCATTCCACAGAGATGTGGTAACAGATCCCCAGAATCGGTCACAGTGCGGAACCTTTTATAATGTAACGTGGCAGCAAGCCACACAAAATAATGGAAACACTACTCAAAACACTTTGGTGATGATGTACAGTATTTTAATGAATTATTAAATTAGGCAACCTCTGGTTAACTTCATGCTTGTTAGATTTCTATCGTTTAGCCACTTCTCACATCGGGGTTTAGCATCTGCAGAGGTAGGCCCCTGGGAGCTACATCTTTCATAGATGAAAACCACATTCAGGTCATCAGCTACTAGTTGGCAGCTGTATTATGTATGAATTGCTCAAGCAATTTTAATCTCATCCTACTAAGTAATTATACTTGGTGCTTGTCTTGGGAGGACTGGCCCAGGGGGCTGGGAGGCATTTTCTGCATGGGCCAATCTCTTTCCTTTAAAAAGAACCAAGCAAAACTTTTTTCCCCTGGTTTCTAATAGCTATAGGAGCTGGCATGTGCCCCCTCCCCTTCTAGCTGCCCATTATTTATCCAGGAGAAGGTGTGAAGATAGCATCTGTGACTTCTGTAATCCATTTGAAGCACAGTGTCCAACCTACCTGCCCTCCTGCTGATGAGAGCTTTCTGTTTACTCTGCTTATGTGTGCAATCAAATAATTACAGTAGTCCTTCTCTGCCTGAAAATTCTGCGGTCGGGCAGGCCTTGGAAGTAGGATAATAAAGGCCTCTGCTAAACTTTTAAATGTAAAATGAAGAGGTAAAATTGATTATTTTTTTGTTAATGAGCCACATTGTTGGTGTGCATATTAAATGTGCTGTTGAGATGCCCTGGGCACTAATAATTGTGCTTGGTTCACTTTATAAGTGGCTCTTTGGGGGCCATCAGCATATATAAATACAGAGGCATAACAATAGCCCCTGTGACCCCTGCCATGGGTGGGGGGGCACATCTGTGGTGAGATTCAGAGCATGGAAGTGTCATAGGTTACCTGAGCTAGTGTAGTGACACATCCTCTTCACTCCTTTAAGGCGCACTGCACAGTGCAACTCCTTGCGGCTCCCGTCTGCTTGTCATGTGACATGCATCAGGTGCTGCAAGGTGTTACTCAGTATGGCACAGCTGGCAGCAGATTATGTAAGTTGCTGCTGCCACACTCTGCTCGCTGTGGGGTGGGGAGGGGGGTATTAAAAGTTAGTGTAGGGGGGGCAGCCTTTATTTTGATCCTTCTACTTATGCCCTTGTGCTGGTAGGACCACAGTTACTAATTCAGATGTCGCTCCCATGTGGATTCAACTCTTAACTGGCTCATATTCGCAGCCCGTATATACACAGCAGCCCGTATATACACCTGGCAATGGGGCTAGGACTGCAGACAGGCAGTGAAATGTATGACAATGAGGTTTGAACTGCAGACAGGCAGTGAAATGTATGGCAATGAGGTTTGGACTGCAGACAGGCAGTGAAATACCTGGCAATGGGGCTAGGACTGCAGACAGGCAGTGAAATACCTGGCAATGGGGCTAGGACTGCAAACAGGCAGTAAAATGTATGACAATGAGGTTTGAACTGCAGACAGGCAGTGAAATGTATGGCAATGAGGTTTGGACTGCAGACAGGCAGTGAAATACCTGGCAATGGGGCTAGGACTGCAGACAGGCAGTGAAATACCTGGCAATGGGGCTAGGACTGCAAACAGGCAGTGAAATGTATGGCAATGAGGTTTGGACTGCAGACAGGCAGTGAAATACCTGGTATCTGCTAGGATTGCAGACAGGCACTGTACACAAGGTTCCATGCAGTAGCATTGTGTAAAATAAAGGGTATTTTTACATATTTCGTTTTCAGAATAAACCTGAATAATGCAGTATATAGTTATACCATTTGGAGCTACTTTTCAAGATTTCTAGGAAAAACTATTTAGAAGTACAGTTATTCTTTAAAAAGTTTGGGAAGGCATCCATTGATCACTGACCTACATTTTCTTACTTATTAGATTTTTTGACTGTTGCTCTCTACTTAAGCAGATTAGCTTGAGGCAATTATAGAAGCATCTGCAGAGAAAATTGATAGGATGATGTTGAAAGTAATTGCGTTCACTTAATTTTACCATTCATGCTGTTTCACTGTATCCTCCAGAACAGCTGGACTTGGCAAAGTGGCAAGTAATGTCTGGTCTACATCTCCATATCTGTGGATACACTGTTGTTGTGATCCCCCTTATCTGCTGATAATCAAACAGTATGGAAACAAAATCAGTAGGACTCAGTGTTGTAAATACAAGAGTCCAGATTCTGAATTGGACTGTTGATGGTGCTAATATTCTGTTTCCCACAGTTTTGTGGAATATATCTTTTTTGTAAGTTGTTAGTAAACAGAATTGAGCTAAGTGATTCAAGCATATCTTTATTTTATTCTTATATCTGTTGAGTAATATTGCTTTATTTAGTCATAAACAATATTATTATTCCTGATTTATATTGCTTCTTCATCTTCCATGGTGCTGTACGATACAAGAAACAGGGATATTTAATATCCAGAAATTAGTATACATGACAATACAGACATCATATAGAAGTGGCTGACAATAAAGTATAAGTCACAGGGACAAATTGTATGGTGAATAACAAAGTATACTTCATTTTCAAGACACAAAAGGGAGAGAGATCTGCCCTTGTGAGTTCACAATACAGTATAAAGAAATATGGAAGAGACAAGGGGGTTGATTCACTAAGAAAATAGCGCAAGTAACCTCCTGTTACTCGCGCTATTTAACCCTGCACGCCTTAATGCACGCTACGCGCGCTATTGGCAGCATAGCAGCATTATTAATTTTAGTCACAGGATCGATCTATTAGCCGATAGTGGGTGCTCCATTCATCCCACCCCGGACCCCTTTGGGTCCAGTAACTTTAAAGGCAGTGATACCCGCACTTTATTTGGCATAATAGGCTGCCTGTCACGTGACTAGAATGTAAGCTACTAGCGCTCGCTATGCACTGAGCCCTACTCTGAATAAAGTTAATAATGCACGCTATGCTGCCAATAGTGTGCATTAAGGCACCCAGGGTTAAATAGCGCAAGTAACAGGAGGCTACCTGCGCTATTTTCTTAGTGAATCAACCCCAAGAGGTGAGCAAATGCATAAGGATTCATTCACAGTGGCTGCTGTGTTGCATTCCCTGTAACAGGAACAGACAAAGAGTAAGCAACGCTGCACATTATCTGCTTGTTGTGTTGCATACAGTGAGGCATACAGTCAAGAACATGTATGCTTCACTGTTACTGTTAAGGTATGCGTTTTGACGCAACCGCACTGCATGCAATTTATGATGATGCCGCAGCGCATCTGCCGCACAGGTGGTGCATTGCAGTGTGGCAAGCCACGTTGCATAGGGGCACTGCAAAGCATCACTGTGAATGTAGCCTTAGGTTTACATTCAGGGTTGTTGTGTATGATTAGCCACCAGTTGCAAAGAGCATCTCCTGGTTGCAAAATAACGCCACATTTGAGTAGGGCCACGCTCAGCTGTAACCTAATAGAGGGGGGGCACTTTGCCGCCGCCTGTGCTAGCAAGCGCCAGTCTGTTGCATGGGAAGAACAGGCATATGGTGAATTTAGCACCTTAAGCCTCCCATAAGAAAGAAATGGGGAGCAGCATTAGCAAGGGGGACACTTGGGGGAACAGCGGGAAATTTCATAGATTTCATACTGAAATCTATTAAAAATCAGTGTGCAGTGGCAGTTATAGATCCTTCTCTAATCAGATGTCGATCAGAAAGGGATCTATATTTTGAGAAAGTCTACCAGTGTAAGTCAGGCTTAATATAATATATTCTATTCTTTGGCATGTACCATTGTAATGAGGTAATGTTGTTCACTTCACATATTGCTGGTTTAAATGTTGTGGCTGAAGGATGTACAGTACATGGGGTATATGTTTTGGAGTGGGCTTTGTGTCTGACAAGCACTGTCTGTTCTTCAGTTGTAATGGAATTTGGAAATGCATGAAAAGTTACCATAAATCATATGGAAGCTGTTAGGTTATCCAGTCAGGAGATTGGAGGGTACCTGAACTTACTCTCAGTACCTTCCATGACCAACAGGTTTGAGGACTACTGATGTGTACATGATGATCTGGCCAGACCTTTATTATTCAGGAAAAAACAATGAGATCTTCCAGTCTGTGGAAAAGCAGAACATACCACAATCAGCATAAAAAATCCAGAATTTAAATAGGTTTCTTGAGATGAGTATTGAAAGAATGTGATAAATAAACGTATGAGTCAGTAGTCCTTCAGTGAACCATGAATATGTTTATAGTATTAAAGTAAAAGTATGATGAATTGCTTGGTAGTTGTTTTATTTCATGTCAACAAAACCAACATGGAGTAGAAGGAATGTGCATGAAATAATTAGATGAAGTCTTACTGGCAGCTAAAAGGAAGGCATTTATGTGCCTCAGTCCAAACAGGACTTAATTGCATTGGAATCTGTATTCCAATGCAATTAAGTCCTATTTGGACTGAGATTTCCCAGCAAGCTCGAGGTGAACCAGAACCACGCTTAGACTGTGTCTGGAAAAGGAACAACACTTAGCAGTCAGTCAGAATGCCCCCCCCCCCCTCCCCAAGAAAACACACAGGTTGGAGATCTCTGGAATTGTGATAGGCCTCTTTCATGCGGGAGGCTGAAGGCATGCACCAGCGTGGCTTTGTACTGACAGTGAAGAGGCCCCCTCCCCCAATGGAGTTACAGTGAGCGCGGGCATGGTCAGACACAGTTTTCTGCTGCTTGGTAACACCATCCTATGTCAAGCACTGACACGCATAGTGTGAAAAATGCTGCCATTTGGCTGCATTTACTGTATACATTGTACCCGAATGGCACTTGTGGTCAGCAGCTAGGAGGCTGAATTGCCTGACAAGTGCACAGTTCAGCCTTACATATGAAAAGGCTTTATTAAATCAGACAGGGTTTGTGTTTTAAACCAGTGATCCTGGATTACACTTAGCCTGCAAAATTTTTTTGCATGGCCCTGACCACTGCCTTGTATACTGTAATCTTCAGAAAAGAGTCGGCACCACCGGAATGTATTATAGCACTTTAGATTTATTTGCTGCATCTGAAGATTACAGTGTGTGTTTTTGGGGGCACAGGAACAGGAGTCTGGGCACGCCAATTACTCCGGAGGGTGCTCCTTCAAGCTTTCGTGTACACTGTCTTGTATACAAACAGACAAACCGAGAGCCCAATATAGTGTAGTAGGTATTAGCCCAGATGAATAGAAATGAAAGGTAAGTATTATACTTACAAACGTGGGTTACCACTGAGGCAACCACTGTATAGGCAGGTGGGGAGTATAAACCTGTCCCCACTCAGGAATAAAATGTCGCTCTCTGTGATAGAAGGAAAAGAGGGTATAACACCCTTCCACCCAGGGTGGTTCACTGGATCAATCAATGTACAGAGGCGCCAGTAGGATAAAAGATACTAAAAGGCTTAAAAATATCTAGGTGGTGGTGGTGGACCGACCAACCCAAAACAGACACGATGCTGTCAGTTCAAGTCAATGAAAATTTATTCAAATACTCCAAAAAAAACACTGCGACGCGTTTCACGGGCATAAAGACCCGCTTCCTCAGGCATTAAACGATAGGAGTATCACACTAAAAAATGACAGAGACATAAGCCATATCAGGAAACTGTGAACATGTATATTAATACATTCATAAACGCAGATCTATATATGTATTGGGGGGGGGGGGGGAAAGGAAAGGTGAACGGTAATGAGAGGGGGAATTTCCCAAATGCATAATAAGTTGTGCTGTGTATGGGAAGTGGAGGGGAGGGGAAGAGACATCACGGAGGTTGGAGTAATTACTGGGATGTGGTGGGGGGCTATTGCTAGAATGAGGGTATGTGGAGTATACAAGGAGGAGGCAATGAACATTGTAGCGTTTTAAAATGTGTGGCTGTGGGGAAGGAGGGAAGTATAGGATTATAAGAATAGTTAGGCATGCATTGATTAGGTGTAATATAAATAGTACATTATTCAGAAAATTAGGAAGAATAGCTCACTTACCAGCTCTAGGTCCTGAGCGGGCTCGGCACCTCTGTGCTCATGTGCTCACTGTCTTGTATACTGTCTTTTAGACCGGTAGTGGGTGGGATAATCTGCAATATTGCAGTGCAGCGGAGCATGAGAAAATATGACTGATTTGGCAGGTTAAGAAGTACTGTTAATTTACTAACACTATTTTACATATGGAATAGCTCCCAACTGTCCCTCTTTTGGAGAACTCAGTCCCTCTGTCCCTCTTTATTCCTCATTTGTCCCACTTTTAGGACTCATGTACACAGCTATGTAACTTTGTTACATATGCGTTTTCCTCCTAAAAAAAATGTTTAATTGGCTCCTAATGTTATTCACATCCTTTAAATGTAAATAATTTTTTATTTTCAAATGTTAACATGAAGGATAGTAGACCAGAATAGAAAGGACCATTGTGGTTTGAATTACAAAAAAAAAAAAAATTCTTATGATATCTTTATGGTACGCACGACTAGGGGTGTTTTGGGGTGGGGAGGAATTACAGACATGACAGAGGTGGCTTAAGTGTCCCTCTTTTTTTTATCTCAAAAAGTTGGGAGGTATGATATGGCCGTTTACCCCAGTGATTAGTGTAGTGATGAATAGATTAGGACTGTATGATACTGCTGCTTTATGTACTGAGTGTTCTGTGAAATGCATTTGCTTGTTCTACTGTAAACCATGGGAGATAGGAAAAAGAGCCACACATTATTTTTACCTTGTATGGAATTGTAACTGCTTGAGGCTAATAAATGCCATAGGCAAGAAGAAGACTTTGGTTTATGACATGTGCAGTTCTGTGTGATTTCTAAGAGCACATCGGTATGTGGGAGCAATAACTGGAAGGTATTAGTGCACCCCTGATATGAATACACAGGTCTGATGTTGGGCTATTGCTCATGGGAAACACTTGTACTAAGGCTGCCAGTGGTCCTGTTAGGAAAGAATGTTCTTTATTTTCAGTGAAATCATAGTGCCCCATTATCCAATTTTTTTTTAAAATCACCCGTAACAAAAACCATCAGCTTTGCGAAATCTGCAGGGATCGCTTAGGGGCCGGCTGGCATTTAAAAAATAAAAACTCTTTGGGATCTATAGTATGGGAAAGGGAGAGAAGCTCCAGGGTAGTGGGCTATAGGGCATGCTCCACACCGAGTATGCTGCATATTAGGAGCTGGGAGAATTGCATAGGGATAGGGGAGTCCCTGCATGTGGAGGGGAGGGACACAACACAGCTGGCCAAACAGAGCAAGAAGTATAGATCTAGCACTGGTTTTTACTGCCCTCTTTGTCCACGGTGGGGGAAATGTTCCGTAGCTTCCGGGGAACTCATATGGACCTCTATGGCATTAATATGAGCCCTGAGGACTCCAGAGACAATAAATCATCATCAAGGCTTTTTGGGAGTTCTGACACTTCGCATACAAAAAAAGGTTTATGTGCTCCAGTACAGTATTTGTCTCCATTGGAGCAATTTGTAAGTTTTCTGTTACAACAGGGGTTAAGGTAAATTCTAACAGGGTCACTGACGGCAGTACAAAACCCAAGGGTAGGTGCTCAGTGGTCAGCTGCAGAATGTATGTGTTATGAGTGTGAACTGCAATGGAGGCTGGACATAGACTTTCATACAAAGCCTGCATGCAGCGAGTTAGAAAACCGTGATCTGTTACAATGTAGTACTGTGAACAGGTTCGTAGAATTGTATGGGCAGTGAGCTGATGTGCAGAATTATTCTGCAACACAACTGAGCACTGTGAACTAACCCTAAGGCTGCTTTCACAGTGAGACGTTACAGGCGCACGTTAGTGCAGCCTGTAACGCAGCCCACCGCACAGCAATGAAAGATCAATGGGCTGTTCACAGTGCCCACGTTGCGTTACATTGTAACGCAGCAGCTAAAAACAAAGTGCTGCATGCTGTGCGTTCTAAGCCGCGTTAGACTGTTTGCACATGCTCAGTGATATTGGAGGAGGAGGTCTCCCCTCCTCCTCCGCGGCCAGGCACATGGCTAATTAATATTCACTGCACGGTGTGAAGTGCAGTGTTTACTTCCTGGAGCGCCGCTCTGTGCAGCGATTGGCCGGCGGGACCACGTGATGCCGCATGCTTCCAAGAGTACGCATCACGGCATCACAGGACGTGTGAAGAGCCGCTCAACGCGGCTCAATGTAACGTCCAGCTACAACCCCACTATGCGTTGCGATAGGTGCACGTTATGCGACCTTAACGTAGCATCTAACGCAACGTCTTAGTGGGAAATAAGTCTAAAGGTCCTTTTACACTATATCAGTTGCTGTCAGTTATAACTGCAAGGACAACTGATTTTCAAAGTAATGTCTATGTTTTCCTGTGGCTCAGTTCACACTTTACGCATTTTAACTGAAAGCTTTTTCACAATGCACTGCTCTGGAAAGTTAAAACGCATCAGTTTTCAATGTATAGTGTAGACCCTGGTTTCCACTTGTGTGTTTTGTGTCAGATTTTTCTCTCAGAAAATTCGCATTGATTTTACAACTAATGGTAGTGAATGGGAGTGTTCCATTCAATGCGAATTTTCGTTAGCGTTCGTACGCGTGAAAAAAATCTGACATCCTGTATCATTTTTTCGGACATTGCGTACGATTCGCGTACAATACTTTGTATAGGCAATGCGAATTTTCACGTTACTTTCCCCAAAATTCGCATTAGATCCATAGTTATAGGAAGTTGTCAGCAGTCATGACTAAGCTGTTACTAGGCATATTATGTTACATTTAACTAATGCGAGTTTTCACGTACGAAAATTCGCATTAAAAAAACGCATGCAAATTTTCACCAATCAGAAAAATCGTATACGATTTTTTTGCAGGCGAAAATGTCACGCTATAGTGGAAACGTAGCCTTAAAGAGGCCCAACCCTTTTTATCCAATTCAAAAGGAAATTATTTTATTATTCCTGAATTTGAACCTCAATAAGGAAAAAAATATGGCAGCCTGTGTTTGTTAAAAAAGCATAAAAAAAGACTTAACACATTTTGGGGCTCAACATTTCCAGAAATACTCCTTCAGCAGGATTGGAATGTTTGGATAACCTTTCAGCAAATGTACAACAGAGGTCTAAATATTTAAAGCATTGCTTTTTTTTATTTTCCAACCTTTCTGCATGGTTTTCTTCACCCTGCACAGATCTTATGGTGGTGCTTTAGCCAGTGATGCCGTAGAGACCTGTTCAGTGTAACCTAATAGGACCTCCTGTCGCAATACCTGAAATGGTACCTTCAGAAGTGTTGGCATGAGCAGTGCTGTGCATTTGCAGAGTGAGAGAGCCCTAGAAATATGTGACTGCTGAGAATTACTGGGTAAGGCTAGTGACTTTCTCCTCTCTAATCAGCTAGTAAACAGCAGCCGCAGGAGACGCCTGTAATTGTAGGATCCATTCCACTAACGTAGTCTTTAGGAGTTTCACTAGGAGTAGGTGTGGTCATGTTGGCTTCTATGGCAGGAAATGGATCTTGGTTCCCTTCCTTTCCTGATTTATTTTTATAATCACTAAGTCATAGTTCTCAATCTCTCTATTTCTCACAGTCTAGCAATAGTCGTGTTCCCATTTCTTCCTCTGAGATACAGTTTGTTTTCTGCTTGATTCATTTATTGCAGGATGCGGCCACATAATTGTTTGTAGCAAACACATATTGCACTGTTATACGGCTATCCCACATTTCAATCCCACAAGTGTGGATTGTCATTTTTATAATTTGAGGACAGATGTGCTTGCCACTTTCGTTATAGTGAACCCCATAGGCTTCTATGAGGAAGAGTTTGCTAGTGGTGTTTTCTATAGACATCCTGTTTGCCACTTCTGCTGTGGGTCACCACATTCAGAAGCAATTGCATGCAGCAGCGATACTTGATGGGCCGCCTACCACTACTAGGGGGAGGTAGGCACAGGCCGTCTGTTAGTCCATTCAACTGAATGCAGCTGAGCATCACCAATTTAGCTGAAATATGGTATTAGTGGTCAAGTACTGTTTGTCAGTGTCCAAAATATGATCGCCTTTTAATAAATATTGTGTTACTAAAGAGGTGGTTATATTTTTAATTTTGGAGAACAAAAAAGTTCAAGTCTGAAACCTGTAGATTGTCATCATTTTAAAAATGATCAGCATTAATTATAAGGGTTCCCAGTTCCCTGTAATTAATAGTTATCAGCAATAAGTGATGACAACGAAATTTATAAAGGTCAGTGTAATTGTCACTTAAAAGATTGCCAGGCAGTGTTTGCCACTTAGAGAATGGAAGAATTTATTGACAGCACTGGGGAACAAGGTTTTTTTTTTTTTTTTTTTTTTTTTGCACCCTTTGGCCACTTTCCTCATGGATCACCACGTTAAGAAGTAGAAAACTGAGACCACAATGGACCTTATTTAATTAACTTTTTCTCCTAGATGATTTTTTCTCACACCTTATCAATGATCGGCCTTTTAAAGGTCCGTACACACGCCGGACTTTAGGCAACGACGGGTCCGTCGTTGCCTCCCGCTGGGTGGGCGTGCCAGCGACAGTCCGGCGGGTGTACGCTCTGTCGTCAGACTGATACGGCTGTTTCTGAGCGATCCGCCGGGCGGATCGCTCAGAAACAGCCGTATCAGTCTGACGACAGAGCGTACACACGCCGGACTGTCGCTGGCACGCCCACCCAGCGGGAGGCAACGACGGACCCGTCGTTGCCTAAAGTCCGGCGTGTGTACGGACCTTAAGCCACCAGCAAGCAAGAAAATACTCTTGACAGTACTTTTTCACCTACTTTTTGGTACTTTTTGAATTTCAGAGTGGGGAAAACTTATTTTAAACAGAAGATAGAAATTATGTCCTAGGAGAAAACAAAAGCGAATTAAATAAAGACCAAGAGGTTGATTCTTGTAACCGCGTAATATTACCGCGCACACACAGTGCACAGCAATATTATCCTTGCTGACGCCAGCGAGTACCGTGAGATACTTATTAACTCGTGGTACTCCTCTGGTAGTGAGACCGATGCTACAATAACGATCGTAACTAATAAGCATTACAGTCAGTTATGAGCGTTACCATGGTAACGGTCACGCTACTGAAGTACTGTGAGTCCTGCTAATAGCGTAACTCGTGGTTCCATACTGGCGTTAGTAAGGGTAATATTGCCGTGCCCTGTGTGTTCAAGGTAATGTTACAGCACTTACAAGAATCATACCCAATATGTCATTGTAGACCCTTTTCATGATTATACTTTCAATCCAACGCTTCATTTAATTGAAGGGAGCTTTGAAGAAAGCTCTTAATATTGCTGAAAAATAGTGATTTCTTTGGATCTTGTGAAAACTTGGTATGGGGTCCCAAAGTCAGTGTATAATTAAAAAGATATTTATCATTTGCTGTAGCTGGGTAACAAGGTCAAGATCAGAGTGGAGCAGCTTAAAATGTGTAACGCACTCTTGATGCCAATGGCTGCGCCAGGCCTTTTATACGTAGCACCACCACTATTTTATAACATATCCGCCTAGATCCTTTTGCAGAGCTTTTTGCCCTTATTCTATTTACTTTTTCTCCCAAGTTTTCTTGTAGGTGAAATGTTTAAACCTTATCAATAAAATCCCTTTTAAGCCACCAGCAAGCAAGAAAATAGGATAATTTTGACAGTACTTTTTCACATATTTTTTGATACTTTTTAAATTTAGGATTTATTTTAAACAGAAGATGAAAACTTCTCTCCTAGGAGAATACATAAGAAAGAAGTGAATTGAATAATGTCCATTGTCTTGATTGGTAATCGGATTTCGTTGCTTATTAAGTTTCTCTGATGCATATCTTGGTAATCCTCCAGAAGGAATACATCATCACATAAATATGGAGCCCAAGTATAGTTTAGACTTGTTTAGTAATAGGCACACAAGACATACATGAACACAATGCCTTGCTACCCACAATTGTCTTTTCACTGGAACATTGCAATCTTGATGTTGACTTTAGGAAATCAAATATGAATTTACAGTCATGTAAGAACTATTTGATGGTTGGCAGTAATAAGTGTAATATTCCATCTAGTTTCATTACTAGTATAAATTCTGCTGCTGCATTGTCTTTATGGTATTGTATTATTTTTACTAGTCCACTAAGTAGGTTTTCACTAGGAGATTCATTTTGGCTCACTGGCCAAAATAGGGCCTGATCCAATTGACATTTTCTCCTAAGTTTTCTCGTAGGTGATATTTCACATCTCATCAATAAAATGCATTTCAAGCCACCAGCAAGCAAGAAAATCTTTTTTGACAGTACCTTTTCACCAGCAAAATGCAGAATGCTGAAAAAATATTTTAAACAGTTTAAAATTATCTCCTAGGAGAAAACTTGGGAGAAAAGGTGTAGTGGATCAGGCCAATAATGAGAAGGCATTATTTATTGGAGAAGACCCAGATGCTGGGAAAGATTGGAAGAGGGGAAAGCAGAGTGAGGTGGCTATATAGTACCATGGACGCAACAAAAGATGAACTTGGACAAGCTTCGAGTGGCAGTAGAGGATAGAGGGGCCTAGTGTGCTGTGGTGGGATTGCAAAGAGTCAGGCTCGATTTAATGGTGACCCAACAACAATAACTGGTCTTTACTGCAGACTCTGCTCCCATTGGAAGCATTTCCTCTCCTTTCTTAACCCAGCCTTGCAACAGGAAATTGGAGAAAATCTCACCAGAGGGGGATGATGATCCATCCTTGACACTGGATGTCACTGGATCATGTGCTATAGAAACTTTTTTATCTAGGTTATGTTCAAGGAATAATTATGAAATTTGCCTCCTTCTATTCCAAAGTAAGCGGACAGTAAGGCAGGAAGTGAGCTGAAATAGCTTCAATCAGGCATGCAGGCAGAAAACTATAGAAAGTTGACAATGGCTCTGATACTTCCTCATATGATCACTAGCGTTCACCTTTGCAGGAGGTAGAATAATTAAAGCTGGAAAACTGTTTAGAAGAGAAATTATCATGTTTCCTTAGAGAATGTCCAGGAACCGGGCAAAAGACATTGCATGACAGCAGCGCAACCTAAATCCAGGGCTGTAAGCTACACATGGTTGTGCAGTAAAGTGTGCCTTCCTTAGTTACGCATGCTGCTTACATAGCAACGCACGCTCCTTTAAACTCCGGGGGCTGCTTCACTAGTGCGGCCGCTACTATCTTAATTAACGTAGCTTAATATTGTAGTAACTATGTTAATTAAGATAGTACCGGCCGCGCTAGTGATGTATCGTGGTCGCAATAATTCACAGTAGCACCCGGCATTTAAAGGAGTACGCATTGCTATGTAAGCAGCACACGTAACTAGGGAAGACACGCTATGCTGCACGACCGCACGTAGCGTGCAGCCCTGGATTTAGGTCACACTGCTGTCATGGAGCTCGTGCTGCTATAGCAACGCAGCTTCATGGATCAAGGCCAATGTTTACTATAGGAACCATTCAGACTTTAGAAACAAACTATATACCACTAGTGTTTTCAAAGGAAAATGGACATAATATATAAAAAATCCAGCCCTTTCCCACATCAGGTCTCGCTTGCTGTGTCAGTTGTCAAAATGCATGCTACAATGGAAACCAAAGGATGCAGAAGATTCAAGATTCAAGCAACTTTGTCATTGTGTAACACAAAGAAATTACTTTTCATGAAAAGAAAAATGTATATGGACAGACATATTAGATCTGCTGTGAATATTCACATTGCAATCTGGCATAGTGTGGGCCTAGCCTAACACTCGGGCCCGTTTCCACTAGGGCGGTTTCGCCGGCGATTCGGCAGAGTTTCCCCGCACATCATTCGCACGGGGAAACTCTGCCATAGGGGATGACGGCGCCGCGGCGGAATCGCTTGCGGGAGCGATTCGCCCGGAACCAGCCGCAGATTTCGCCACGGAGGCTGCGAATCCCATAGCCGTGCATGGCACGGCTCATGGGATTCGCCTGCGATCCCGCTCAGTGCGGTGTGCGTCTGCGAGACGCACGCCGCACTAGTGGAAACGGGCCCTAACTAAAAATGAATGTATAAGATTCGGAAGAAGCAGCGCCGTGCGAAACGGCGTTAGGCCACCCGTTTTTTGCCCTGCACCCACCGCCATCTACCTATCTACCATCTATTTGTTTTCAGAAATTTGATCTAATATCGATCACACCACTTGCTTTGTACTGCACAGTGCTCAGAGCTAGGGGGGTCATTGCTTTTCCCTGAACATGACCCTCAGTAATCAGAGGACAGTAAATCTTCTTCAAACAAATTGTACATCGCTTTTAACACAAATAATCACGCTGGCTTTGAAGTATTTAAAGTCTCCAGCCAAAAACAATTGTTTTGCTTGAAGGCTTTATTTTTAGTCCATTTGTTTTATTTGCATTTGAGCTGTGCTTCTGAACCTCTCTGACTGCATTGTAAACACAGAGGTTGTGTGAGCCGGAGTTTAATATGTGTTCAAAGTTGCATTTGGCTTGCAGAGTGTTTTTAGCAGTCACAGCCTGTCCCATTCTGCTCTGTTTGGGTCAGTTTCGGATTGTTTGGAACTCAGAGGCTTGGTAAAACCAAATGCATTGTGAACGTGTTCCGAATACATTATGTTTGAATAAGCTCTAGTGCACACAGAGCTACAGACCCCAGATTACCCCTGAGGCACTTGGGCTGGTTTCAGGAGGTAATTGAACTTGTCATAGTTGTTCTTTTACAGTAAGTTTTATGACTTAAAGATAATTGATTATGTGTTCGTAAACCTGGATAATTATTTTTAAATAAATAAAATCTAAAAGCACAACTGAAGTGATAGGGATAAGGAGGCTGACTTAAAGAGAATCTGTATTGTTAAAATCACACAAAAGTAAACATACCAGTGCGTTAGGGGACATCTCCTATTACCCTCTGTCACAATTTCGCCGCTCCCCGCCGCATTAAAAGTGGTTAAAAACAGTTTTAAAAAGTTTGTTTATAAACAAACAAAATGACCACCAAAACAGGAAGTAGGTTGATGTACAGTATGTCCACACATAAAAAATACATCCATACACAAGCAGGCTGTATACAGCCTTCCTTTTGAATCTCAAGAGATCATTTGTGTGTTTCTTTCCCCCTGTATCTCTCATGCACTGAAGTGTCAGGCTGCTCTTTTCTTCCTGCAAACAGCTTTGCCCTTGTCTGTAATTCCTCACTATGTGAAAGCCCAGCCAGCTTAGAGGACGATTTATCCAGCTTGTAAAAGATAAGAGAGAAGAGAGAAGCTGCTCTAATCTAAATAATACACAGGCAGTGTGCATAGAGGGGCCTGGAAGGGGGAGTTCATAGCAGAACCACAACACTGAAGAACTTGGCAGCCTTCCAGACACAGGCTGACAAGTCTGACAAGAGAGAGATAAGTTGATTTATTACAGAGACTGTAATAGTACAAAGTGCTGCAGTAAGCCAGAACACAGAATAGCTTTTGGAACTTGTAGGATGATAAAAAACGGATGCAATTTTTGTTACGGAGTCTCTTTAAGTATTTCCCTTTAAAGAATACAAATTGCCTGGCTGTCCTGCTGATCATCTGCCTCAGATAATTTTAGCCCTAGACCCTGATCAAGCATGCAGCAGATCTTCTTCAATCTTCTGATTGAAGTCTGAGCAGATTAGCCGCATGCTTGTTTCAGGTGTGTTATGCAGACACTACTGATGATGTGTGAAAGATCAGTAGGACAGCCAGACAGCTGGTATTGTTTAAAGGGGAACTGTAGTAAGAGGAATATGGAGGCTGACATATTTATTTCCTTTTAATCAATACCAGTTGCCTGGCAGCCCTGCTGGTCTATTTCTCTGCAGTAGTATCTGAATAACACCAGAAACAAGCATGCAGCTAGTCTTGTCAGATCTGACTTTAACCACTTTGTCCTCCTTGACGTATAAAAACATCAAGGAGGACAGGCGCGCTCCCGGCCGCGGAGTCGGTAGCCACGGAATCAATGTATCGGGCTATGGAGCCCGATCATTGATTCCTCTCCCCCGCTGAAAAAGCGACGAGGAAGCTTCGCTCTTTCTGAAGCTGTGTCCCTCTAAGCGTACATTGTACGCTTAGAGTGACGTCATGTAAAAAAAATCGAGATTGCCATCTTGTGGCCAAAAAGTAACACTACAAGTAAATGCCCAAAAACATTACAATACACCAATATTTCCCCAAATAAAACACTTTTATATCCCACCCTCTCAAAAATGCCCACATAAAATGTTTAATAAAAAAAAAAAAAAAAAACATTACTATAAAAAAAAAAAAACACATAAATATTTACCTAAGGGTCTAAACTTTTTAAATATCTATGTAAAGATGAAATATTTCTCTCTATTTTTTTTTATAAGCTTGTAAATAGTGATGTATGCAAAACGGAAAAAATGCTCTTTTATTTCCAAATAAAATATTGTCGCGATACATTGTGATAGGGACATAATTTAAATGGTGAAATAACCGTGACAAATGGGCAATAACAATACGTGGGTTTTAATTATGGAGGCATGTATTATTTTAAAACTATAATGGCCGAAAACTGACAAATAATGCATTTTTTCATTTTTTTTCTTATTCTTCCTGTTAAAATGCATTTACAGTAAAGTGGCTCTTAGCAAAATGTGCCCCCCAAAGCAAGCCTAATTGGTGGCGGAAAAAACAAGATATAGATCAGTTCATTGTGATAAGTAGTGATAAAGTTATAGGCTAATGAATGGGAGGTGACATTGCTCGGATGCATAAGCTGAAAACGACCGAGATGTTAAGTGGTTAAAGTCTGAATCACCTGATCTGCTGCATGCTTGTTCAGGGGCTATGGCTAATAGTATTAGAGGCAGAGGATCAGCAGGGCTGCCAGGCAACTGGTATTGCTTAAAAACGAAATACACATGGCAACCTCCATATACCTCTTACTTCAGTTCCCCTTTAAAGGGATACTTAAGTCAAAAATAAAAAATGATTTTTACTCACCTGGGGCATCCCTCATCCCCCTGAAGCTGTATGGTGCCCTCGCAGCCTCGCTCCGATCCTCCTGTCCCCGCCGGCGGCAACTTCTGGGTTCGGCGACAGCCACCGACAGGCTGGGAATGCGAGTGATTCTCTGCGTTCCCAGCCGCTATATCACCCTCTATGCTGCTATAGCCTATATGTTATACGCTATAGCAGCATAGAGGGTGATATAGTGGCTGGGAACACGGAGAATCACTCACGTTCCCAGCCTGTCAGCGGCTGTCGCCGAACCCGGAAGTTGCCGCCGGCGGGGACAGGAGGATCGGAGCGAGGCTGCGAGGGCACCATACAGCTTCAGGGGGATGAGGGATGCCCCAGGTGAGTAAAAATCATTTTTTATTTTTGACTTAAGTATCCCTTTAAAAGGAAATACATATGGCAGCCTCCATATTACTCTCACTTCAGGCGTCCTTCAACAGTATGTTTGCAAAGTACTGATACACAAATATTGAAGACTCCTAATAAATAAGTGTTAAGGGGTACTTGAGATTATATTATTTATCATAGTGGGTACTTGGCAAAACCATCTGTCATAAAAGGGTACATGCTGTAATAAGGTTGAGAAACACTGCGATAGATAAACTGGGGAAGGGGTAAACTGATGTCAATTAAATAACAAAAAGGGAACTTCTCTACAGCATGGGCACAAATAACAATAAGGGACGTTCTCCACATTGTGGGCACAGATAGCAATAAGGGATGTTCTCCGCAGCTTGGGCACAAATAACAATAAGGGACGTTCTCCACATTGTGGGCACAGATAGCAATAAGGGATGTTCTCCACAGCGTGGGCACAGATAACAATAAGGGACGTTCTCCACAGCGTGGGCACAAATAACAATAAGGGATGTTCTCCACAGCGTGGGCACAGATAACAATAAGGGACGTTCTCCACAGCGTGGGCACAAATAACAATAAGGGACGTTCTCCACATTGTGGGCACAGATAGCAATAAGGGATGTTCTCCACAGCGTGGGCACAGATAACAATAAGGGAAGTTCTCCACAGCGTGGGCACAGATAACAATAAGGGACTTTCTCCACATTGTGGGCACAGATAGCAATAAGGGATGTTCTCCACAGCGTGGGCACAGATAACAATAAGGGAAGTTCTCCACAGCGTGGGCACAAATAACAATAAGGGAAGTTCTCCACATTGTGGGCACAGATAGCAATAAGGGATGTTCTCCACAGCGTGGGCACAGATAACAATAAGGGAAGTTCTCCACAGCGTGGGCACAGATAACAATAAGGGAAGTTCTCCACAATGTGGGCACAGATAACAATAAGGGACATTCTCTACAGCGTGGGCACAGATAGCAATAAAAGTTCACGCTAATTGTAGTGCTTATGTTCTGCTCTTAATGTGTTTTGTGTCACTGGCCCCGATTGAGTATACAGAACGCTGACTTGGTTTGACTTAAACTTATGAAGAAAAAAAGATGTGTTCAACAGACTGATGAGTAGCAATTTGTAAAAAGTGAAATAAAGATGTCAGCCTCCAGGTTTTTCTCACGACAGTTCTGCCCAGTCAGATTCCTTGTAAGTGCAAGCTTATTTGGCCAAATACAATTGATTCTGATTTCATTACATCACATTTCAGGCTAATATTCTTTGGGTTAGGTTAATATATCACCGGTATACTTAATGTTTGTCTTATTTCTAAACAGATATTGATGTTGAAGTGTAAATTCTTTTGAACAATGCATAGTGACGTGTTCTTTGACGTTTATTCATTTTCTTTTATTAAAAAGCTTTTGGGTTTTTTATATTTAATTAAAGAGGACCTTAAAGGGGAACTTCAGCCTAAACAAACATACTGTCATCAAGTTACATTAGTTATGTTAATTAGAATAGATAGGTAATATAATCTCTTATCCACCCTGTTTTAAAAGAACAGGCAAATGTTTGTGATGCATGGGGGCTGCCATCTTTGTCATGGGGGCAGCCATCTTTTTGGTTGAAAGGTGACAAGGAGCAGGAGACACAGTTCCAACTATCCTGTGTCCTGATTACCCCGGCTGCACACACTAGGCTTCAAATGTCAAATTCAAAATGTAAAAAAAAGAAAAAATGCACCAAAACAGAACGAGAACAACAAAATCAGAAATCCCATCATGCTTTGCACAACATCAGGGGAAAAAAGCCCGGGCAGTTTTCTTCTGTGCAGCTAAAAATGAGGCTTGTATAAGAGAAACAAAGTTCTGATGCTGTGAAACTGTTAAAGAAACACAAAGCCTTTTCAGTGCTGCTGAGTCGATTTTTAGTCCGGAGGTTCACTTTAACTCTTCTACAGGAGAGAAGGAAAACACAGAGAAAGCCATCGTTTGTGTATTTAGAAATAACAGCCTGTCTAATTCTCTAATGAGCCACTGTAATTTGAGCTGTCATTTTTGTCTGATCTGTGGCATGGTTAGTGCCATTCAGGAAGGCTATTTGTTGGCACAGGAACTTAACCATTTCGGTGCTCCCAGGAAAAAATAACGCTGCAGCATCTCAGAAGGAGTTCTGTGTGCTGTAACAAATAAATATTTTTCTGTAAAGGTAATTATGCTGTTGCTTATCTTTTAGAGCAGAGAGGAAATTGTTGCTGTAACATATTGTGCCACAGTGGGGGACCACAGAGAGGCTTGTGTGATTGTAGTTGTGCAGACATCTGCTGAAGGTAGCCATACATGGTTGATTTTTTCAACGATAAAGATTAGATCAATATTCTTGATCAGCTGTACTGTTTAAAAACTCATTTAATCCATCATACGCAATTCAGCTAGTAATGGAAGCTTCCATATTGCACAGTAATATTACATGCAGTTCAATCTGCAAGCACCACACTTGCTGTTTTTAAACTGTCTTTCGGTGTTGCACACAGAAGCTTTCTCGAGCCTTATCTACTGCAATCAGTGGCAAAATAACAGTTTTGCCGCTCAGCACGACATATCTTAGTGACTGTTTATTTTTTTGAGGCATGCTGCCTGGTGCGAATTGGAACCCAATCCCTCAGGCAACATTGCATGGCTGAAGCTGTACAGATGCATCGCTTACCTGCAGGCTAACGAAGTGTTCTTTTGCTAAGCGGCGGTAGGCAATGGAGCGGCGGAGTGACGTCATTCAGGAATGAGGTGAGTGGGCTGAACAGCCGAAGCGATACACCAGGCTGATTGCTGGGTGGATGAGGCTGCTGTACACATGCTGAGTTCTATAACGATCATCTTGGCTGAGTTTCATTTATCATTTATACACAGCTTTAACCTAATAACTAAAAAAAGAACTTAAAATCATGTGGCTGATTTGTTGGAACAGAGGAGCAATTTTAGCAGTTCTGCTTTAATAGAAAATTATTTTAAATTGATTAAGGAGGAGATGAAGATCTGTGCATTAGTACAGCAGGTATTTTATGTTTTTATTTTGCATATAATGGAACTTCTTATAAACCGTGGTTAGCACTCTTGCCTTGCAGCGATGGGTCCCCGGTTCAAATCCCAGCCAGGTCAACATGTGCAAGGAGTTTGTATGTTCTCCCTGTCTGTGTGGGTTTCCTCCGGTCACTCCGGTTTCCTCCCACATCCCAAAAACATACAGATAAGTTAATTGGCTTCCCCTAAAAAAAAAAAATTGGCCCTGGACTACGACACATACACTACACCAGGGGTCTCCAACCTTTTTGAGCCCGGGGCCCCCCATCCCGACCAAACTTTTCTCTGGGGCCCGGGGGAGGGGGGCGGGGGTTGGGGGGTTGTAGTTAGTGGCGGCGGCAGCCACCCCCACCCTTTTTTTCCCTGATTGTGAGTGTAGTATATACACTCTGCCCCTCAGAAAAACTGCCCAGGGACCACCAAGGGGGCCGCGGCCCCCAGGTTGGGGACCACTGCACTACACGATACATGCATAGACATATGACTATGATAGGCACTAGATTGTGAGCCCCTCTGAGGGACATTTAATGACAAGACAATATACTCTGTACAGCGCTGCGTAAGATGTCGGTGCTATATAAATACTTAAATAAATAAAATAAAAATAAGATAAATAAATGCACTAATTTAAAATGATGTTCTCACAGAAGCAAATAAAAACTGTGCCTAAGGTTGTGCCTAAACTAATTATCTTTATTTTATCTTTATTCAGACATATTCAGGTCTCTTCTGTGTGGTGATCAACCCTTACAAAAACCTGCCGATATACACAGAACAGATAGTGGAAATGTACAGAGGGAAGAAGCGCCATGAAATGCCTCCGCATATATACGCCATATCAGAAACCGCCTATCGCAGCATGCTTCAAGGTGAGCCGCCGTACTACAGGAATGTATTATGCTGTCTAATCTTACCTGGTAAAAAGCAAAGCAGATGGTTTCGGCGCTGTAGCTTTGGGCCCCAGTGCTTGGCTGCCCTTCGGCCGTGTGGCAGTAGATTGCATGCTCTGTGCTGATTTTTTAACCACTTTGGATGTGCAGTCATGCATTGAAGGAGATAACAGGAGAGACAATAGACTGGGTGCTAGAAATGAAGCTAAAGGGATGTGCAAAGATTCTAAAAGGTGAGTATAGATCCAGGTTAGGTGACCACTAGGAAGGTGATGTGTACATTAGGATGATCGAGTCAGGGAATACTTTACTGTTATGGCAAGTCACCCCTATACACAGCACCACTGCAGACCATATGTATCAATCAAAATAATATATTTTTATTACAAGCTTTGCAAACACATATCCATGATACACAAACATTTAAAAACATCTAAAAACAGCATAATATTGTATTTCCAGCCATATTCAACATAATGGGCCTGCTAGATATAATAATCTATTATGTTCAGTCTCAGTGGATGTATAACCTGTAACCACTGGGGGCTCAGAGAATGAGCCCCCTCGTGGATGAACCCGGGTTCAGTAAGAATTATAAAGTGCAAAAAATTGGAACCATGAAAGTGCATATAGTGCTACACAAAAACAATCATTCAACATATGCAATAACTGTGCAACCTTTGTCTGCAGTGGTGCTGTGTATAGGGGTATCTTTTCTCTTTAGTACTATTTATACATGCTCTACCCCAGCACACGCAGTCATTATTACTTGGGGTGCTGACAAACTCTTTTGTGTTATGGCAAGTCAGCTTTACTAGTTAGGTTTAGAAGTTTAAGGTTCAACATTAGGGAGGGTTTGTTTGTTAAAATACACTGGTATAGCAATAAGGGATGCAGAGGTTATAACCACACCGGGGCCTGTGGACCAGAGGGGCCCTCCTACAACAGCTGCTTTAGCTTTTCATTGGTGCTTGGCTGGTATTGATCGCCCTTATATCCATTATATATTTGAATAGTAGATGTAATTCTCAAACTGTTCCCCTCTCCTGCTTGAACCTCTCTTAGGCCTCTTGCACACCGCAAGTGATTCAGATTCCGCTTTTTAATCAGTTTTTACATCCGATTCAGATTCAGATTTGCAGTTTGCTCCCTGCACACTGCAAATCGGAATCTGAATCGGATGTAAAAACTGATTAAAAAGCGGAATCGGAATCACTTGCAGTGTGCAAGAGGCCTTACGCTGTGGCTGTCCTTGGCAGGTTTTGGTGCTGTATTTCAATTGCTAATGTATAGAGAGCTTGTGGGGGCTCAATGTAAAAGTCACATGGGGCCCAAAGCTTCTTAGCTACTCCACTGTTATGAAGGGAAATAAGGGTTAAACGTCTGGAAAAGGATTTCTTTTAAAGTACAGTGACCAGATTTTTGTGGCCTCAACCTGGGACGCGGGGGGGTTGTCTGATTGGTCTGCTCATGTCATGGAACCAATAACAGTGTCTCAATGTAGTAATAAGTGCAAGTTCTCTCTTTGAAGAGATTCCGTGCATTGGTGTAATCTGCAGCAGCCTGGGAAATGTTTGTGCTGATTGGTCTGCTCATGTCATGGAACCAATAACAGTGATTGGTCTGCTCATGTCATGGAACCAATAACAGTGTCTCAGTGTAGTTATAAGTGCAAGTTCTCTCTTTGAAAAGATTTCGTGCATTGGTGTAATCTGCAGCACCCTGGGAAATGTTTGTGCTTCAATATATCACTATTTTAGTGTTAGTGTGTTTGAACACTTTTCTTTTAAAATCCCCTCTGTTCACTTGGTTTTCTCTTCTCTATTTAGATCGTGAGGATCAGTCAATCCTTTGCACGTGAGTAAATAATTGTCTTTTTTTTTTTTTGCCTGTAGGGTTTAGCTCTCACAATTTCTATAATCAGAGCCTTGTAATTTATTACTTATAACAAATAGGTGCAAAATATCTAAAAACTAAATGATTACTGTACTAGAAGATGTCACCGTAGTGTTTGTAATGATCCAAGGTCCGCCCTGACAACTCCACCTAGCTGCATGCACCTTTTCAGCATAGCCGTGTTAATTATTTTCAAATGCTGACAGAAACACTGGTTGTATTCACAGACACAATTAGTTTTGGGCAGAAGAAGGCTTCCAGGCAAAGAACCAGGGTCTTTGCCACAGTCATTAGAAGTTTCCTGGTTACAGAGCACTGTTGTCAGGGGCGTTGCTAGCCCCAAGATCAGTTGCACGTGCCACGGATCTATTCTGGGGTGCCCCGGATGTCTCTCAGGCAGCGGACGGCAGTACTCACCTTCGGCAGCTTGGTCTCCAGATTCTGCAGACATCTACTCTTCTGGGCTTCTCCCCCTAGTGTCTGAGAATTAATCAAATGCTAAAGCTCATAGCATCTGATTCTCACTGTCTATTTATGTAATATGCTGCATTTTTTTTTGTATTAATAGAGAGTGGGGCTTCATCCAACATTTTTCTGGGCATGCCTACTTAGACCGCTGTTATGTTCATGTAAATTTTGCTCCACCCATCACCACACCCACATTCTGGCATGTGGCCACACCCATTTTTTGGCTGAAGTGCCCAAAGTGCCCCGGATCTCTTAGGATCCTAGCAACGCCCCTGACTGTTGTACTTCCAGGTTAAAGAACAGAGAGCTAGCATGAGATCACATGACTGTTGAGATGTTTAATACCCCCAGTGACCTGGAAGTACAGTACACACCTGTAACCTTATTTGCTGTGTCCCTTTCAGTCTTGGACTGTAAAGAAAAGCATAGCAGTCATTGGGACAGGAAGTTACAGATGGCAATAACAAATTACAGTAACAAAGTGTCTGTCTTGCCTACCCTGCAATAAGTATTTGTGCTTTTTTGCTGTACCTCCTCCTGTTGGAAAGATTAACCATAACACATGTCCTGCCAGAGTAGGGCATAAAGGTAGTGTCGCAAAATGGGAACACAGACAACATTCAGTGCTTAAAAGAAAACCTTCTTCTCTCGTACTTTTTGAATTGCAGTTAATGGTCAAACTGATGTTGTACTGTACATCTATCCTTTAAAGGACACCCAAAGTGAGAAGAATATGGAGGCTACGATATTTAATTCCTTTTAAACAGTACCAGTTGCCTGACAGCCCTGCTGATCTAATTGGCTGCAGTAGTGTCTGAATAAGACCAGAAACAATCATGCAGCTAATCTTGTCAGATCTGGCATTGTCAGAAACACCTGATCTTCTGCATGCTTGTTCAGAGTCTGTGGCTAAAAGTATTAGAAACAGAGGATCAGCAGGACAGCCAGATAACTAGTATTACTTATAAGGAAATAAATATGGCAGCCTCTATATCTGTCTAGTTGTCCTTTTAGCGTCCACCTATTGGGTAAAGTTTTATTAGACAGCAGCAGATGTATGTTGTTGAACTGACTGAACATAACCTTACTAGTTAGCTGACTTTGTTCCAACCTTGTGTCGAAAGATATGAGGGAACACTGTATGGATAATGTAAGTACATACTGTGGTTATGACTTTGTAGCCATGCTTTTTATGTTTAACTATGCTTTTATTATTTATGGTAATAAATCTACCTGACATTTTTGTGTGCTAAGAAAAGGTATTTAATGCTGGCCTCTCATTTACTTGGTGAGTTTCTCTGGGTAGATAAGGTGAAAAATAAATTATTTCCATGTCAGAATCCCACAGGCAATATTAAATCTTCCATATATTTACAGTGGTGAGTCTGGAGCAGGAAAGACAGAGAACACAAAGAAAGTCATCCAGTACCTGGCCCATGTGGCATCGTCACACAAGGGGCGCAAAGAGCACACCGCGCCGGTAAGCAACATGTGATCACTGGTGATTGGTGATGGCGGCTTAGCTGTTGCTACAGTAAGGCTGAATGGCCAGTAGAAAGCTAATAATTGTGTAGTCGTTACAATTGTTTTGCAGTTTCTAAATTGGGTACTGTAAATTAAATTGCAATACTGTAGGGGGGTCAGGGGAAAATTAGTTGAACTTACCCAGGCCTTCTAATGGACATCCTGTGCCCGCGCAGCCACTCACTGATGCTCCGGCCCCGCCTCCGGTTCACTTCTGGAATTTCAGACTTTAAAGTCTGAAAACCACTGTGCCTGCGTTGCCGTGTCCTCGCTCCCACTGATGTCACCAGGAGCATACTGCGTAGACTCAGTATGGTCTGCGCAGTGGTTTTCGAAATGAACTGAAGGCGGGGCCGGAGCATCGGTGAGTGGCTTCGCGGGCACAGGATGTCTGCGGAGGACCATTAGAAGCCCCGGGTAAGTTCAACTCATTTTCCCCCGACCTCCCTACAGTATTCCTTTAAGGGCTCATTCACACTAGTATTATGTGGTGACAATGTATTATACCATAGTGCCTAACCACCTGTGTTGCTTTCTGATGCAGTATTGACTCCATTCATTACAATGAACCGCTGATTCATTATAATGAAAGGAGCAGTGGTGCAGGAGCAGTGGTACACTAAAATATGTATGGCAGACACAACTGTGTACTGCAGTTCAGTACAGCGTTATTCCACAGCAAAGCAGTGGAAATATTAATCATTGCTTTCTCTGCAGTGTCTGATGTCCTTACAGATCGCACACTTTTTGAATTGGGTTCGTTCACACTTCAGCTGGCACAGCCACAGTGGTAACATACTTGTTTAGCATAGATACCTGTTCTGGGGGTCCACATGCACTGTGGAGTGGATGTATGCTATTGAATGAATGGCAATGCATCCCCTATCCAAAAAGCATGCAGGTCGGGATTGTTCATTGTGGTATCGAAATGGACAAACCCAGATACAGTGAAGGCTGATAATGTGGCTGATCCCATAGGAAAGCATAGGTCCATTATGCAAGTCCATTGGTCCACTGCTGTCCACTCTAGGAAACAATCCTGCAGTGGAACTTGTGTGGACAACCCTTAGACCTGACAATTAAGTGGCAACAAAATAGATTCTGAGTTGGATTTAAAGGATTTTTAATTGGGCATTCAAAATCTCTTGTCGGGTGGAGTCTGATATCATGCCAGACCACACCCCTTCCATTAAATTTCTGTAGGCGTATGCATCATGGGTCCAAAGCTCAGCTCTTCTTCCCCATCAGAAAGGACATGGTAGGGAGCACTGTTGTAAATCAGTAGTTTAAAGAGGAACTGTTGCGAAAATCTTAACATTTAAAACACATACAAACAGAGGCGGGACAAGGTCCTCCAGCACCCAAGGCTGAGACACCAAAGTGCGCCCCTCCATCCCTCCCACCCCAGCTGTCACACACTGATTGCTATTAGACTAAGAGGCGCCACAGGGCCCACAACCTCCCCAACACCTTAATCTCTAGTTATCTGGCTTGAAGTCACTGCTATGTATCCCCTTTTCTTATTTCTTTCTGCTTCAAACACAATTAGGAATGACAGCTGAATGAATTGTGCTCCCCCTCCTACACTGCGCCCTGAGGCTGGAGCCTCTCCAGCCTATGCCTCGGCCCGGCCCTGCATACAAATAAGAAGTACATTTCTCCCAGAGTAAAATGAGCCATACATTACTTCTCACCTATGTTGCTGCCATTTACAGTAGGTAGTAGAAATCTAACATTCCGACAGGTTTTGGGCTAGTCCATCTCTCCATAGGGGATTCTCAGCATGGCCTTTATTTTTAATAAAGACATTCCCTGAAAAAGATTTATACAGTGATGCTGGCCAGCCTCCCTGCTCGCTGCACACTATTTTGGCAGTTGGACAAAGCAACTACCATTCACTAAGTGCTTTTAAAAATAAAGAAAACCCAGAGAACCCCTCTGAGAAGATGGGCTACTCCAAAATCTGTCGGTAATGACAGATTTCTACTATTTATTGTAAGTGACTGCATCATAGGAGAAAAGTAATGTATGGCTCATTTTACTCTGGGAGAAATGTACTTCTTATTTTGTATGTGTTTTAAATTTTAAGATTTTGCGACAGTTCTTCTTTAAGGAGTGGAGTGAGTGGGGTTAAAATAATTTACAATGTTCTACAGTTTTACTGTATAAAATAATGTTGTTAGTCAGACATTCCACAATGTAATGTCACTAGCATGTGTCCAGGGGTCTCCCAAGGTCATGAAACTATCCAGAACACGTATTAGCTAAACTGTTGGCTGCAGCAAGTGCATTACCTGTATTGAAATCTCTTTTATCCATTAGAACTCAAGAAGAAGTTGCTCAATAGAAGTGATAAAATAAAAATGTTTAGTTGAAGCTACCTTATTTTTTGATTTGAATATACCATGAACTGAATAAATTAGTCCAACAAGAAATTAGCAGTTTCCATTCACAGGGTCAGTCCACCTAAATCTGATAATGCAAACATTAGTGGACTATACCCCACACTGCTCTACCTCATTTCTCAGAAACTCTGGTAATGAGGTCTCCCCTCTGTAAGTGGTCCTACTACCCATAACTTGGTGTTTGGTGCTTCTGCTGCATTCTCTACAATATAACATGATTAAATATGCAACAGAATGTGCCATACTCTTGTAATGGCTGCAGCAGGTGGATAAGCCTGGAGACTGAGATCTAGACATCCCTCTGCCAGAATCCCCGGGAGGTAAACATGATTTGCTCTGTCAATAGATGGACTGACCCTTTAAAGTGGGATTCAAGTCCCTAAACTAAAATGCATGTATTTGCTCATAGGTTTTTAAAAAACAAACATTTGAAAGCATTCCATGTGTAAAAATGTTAATGCAGAGAGTACTATAAGATTGTACTGCTCTGCTGATGGGCAAATGTAATTATTGCTGGCCAGAAACTCTCTGCCTGGTCTCTTCACTCTGCTCCTCCTCTGCTAAAGTGACTCGTCAGTCATTACCACGGTGACATGTTTATTCCACAGAGGAGGAGCAGAATGTAGAGACCAGGCAGGAGCTTCTCCTGGCCAACAATGTTTACATTTGCTGATTAGCAGAATAGTGATAACTTGTAGTGCTCTCTGCATTGAAAGTAAACATTTTTATACATAGATAATGCTTTAAAAAATGTTATGTACCTAAAGCAGCCCATACACTCAGCCGATTTTCTGGCCGACCGATCGATCGCGATCGATCGATCGATCGCAAATCGGTTGGCCAATCGACCGATCGACGGCCGATTTCGATCGATTTCGATGGATTTCCATCGAACTAGCAGGGTGGAAAATTTAGGTCGATCTGATGAGATTGCTTATCAGTTTGCATTGGCCTTAATGGAAATCTGATGGCAAAAAAATGCCATCAGATCGAATTTCAACAGATTTCAAACTGAAATCTATTGGAATTCTATCCTGGTAAAAAATGTTCTAAAAACGCATCAGATAGATCATCAGATGCATTTCTTATCTGTCTGCTGCCAATCTGACGAGTGTATGGGCACCTTAAGAGTAGGTACTTAAATTTTAGTTTAGGGCGTTTAATCCCACTTTACGTGTTATTTGCAGAATTCAATTATAAGCCATGTCGGACTATTCAGTATAACATGATTTAACAGGAATACATTTATGATCTTTGTCAGTCCAGTAAACAGTATACCAGCATATGTAAAGTCCAGTTTCTTCTGAGAACAGTCCTGCCACTGGAACTGCAGACAGGAAAAATGAAAACAGCTGATGTGTAAACAGTAATTAATATTTTTTATTACATTGTTTGCACGTGTCACCGTGGGATCACACATGTTGCATGAGTTTTGTGATTAAAAAAACACTGCAATGTATGTCTCTTGTATAGACACAGAAGCTGCACACTTGCTGTCAGGAGAGCTGTGGCCAAAGTTTCATGGCAGCCTGTTCTCCTGCAGTGCAGTGACTGTCAGCAGAACGTCTGTAGTGCGTGGTCACTAACTGTCTTTGTTGATTTTCTTGTGCACTTTACTAATACCAGGTGGAATCTGTCAAATTTTTTAAACACAAGGCAAGTTGACTTTGTGTGCATCCTGCATGTGTTAGTTAGTGAATGCATGCCACTAGTACAACGGTAGTGTTGCACAGACTTGCACATTTGTGGCACATATACAGCAAAATCACGTCAAGGAATACTTGGTTGACTCCACCCAAAAGTGATTTTTCTATTTCAAGTGGATGCAATTGGATTCTTATAACACTCAGTACCTGACTGTTGGGAGTATCCTTCCAGTGTCCAAGCCCTGGTCCACCACCTAAACCAGTAGAAAATGCTAGTAATTTATTAGGTCCAGGTATCAATGTAACATGTATCAGTGCTACGCAGGTCTTTCTTCGATTTTTATCTTCCTGTTCATATCTGCAGCTGATTCCCCGAACAATGCAGATGATTAAAACATGACAACAGGACACTATTTGGAAAACGGCACACCCATAATGCTATTTTTATCAGCATGAGCCGTTCATCTACTATCGAACCCAGGTGTAACTTTCTGTCCAGGTGCTTAATCAGGAGAGAATTTTTTTTTATACAGAAGTTTAAGCTTTCAAGTGTTCTTGGCCTGATGACAGTGGTGACAGTGACACTGGTCCCATATGTTCCCCAAAAGTGACATCAATTGGCTGGGTCTCAGGTAAAGCTGCCAATGGACCTTTTTCACAAAGCAGTCACTCCACGGTATAGTCTCTCCATATTACAGTCTAACAGGGCAGTCTATGCACACAGTCAGCTCTCCAGTGGGCAGTTACTGGTTCTTCCTTTGAAGCATTGTCCAGACTATTTTAGATTCAAGTAACTGCTTGGGTAAGGAAGGCAGAACTTTTTACGGCATGTTTGCCAATATGAATAATATATAAAGAATCAATGGACAAAGATGTTGGAATGATGACAGAGTAACTCGGCTACAGACTGCTGCTTTTGTGTTGAGAAATAAGAAGCCAGTGAGTGATATTACCAGATAGCATCCATCCCACACAGAAATATCAGTTATGGGTGGACTTATTCTTTAACTTCAACTCACAGCGTTTGGCATCTGACCACATGCTGGCATTTCAATTGGTTGTGAATGCTTAATGAGTCTTGCTATTTAGCATACAGTAAATACCTACACACCACAAGTAGTGTATTAGATTAGCATCCTTAATGCTTATCAGCAAAGAAGATGTTTGTTTGTAATAGATAGTAGAATGTAGCGTGCTTTCATATTCATGTGTTAGATGATTGTTTTGCTACCTCTCCCTTACATTGTGTTCTCATTCATGTAACTCCTCTAATAGTTTGATGGACAGCAATAGCTGCAGTGACATCTACAGGCCACTTACCAGCATAATAATGCCAGAAATTCAGTTACAGCTGATACTGTGAGTTTCGCACAACATACACCAGTTAACATATACAAAATAAGTCTATTTAAGTCTATATAAGTTGTATTTGAGCTAGTTGAACTTCAAAGTATTTTTGCTTCTAGCAGTTGTGCGGGGTATTGGATGTAAACCAGAACAGAATTTTGCTTCACTCCATTTATGAAAGTGCAACTAACATGACAGCAGCTAGGTTGGATCAAGTAAGGTGTTGGTATTGAATCTACTCTGCTGGAGTCTGATATATTTCTCTTCAGTTTTTGTACAATGAATACCATAATTACTACCTAATTTTAGAAAGAGCGTGTTTCTTAGTTTTACCCATTAGCTAAAGCAAATTCCAGCTCCGTAGTTGGTGTCGGGCAATAGTGTCCTGTCTGTGGCGGCAGCAGATACCCAGCAGGATGGATTTGCAGTGATTATGCCTCTTTTAGATGTACGGCTGAAGTGTGCGCTTGTCAATAGTTCAGTCTGCCGGCCAAGAGCACCTTTCGGCTGCAGTTTATTACAGCTCAGTGGCAGTGTTTGTACCACGCCTGTCAGTCTTTGATGGGGTGGAGTTACCTGGGCAGTACATTGTGAACCAGTGATGCAGTACAGGGATCCGCCTCTCATGCACCCATGCCGAGTGCTAGCAAGCGCCCAGCCGGTGCACAGGAGAAGCTGACAGGTATTGAATTCACTGCCTGCAGTTAGGAATGATCAATGAGATGAAAATATTTCCGAGTTCATGCAGGGTTATGTAAATTTGTATGCAAATTTATGCAACTTGAAAATGGACCAATCAAGTCCCACCCAGGATTAAATTGATTGGTCCATTTTTAAGATGCCTAAATTAACATACAAATTTACATGATCCCGCATGAACTTGGAAATATTTGCATCTCCTTGATCAGCCCTACCTGTAGTCTCCCATGTAATAAGGGCCTTACTGTCATTACACGCATCCCAGAGTTCACGTCTGCCACTTGCCACTCTGTCCCATAGGCATGATCATAAATAATTGGCGTGGACAATACACCTTTATGTGTACTTATTCAGAATCAAAATGGCTTCAGGGCAGTTTACAGATGCCTCACTACCTTCTTAGGTGAATAGTCAGGCTTTCCTAGTTTTTGTTCACAATAATGCCTCTTGTACATTGTCTTATTGTCTTTTGGAGACACCTATGTTATTTTCCGTCAAAAAATTACTTGCTGGTTGATTAAAAGTAACTTTAAGTCAAAATTTGCCAGGGTATTAATAATTATGGGCAACACTGTATATTGGAGGTGAAGCCTTAGATCAGCAGGGAAGCCATATGGGGGACATGGGGAAAAGCAGTAAACACTAGGGAACTGTATAGGGGAGGGAGGGAGAACCACTGGACACCTGGAAACTGTATAGGGGAGGGGGGTGGACCACTAGACACGGGGAACTGTATAGGGTTGGCAGGGGAGCCATTAGACACCAAGGAACTTTTATAAGGGAGGAAGGTGTGCATTAGACATTGAGATTGGCCCGCGAGTAGTTTTCAGTGTTCTATTCCTGCCCACTTTGTATTTGAGTTTGACACCCCTGATCTAGATAATCAGTAAAAACTCTGCCTTCAGATATGTATACTTTCTACAAGAGAGGGTGTCCCCAGTAGTTTTGGGGTAGGTTGATGTGGTGACATCATTATCTTTGCTGCACTCCTTAGCACATAGGGGTGTGCCTCATACAGGGCTTGAACCATGTTAGGGACTGCTGACTAATGGTTGCCGCACCTGCAGTATGTACATAGGTATGAACACTTCAGAAGTCCTGAGGGTAAGGTTGTTCTTTTTACTGTAAAGCTGACAACCACACTAGAAAGGTGAAGTCATGCTACATGCTATTGCCTGGAGATCAGTCTTAAATGTTTCTTATTTAAGAACCCCGATCATGTTTGGCATTTTATCAAGCAATAAAACTTTGTGTTAATTTTTTTTATTTGAGAAAAATCCAAACCATGCAATAGTTTCGGCATACATGATCTGGAGTTATTAGTATTTGAAGTATTTGAAGATCTGGTAGACCAGATTGTACAAAGGTAACCTGCCCTAAACTACAACTGTCACCATATCAAACTGCTCAAAGCAAAGGCATATACAGTATAGTGGTGAAAAATACTGCTAAAAGGCACTGGTAGCATGAAGAGCAATTCCCTTCTTAAATTGCCAAATATTATATACTGACTGAAAACCAAAGAGGAGAGGTTAAAGTGTTACTATAAAGTGTGTCAACTAGACAGAAAACTGATCACTCCATTAATGCCTCCTCTAGACTCCAATCCATTTGGTCGGCCTTCCTAGTTTCTGGCTAGGGAAGTATTGGTTGTCATGTGATTGCTGAATACAGATGCTGGCAGCCATGTGGGCTCTGGGTGCAGGTACAGGGTTCTGGCTAATGGTGGGTATCGAGAGTCATGCGCGTGTTGATTACAGGTACTTAGTGCTGGGTACTGGGTGGATTGGGAAGGGTCACTGTGGGTGCAAGGCTGAGGGAGAGGTCACTGTGAATGCTGGGTAGGGAGAGGTCACTGCTGCCAGGGAGACACCATCTTACCTGCTCCCACACAGGTGGTTACACTAGGATTCCTGTATGGCACTTCTTTACTCCAAAGTGTCCAAGATGGGGGAGGAGCTTTCCTCAGGGTGGGTGGGGCTTCCCACAAGCAGTGGGCACGGCTTATCATGGCTGAGGGCAGAGCTTCGTTTTTGCAGCCAAAGGGGCCTTTTAATGTGAATTTTAAAAGGGGGGGTGCTTGGGAACCCAGAGCACCCCCCTCTGCACGTGCCTGCCTCTGTGATCCAACAACATGGCTTTTGTACCTGTGAGCCACCTCTATGGCTAGTGTCCCTGTGATCTGATAACACGGCTAGTGTCACTGTGATCCACCTCTATGGCTAGTGTCCCTGTGGTCTGATAACACAGCTAGTGTCCCTGTGATCTGATAACACAGCTAATGTCCCTGTGATCTGATAACACAGCTAGTGTCCCTGTGGTCTGATAACACAGCTAGTGTCCCTGTGATCTGATAACACGGCTAGTGTCCCTATGAGCGGACCTGAAGTCATAACTCCTCTCTGCTCTAAAAGATACACAACAGCATAATAACCTTTACACAAAAAAACTTTCTTTGTTGCAGCTGATTCAAATCCTAAAATAAATCTGCACAGTTTCTACTTCCCGATTCATGGAAGCAGAGATATTGTTTACAGCTTGTGCTTTCAAATGGGCTTATCTGCTTATCTGCCATAGGCAGTCATGTGACATGGGGGGAGATTAAATTATGGTACATATAGTGATTAGACACAAATGAGGGGGAATTACACAGGCTAAACTCTTTAAATACATACAGGGTGCATTTCTGTTGTTTTCCTTGTGTCCTGTGCAAGAGTTCAGGTCCACTTTAAGGATGACTTCAGCAGATTATACTGATATAGTCTAATGATGATAATCAGGATATTTATCTAATCACAGTAGACATTATTCCAGTGTTGGGAAAGCAGGAATAGGAGGGTGCGGTGGGGGTGTCTAGGATTGTGAGGGAGGCCAAGGTTTTTTATGCTGCTTGCCAACCAGGTCAACCACTGCAGCGCTAATTTCGAAGTTTACATTGTGCAAGCTTTTTCTATTTTTTTAGATTCACGTTTACCTGGAAACTGTATGTCAGTTGAATGCCAGCATTTGTACTAGGTTAGCAAACAAAAATGTTTTCAGTTAGTTAATAGGAGTATTGCTGGAATATTCAATTTACTATCTATTGCTAGCACAGTGCAACCGCCACAAGCACATTTCATTAGCGGCCATTGTTGGGTGATCCTCGGTTATTCATACCATTCAGAGAAGCAGGAAATTATAGCCTGGGGTTGTACTGATGTTAATTTAGGTGCTAAGTGCCATTATTATTAGTAAGAGACAGAGGTTGTGTTACACATTAACTCCTGAGAACTAGTGACTGAGGTGTAGACGTAATGACATATGGGAACAGGTGCCTGAAAGGCAATGCTGAATCATTTATTACCTCTTCAGTGCTGCTTTGTTTAGATTCTGCTGTTTGCTTGATGTTGCATTATAACTGATGGCAAGATAAAATATAGGGATCGATAAGTGTATATACACATTACAAAGCTGTGGGCAATCTGTACTCATTAGCTTTTACAGCAGCGGTTTATTTGCTCTTATGCGACCTCACAGTGGAGAACTGAAGCCCATCAAAGTATCAGTTACAGAGAATAGTCTCTGTTTATGGTCACATGAAAGTGAAGGTGTCCATAGACATTTCAGCAGATATAAGTTACAGTTGTACAGTATGTTGTGTAGTCTACAGATGACTGTTGCAGCAGATATGTCACTTGACAGGCAGCCTACTGGGCCAATCAAAGTCATTGCCAATTAGAAGGCATAAGTTCATAGTGTTCGCTATGCTACTCTGATAAGGTACGCTAACTCTGATAAGGCATATCAACTCTGATATGGTATGTTAACTCTGATAAGGCAGGTCAACTCTGATAAGGCATTTTAACTCTGATAAGGCACGCTATTTGTTATAGTGAATCGACCCCATTGTGTAGTTTACAGATGACTTTTGCAGCAGATATGAGTTACAGTTGCATCGGATATTGTGTAGTCTACAGACGACTGTTGCAGGCAATTTATTCAGTCCCGGACATAGGTCTACTGAGGTCGTTCATACAGAAAGTCAAAAAAGGAATGAGATGAGGAATGTTCACATGGCCACATAGCAGGCAATGTGCTGATCCAGAAATCTGATCAAAAAGCCATCAAACCTCTTCCACAGCTCGATTTGTTCTGCTCATCACAAACCTGCACAACTAATGATTGACTTGCCTGATCTGTAAAAAAAATACCACCACTCCCAAGCATTCTTGCCAGGCCTGCATTTACATCATAAGAGCCTATAGGCACAAATGTCCTGGCACCCACCTAGACTGCCCTCCATGAACCTACAAACCCCCACCGAACCGCACTGCAAGTGTGCTGGCTGTCCCAGCTATAACTTCTCCATTACTTCCCTTGCTCACCATAGGTAGCTACAGTTGCCGCTTAGGTAGCCAGAGGTACTCTCAGAATTAAGTAGCTAGAGGTGCCCCATCTGAAGGGAGATCTTGTCAGTGGAATGCCGAGAGCTGGGTAAGTAACCTCTCATTTACGCTTTCATCAAGACTCTGTATAGGGAAGAAGGGAGGCACTTGGGGAGGGGAGTGAGCCGCCTTTCTATCATCAGGCGCCTGTAGGCACATGCCTACAGTGCCTTATGGTAAATCCCACCCTGATGCCAGTAATCTAAATTGACCAGATTGGCAGCAGTAAAAAGGTAGAAAACTTGATCTGTCTGTGACTTCCCTTTAGAAGGATTGTTGGAACTGGCCAGCAATTTTTTTAACAAAACTTCCATTTTTTTCATTGTACCCATAAGCATGAGATGTTTGCTGATAGATGGAAATTAAGGTTAGGGGGTTGGGGTTAGGCATAAGAAAGGGTAAATGTGGTCAGATTGTGAGGGTTACCAGTCAGGAATGGCTTAATGTCGTGGGAGGAGATTAGTGCTCTGGAAGATGTTAACATTGGGTAGGGGATATCAGGATGAGGCATTTCAAATGATAAAGGATCGTTAAGGGACAGATGATCATTGTAGAAAAGTGCTGATAATCCAGACAAAATCACTGCCAAAAAGGGAATAGCAGAATGTTGATAATGGCAATTACTTATGTCCTAGAGGCCTAAGCTTGCACTTTTGTCATACACTTCTAGCATGTGTAATACTACTGTAGAGCCTATAGGATACAGCAGTGGTCTTATGTAAACAGCGCTGCTGGTGCTACAGGCGCCGGACGCAGAACATGTGAAGGGACTGTACTGTATTGTGCTTTTCATAGGCTCTGCACAGGGAAATGTAAGTAGTGGAGGCTATTTACTGACTTTCCAATACAGCCAGTAGAACCAGCTGAAAACCTTCCACCAAAATGCTCAGAGCTAATAAGCCAGTAATGACTTTCCAAATAGCTTGGCTCAGGATTTTGCACTGTAGAGATGAGTACTACTACAGTAACTGCCAGTTCTCACTTGTTTCTTTTCCACTGAATACATCTATAGAAATGAGCAATTACACAATCGTAGCCCACAGCAGTCATATCAGAAACATAATTATGCGATCGCTGAGGCCTTGTTCACACGTGTAGACGCAGATGGCCTTGTGAGCGGAACGCAACATGTGGGATCGCACACCATCTGCGCTGCCGTGCATTGCCCTGCTGATCCCATTCACTACTGTGATTGGGTCCACGTTGCGCTTAGCCACAAAATGTGTATGTAGTTTGAACATCAGAGAGTGCGTTCTATGCACAGCAACGCGTATAGTGTGAACAAGACCTTACATGCAACACATCTCCTTGCCTTCTGCTATAAGCGCATGTAGTTCAAACATGAGACAATGCAGTCTATGCACTTCTAATGTACTTTCATGTCGCAAACCATATACAGTATGTTGCAAAAATGCGCACGGCAAGCGTATAGAGTGAACAAGGCCTTACAACACATTTCCTTGCCTTCTGCTATAAATTGGCTGAAACTGAAAAACAAACATTTGGTCGTCTGAAAAGCTATTGCGTTGCTTCCATCACATTGTGTTCTGTTACTCCCGTGTTTGTCATCATTTTCCTCTGCTGTTTTCATTTGTGCACTTAGCATATTGCCAGTATTATTTCTTTTGAGTCAGTGTCTTTAGAGTTTTTTATTATTTGCTGAAATCCATTTGTGTAATCACTAACATTTGTGCTATGTATTTTTATTTTATGTACTTTGTTTTTTTCCCCCCAGAACACCAGTACTATGTCATATGTGAGTACTTCATTTGTTTTATTTTATTTCCTTCTCTTTCTTTCACCTTCTGTCATTTGATTTTTTACACTCATCCTCATTATGCTGAGTGCGCTCATTTCAGCTCATTTCAGCTTTTCAGTACAAGCATTTAAGCAGGTTTGTAAATTGCATGGTCTTTAAAAAAATAACGTGTGTCCTTATACAATCACCGCATTGGCACAGTCAGTGCTAAACTGAAGTTGGAAGATGATTGCTGGTCTAGCGTCAGTGTGTAGCTCTATAATAAGGGGAATTTTGCTTCTACATCTGGCACCTGACCACACTGACCTGTCAGACTTCCTGTAGCTGCCCCATGTTCTTGAACCTGATTTGTAATATCTCTTTCCTCAGTATAATACAAGATCTTCAGTAAGGAACATTGCATTTGTTAGTATGTACTGGGTCTCAATCCACACTACAGCAGTCTGAATTAGGCCTCTTTTCCCTGGATGGCCAAACTGCTTGTTTGTCAAGCAGTAAGGGTGTGTCCCGTATGACGAGGTCAGCGTGGAACTCCAGTGAACAGAAAGAAAAAGAAAACACAGAAAAACAGGTTCTCCTTACCTATGCTGCAGAGATTAAAGATACTGTGTTAATAACCTGAAGAAGCAGGTGAAACCCCCCAAAACACGTTTTGTTCTTTAGTGTCCATAAAATTATTCTGTGAAGTGTACCCAAGCCGAAGTTCGGGTACAAAATAAGATACTCATCTAAAGAGAGGGAAGCCTCATGATCCTATTGAGGCTTCCCTCGCTGGTCTTTTATCCCCCGTCGCTGATCGTGGTCCGCCCAAAGATTATCGACAAGGCATTGTCACTAATCCTATCGGGGGCCACACAGCTCCTCTTCCGCATTCATTGGCGCACAATAGACACTCGAGCGCACCCACGCAAGTGCAACAGGCTCCATGCAATTGCGCGGGCTGGCTCCAGGGTCTACTGCGCGGCCATGAATCTGTAAGAGAAGCTGCTTGGCCCCGATGTGGAGAGGAGCTGCGCTCAGCAACAGGGGGACTGCGGACCACCGAGGGAAGCCTCAATACCATCCTGAAGCTTCCCTCTCTGCAGGGTAATGTGTAGTTTTGAACCCGAGCTTTGCCTCAGGTTTGCTTTAATCTCCATATCGTGGTAAGACTGTTCTTTATTAACTCCCAAACTTGTAGTTTCCACTCACACTGGGGTACCTCCTCCCACCCTGTAACGTTTTTCAATCAGTTCAGCTGCCCGTTACATGCTGACCAATGGCAACGTTCGGTAACACCACATCTGTCACATTTGACATGCGGCAGCATAATGTCTCACGTTAATTCTGAGCACGGCAATGGCCGTGCCCAGATGCAGCTACATGGGGGGGTGGGGGGGGGGGCTGCTTGTCCACCACCTGTGCTGAGCGCTAGCAAGCGCCCGGCTGGGGGAAGGGGACAGTTGGCATGCAGTGAATTCACTGCCTTCAGTTGCTTGTGGAAAAGAGATCCTATTTAGCTATCTTCTAAAGGCATGTTTACATGTGCCCAGACACCCATCATCTGCTCGCTAGCGATTGGGCATGCAGTTGTTGATGGTGCACACAGGCAGATCCCTAAATAGCAACATATGCTTATCAGCAGATAGCTAGAGTGTTAGTACTGAGAAAGGCTGTCCGAAACACAAAAACAGAAAAAGGACCATTGGATAATTATCGCGGGGGACACCATGAGGGGAGGAGAAATGTGCACAAAATGGGAGAAGGCGCCCCAATGTAGTATGCAGTGGATAAGGAAACAGTCTTACATCAGGTGGGAAGTTTAAAGATATTCATTTTATTGGATACAGGAAAAGACAATGCATTCCGCGGGACCTGCCTGCTTCCTCAGGTCTACAGTACAGTGTCTTATGAGTCCATTCACTGCTGCCACCTCGGTCAACTCTCTTCCTGTCCTATTGTCAACTTTCTCTCACTGATGATAATATTATAGTTATGTCAACTTTCTCTCACTGCTGATAATGCTTTTATGTCAACTTTCTCTTATTGCTGATAATACCATAATTATTGGTAGGTGTTATTATCATATGGGTGTACTGATATATTAAATCTATAGCATTGATGTCAAACAGGCTTTTTTGGCTCTCAGCAATATGTTATGTTACTCTGTCTCTGCTTGCCCATATATAAAGACCCAAGTTCAGACATAAGGCTTTTCTATACATTTAATAAACTCATTATGTATAAAAAAATTTGTTTAACGACTTGCTGTATCACTATTATAGATCTACAGCGGTCGGCACTCCACTTTAAGTCACACGAAGAATGTAGAAACCTCCCTTCAGATACTCTCCAGTTTTGTTCTTTAAAAATAACAGCTTTTTTTTTACAAAACATTTTTATGCATAATTTATTTAAAACCATGTTCTATCAAAGGCAAATAGAAAACAGTGTCTGAACTTGATCTAAACACAGTGCCCGGTGCCTATGAAGAGTAGCAATAATCCTATTGTATTTTTTCTTAGGGAGAGCTGGAACATCAACTCCTGCAGGCCAACCCTATTCTGGAAGCTTTTGGTAATGCCAAGACTGTGAAAAATGACAACTCATCCCGATTTGTAAGTGCCGCTTCTGTGTCACCTTGTGATTTCTTTTTCCACAATTTCTGTTTGATTTCAAATGAAGTATTAAGTTGCAATAGATATATTTACTCCTGCAGCTAACTAGCTGTCAGACTGGGGGTCCTTTTCAATAAACTGAGTTTAATGTGATATGATATGTATTAAATTTATTTAAAAAAAACTTTTTCGGGTTCATCTGTTATCTTTGTATATATTTATTTTTATTTTCACATCTGCAGGGCAAGTTTATCCGAATTAATTTTGATGTCGCTGGCTACATCGTTGGAGCCAATATTGAAACGTGTATCCTTTTCAAACCATGATTCATTTAATATTATTCCATTTGCACCATTGGAAGGAAGTTTATCAGGTAGCTTATGTGTAGGGTGATGTACAACCAAAGTCAGATGATCTGTCATTTTGTTATAATCCTTGCTTAGTGGCCTTTGTATTTTTGTCTGATTTGCTTACAGTAGGTAGCTGTGTTGTATTTAACATTTTCTGTATGTGCTTTGTTGGAATAAACGGAGTTAGATAAGCATTCTTCTGTTTATACCTAAGAATTGAACATTATTATTATTATTTAAATTAATTATATAAACAAAGAAAAAATTGGCTCTTGGGTGCCAAATTATTTAGTATTTATATAGCGCCAAAATCTTCTGCAGCGCTGTACACAGTATGTTGTCTTGTCACTAACTGTCCCTCAGAGAGGCTCACAATATAATCCCTTCAACAATCATGTGTCTATAGTAGTTTAGGGCCAATTTAGAGGAAAGCCAATTAACTTATCTGTATGTTTTTGGGATGTGGGAGGAAACCGGAGTGCCTGGAGAAAACTCACGCACACATGGGGAGAGCATACAAAGTCCATGCAGATACTGCCCTGGCTGGGATTTGAAGCAAGGACCTAGTGCTGCAAGGTGTGAGTCTATCCACTATGCCACCGCGCCGCCTTTCTAATATACCCAGCAACTCTTCGTGCAATTGTTTATCAGAGGAATGGTGTTGTTTTCTTGTTTTGGAAGAGGGGCGAGTTTTCATCTGCCGGACACCTGCAATGATTTTACTGAAGCATGTTTTATATTGGCAACATAGAGGGACAAGTTTATGAATCAAAGCACAATGTTGCCATAAATCTGCCTCGTAAAAAGTATCACTGCCTTTGTTTTGCCTTGCTTTGTGTTGCACAACTCATAAATCTCATTCATTGCCTTTGTGCTGAAGGTTTGTTTGCTTCGTTGTTATGAACAGAAGGAAAAAAATGTTTTTTACTTAAATATGCTGTCGCTGTTCTATTTTCTTGAGAACCCTTAACTGCATCCTTCAGATTTACTGGAGAAATCTCGAGCAATTCGCCAAGCTAAAGATGAAAGAACATTCCACGTTTTTTACCAGCTGTTAGCGGGAGCGGGGGAGCATGTGAAAAGTAAGAATTGTTCTGGTTTGTGTGCAAATGAGCACCAATCCATGCTTCAAAATGTGGGAGATATCCAGAGATTTCTAATTAAAGAGGAACTCCAGCCTAAACAAACATACCATCATTAAGTTACATTAGTTATGTTAGTTAAAATAGATAGGTAATACAATATCTTATCCACCCTGTTTTAAAAGAACAGGCAAATGTTTGATTTCATGATGGCAGCCATCTTTTTGGTTGAAAGGAGGTGACAGGGAGCATGAGACACAGTTCCAACTGTCCTGTGTCCTGAGCACCTCTCCCAGTTGCTAGGCAATATGAATAGCAACATAGGAAATCCCATCATGCTCTGCACAGTATCAGTGAAAAAAAGGCCGGGCTTTTTTCTTTGATGGTTGGAGCTTAGCTAAAAATGCAGCTAAAAATGATGCTTTGGTAAGAAAAACAAAGTTCTGATGCTGTGAAACTGTTAAAGAAACACCAAGCCTTTTCAGTGCTGCTGAGTAGATTTTTAGTCCGGAGGTTCCCTTTAAAGTGACGCTAAAGCGAAAAAAACACAAAAAAAAACTTAGGATATAATGAATTGTATGTGTAGTAAGGATACTTAATAGAACATTAGCAGCTAAGAAAAGAGTCTCATATTTTTATTTTCAGTTATATTGTTTGTTTGTTTTATAACATTCTGCTATAAATGCAATTTACAAACTACACTCTGCATTTTAAACTATGAAACAGAGCAAAGCTAATGACTATTTCAACTTCCCTACAGTAAAACCTTATCTAAAGCTGTGTCTCGCTGTTTCTTTGATTTATAAGTGCTTCAGAAAACAGCACTGTAGCCAACCCAAACTGGGTCGAAGAGCTCAGAGAATCTCTTTTGCATAGATAACATTTCTTAACTCTTCCTGTACTGCAAACAATATGAAATTATTTTCTTTGCTACTAATGTTCTATTTCTTATCTGTACTACACATACATTCATTCTTTTATAAGTTTATTTTCACTTTAGATTCCCTTTAATGAAGTTTTGTGCTTTGTGCCTCCTTAATGTGCAACATTTATCGGAAGACAATACAAAATGCAAAATGAGCCCTTAGAACAAAATAATTAGTCAAGTAAGGCAGCTGAGTTATGTAGCGGCACCTTGGGGTTCTTGTGCTTCCTGTTCTGCTCATTATGCTCCCATTGTCAATTTGCTTTCAGGAAGTTACACATCGCTGCAGACTGAAAAGTTTGGCAGTAGAGATGAATGAAACTGCCAAATGTCAGAATGACAAAACATTCATGGAAAAACTGGCATTTTCTGCTTTAAAAATGATATCCACTTTATTTAAATACACAGCAGTAAAGAACGAATGTAAGGTCTCTAGAATAACCGTTTAGAGCAGGTTTGTCAAACAAAGTGGGCTGAAATTGAACACTGGATTAATTTGCAGGCCAACCTCAATGTCTAGTGGCCACACACCATACCATTTTTTAAATATATCTGTTCAATTCAAGAATAGCAATCAATTTTTCTGACTGATTGTAACAATTCACAAATCTGACCAATGTAACAAACACCTATGTTCAATTTTTCCACAATCATTAATAAAATACAGTACAATACAATAACATTTCTATAGCGTTTTCGTTAGTGGCCACCTTTAGTTTGGTCGTTTAAGATATAACCTCCAGTAGACCGGCAGTTCCGATAGTTACTTCTTTTTAAAAAGAACTCTTAAAAGACATTCTTAGCAGTGTGTTCACCTTTTCACATTATTGTTAAAAGAAAAACTGCAAAAATAATTCTTAATACATTGTTTGGACGAATAAGATGAAGATAATATTGGCTTTTATACTATACTGTGTCTTGCTCATCAGCCACACTCCTTGTAGTAACAGTGATGTGGAGACACTATCATGGAATTGGAACCCATGAATGTCTTTTTAGTTTCATATAATTTAGTTTATTGAAAGAAAAGTAATTACACTTACAAAAATGCCATCATCAATAATACCATAGAGCATCCTCCCCCCCCCCCCCCCCCCCCAAAAAAAAATCAAACAAAAAACATCCCAACCTTTCCTCGCCCTCCAATCTAAATAAAAAAAAACCTCATATAACTTTTAATAGAACTGTGAAATTCTCCCACCCTACAATCACAACTCCAAATTCTTCCCAAGGAGACTCCTCCCCTACACCCTCATTAAAATCTCATATTCAGATGATATCTGAAACATAAGCCATCTATCCCATTTATCATTAAATATCTCCAATCTATCCTGCTGAAGCGCAATCTGGTTCTCCGCATCTTTCAATGAGTTAACTTTTCCCACCCAATCCTTAAGGGTTGGAGGGTCCTGACATCTCCACCTAGCTGGAATCAAACTTTTAGCCGCAAGGGAACCAATGATCGCTTATAACTACTAATAGACTTTGATGTATCAAGTAATAACACTGTGGAAGGATCTCAAATAATATAATCATTAATAATATTCATCCATGCATATCATTTAATATCAATTTCTAGGCTTACTCTTGCTATAATATTTACATTTATCATTAATATAAAAACTGTATTCTCTTTTCTAGCTGACTTGCTTTTGGAGGGCTTCAACCAGTACCGCTTTCTGTCTAATGGAAACATCACCATTCCTGGACAGCAGGACAAAGAAATCTTCCAAGAGACGATGGAGTCTATGAAGATAATGGGAATTAATCATGAAGAAATCATGTGTAAGTAACAGGCTGTCCTCATTTTGATAACAATGGAATGTTGTTTATCTACATTATTTATTAAGAATATGCCCCTGCTAGCAATCAGTGCGACTTGGATGGGGAGAGTATGCAGTGCCTTGATGATGGGGCTACAGATTCTGCTGCGGTAATGTGAAGAGGCTATGCACATGCAAAGACATGCATAAATTACAGCTCGTTTGTCTGATAGGAACACATTCCAGTTCCCATTAGGCATGCATGCATTTGCCAAATTGCTGACACAAAGGCACTTGTATAACAACCGCCTAAAATATTACATTTCATCAGGATAGTGCAGACAAATGAATTGTGAAATAAGTACATTCGTACCTCTTACACAATGCCACAAAGAATTCTCAGTAAAAAAAAAATTGTGTAAAATTGTTTTAAGTAAACAAACATTTTGAACTTTTCTGTTATAAAGATTATTTAGGGCCCGTTTCCACTATCGCGAATCCGCATGCGGGCAACGCATGCGGATTCGCACAGTCAGTACAAGTGGATGGGACTGTTTCCACTTGTGCGTTTCCCCGCACGTTTTTCTGTGCAGAAAAAATCTGCAGGGTAGGGGCCTCAGAATTCGCCTGCGTGTGGAATGCAGGCGAATCGCACGCAATGTATTTAATAGGGAAATCGCATGCGTTTTCCCCATGCGTTTTTTGCCGCGATTTCGCATGCGATTTCGCATAGGTATCCATGTTAATTCACACAGGCAGTGACATGGTTAAAATCGCATACAGCCTTACCTATGCGAAATCGCATGCGAAATTGCAACAAAAAATGCATGCGGAATCGCACCCGCATGCGATTTGCCTGCGGTGATTCGCCGGCGATTTCGTAACGCTATAGTGGAAACGGGCCCTGAATTTATTTACTGTTTAACACCCTCCCCCCTAATTGAACAGTGCTTGCAGCTATAGTGGAATAGTGTATGTGTACAGCACTCATTCACTAAAGTGTTTCTCTAATGATCGATCCACAATATTTAAAGGGTACCCAAGGTGAGAGTGATATAGTGGCTGACATATTGGTGTGAAGTTCAATAAGTCATGTTATCTCTTTGACATACAGTCTTTCCCCTCCTCCCCCCTCCCTAATGCTTAATGGGTTTGTATGAATGTTAGCTTGTGGTCAATTAAGTCAATAGGAGTCCTTATCTGCCTTCCATTTTCTGTAACCTACTGACCACTTGGGCGGAGAAAGAGGTATACTGCCTGTAATTAGGCCTTAAAAGTAAAAAAAAGATGAGGTAAAATGAAAGTTGTTTTTTTTTCAACAATGAAACATATTTTTAGCATGCATTTTTAATTTGCTATCAAGCTGACCTGGGAGTTAAAAACGATGCTTGGTTCCCTTTAAATGACTTACGAGGTAAAAAAAAAAAGTTAAGTACCTGCTTCAAATTTGATCCCACAGAGGACGTCATGAGCGCCCTCCGTGTAGTTCCGCCGGGTCCCTGATGTTTAATCGTCGTCCCCCACCCCCCTCCGGCCGCTCCCGACCGCACAGCCCGGGTCGGGCTCTAATGCATCGCATAAAATGGCTGATCCACGCACAGAAGACAGCCTGTAGCGTGGTTCGGGGGGGGGGAGGCCCTAAAGCTGCGCAGCCGCACTCGCGTCTATGCGGACTGCGCAGCCGCGGCCAGCTTCGGCGGCATTTTACGTGAGGCATGAGAGCCCGACCCAGGCTGTGGTGTCGTGAGCGGTCCGGGGGGGGGGCGATTATGGGTTTCAGCCTCCATATGTCTCTCGCCTCGGGTTCCTTTCAAGGCTATTTGTGGTAAACTTATTGGTATTTTATTATTTTGAAGAAAACTGAGGTTTTCAGAGGAAAATCACAATGTGTATACAGAATGCCCAGTTTATCACAGAGAACACTTGCAAAATTAAACGGATTTTCCACATGGCAGGAAAGCTGTTGTTGCTGATGTGTTGCTTCTTTGTAAAACTTGCTCTGGTCCTGAAGCTGTTAATAATGGTTGTGTTTTCATGTCACCTTTCATCCAGCCATGCTGAAGATGGTATCAGCTGTTCTCCAGTTCGGTAACATCATCTTCCGGAAGGAAAGGAACACAGACCAAGCATCCATGCCAGACAACACAGGTGTGCAGCAACTTCCTGATATTGTTTACTCTAAATCATGTTTGTGTGGCCTTCCACATTGCCTTTCATTGAATACTCGGTGTATCCAAATGCATTACAGCAATACAAGCTGTCAGACTTTTCTATGCTCCTTTTTAAGATTTCCAAAATGGGAACAATGAATGTAAGTGTGCCAGCATCTAAGATAGGTTGCAGTGTTATTATTTGAATACAGTTAGACAAGACAAGACAACATTTATATTACGCTTTTCTCTTGGCGGACTCAAAGCGCCAAAGCCGTAGACACTAGGGTGCGCTCTATAGGCAGTAGCAGTGTAATGATCCGCGCTGCTGTCTGCATAGGCAGACAGCTGTTTGACCATTGTTTAGGTCTGAGTGCTGCAGGTCTCCGGAAAAGAGGAATTTGCATACACTTGTCATGCAAAGTGCTTAGCTGCTTCCTTTGATGGCTTGCAGTATAAATACCTTTTGCTCCCAGAATTCCCTGCTGGTCATAATGGTTTGTTCCTGCTACTTGCCTGGAGTCTCAGCCCTCTGCTCATTGTTGGCTATTATTTCTAGCTTAGAGTAGATACCCTTTGGGAGTGCTCCTTGCATTCCTGTTTAGTGCAGTCAGGATTGTGTATATTTGTACTGCCTATTCTGTTGTGTCTTGTTCTTGCGATTGCGCTGTCGCCAGCGGTTGGCGGTAGCGAATCGTTCTGTCTTTCCTTTGCGATTGTCTTGTCGCCAGCGGCGGTCGTCAGGAAATCGTTCTGTCTGTTGGGATCGCATTCACCCTAGCGGTAGTGGCGGTGGTTCCTTCTGTACTCTGTCTGGGAGTGTAGGCCAGAGCTGCGGTTGCTACTGGTTACTCCTTCTGTCTGTCTTGTCTGGAACGAACGCTTGCTGTAGGCTCAGTGAGGTAACCGTTTAGCAAGCGTTCGCGTTCCCTATTCATTTTCGTGTTACATTGGTTAGTTAGGGTTGGCGCGTTTTGTCTGGAGCCATGTGTTATTTGAGCTGTCGTTTACTAGACAAGATAGATGTATCAATTTTCTTAATAAAGTTGCACAATTCTCTTTTTAAAAGCAGCTTATATTGGGAAAAATCAGCTAACTGGCATTGCAGAGTACTTTTTTGGTTGTTCTGCTGATCTTTTAGGACTGGTTCAGATGGACCACTCCTGGTGGATTGTCTCGTCACGCTCAGATGCTTTTCTGCTGCCGCCCAATAAAGCGTGTGACGTCATTTGTCGTCGTGTTTAGAGCCTTAGGGGAGTACAGTGAAACCGCAAACGCAGCAGAATGAAGCTGCATGGAGCATTCAGTAAAACTTGGATCAATTGCAGCAACTTGAAGGTACAACGGTAAACGCTGCGAGATGAGTGCTTCTGCTCATCTCAATTACGACAAGGTGGATTCCTAGCACTAAACGCTTAAAGGGTCAATCACAGGCAGCCGTCCGTCTGAACCAGCCCTTAGCTTCATTACTGTGTAAATCATTGACCTGGTAATAAACGGGAAGTCTGAAAAAATAATTCAATTTGCCTACTTTTGGGTTACTGACTAAAAATGCTGAAGTGTGAGATTGGGCCCATTTCTTTTATGGCAGAAACTGATTTATTGAAAGCTCATCATAGACAGCATGGCATTTTCATCATTATATAAACCTTATCTAGAGTATTTGATGAAAGGCTTCTTGTGCTCTAAACATTGACACACATTCAACAAGTGGGTTCATCCAGTAATGTAAGGTTGATTTCACTGACAATTTGTTCCTATAGATTATACAGTTGTATTGAATCATGCTGTAGCTAACTCCCTGAAGAAATTTTTTATTTATAATGACTGCCTCAAGATCTCTCTGGATGAATACATAAAATGCACCTGAAGTGAGAAGGATATGGAGGCTGCCATATTTATTTCCTTTTAAACAGCACCAGTTGCCTGGCTGTCCTGATCTTTTTGGCTGCAGTAGTGTCTAAATCGCACACCTGGAACAAACATGTAGCTTATCCAGTCAGACGTCAATCAGAAACACCTGAACTGCATGCTTGTCTAGGATCTATGACTAAGAGTATTAGAAACAGAGGCTCAGAAGGACATCCAGGCAATCTGCATTCTTTAAAAGGAAATAAATATGTCAGCCTTCATATCCCTCTCAGTTGTGCTTTAAATATGTTGCCATCCTGGACCCAGGTGTTGAGGTCACTGTACAGCCCCTCTATGCTCATATCTTAAGATTTTACTACCTCACAGAAACCTATAGGCACAGATGTCCTGGCACCTAAGACTTCACCCTCCATGAACCTACAAACCCCAACCGAACTGCACCACAAGTGTGCTGGCTGGGACAACTGTCACTCCTTCCTTACTTCCCTTGCCCATCATAGGTAGCTACAGGTGCCCCTTAGTATTAGGTAGCCCGAAGTATCCTCAATATTAAGTAGCTAGAGGTGCCCCCAAGTATTAGGTAGCTAGGGGAACCTCAGTATTAGAAGTGCCCCCAACTGAAGGGAGATCTCGTCAGTGGAATGCCGAGAGCAGGGTGAGTAACCTCTCATTTACACTCTCATCTGCTCTCTGCATAGCGTAGTAGAGAGGCACTCTGGGAGGGGAATGGGCCACCTTTCCATCAACAGGCACCTGTAGGCACTAGCCTACAGTGCATTATGGTAAAGCCATCTCTGAGCAGGATGGTGCTATAACTAGAGGCCAAAAATCAAATAGAGTATATGTACAATAGGATGTAAACTTAAAACATGAGACAGAACACATTACGCTTTCCAGGTTTATGCAATTACGCAGCAAGTTATGTAAATTACGTTACTCACTTAATACATGCAACACTTACATTGCTTGTATGTATATTATATACAGTATTCTTGTATGGTAATCAGTATTGTCTCTAGTTGGCTATCTTTTTTTGAAAATGTATTATTTTCCTGCCTTTGTAGCGGCTCAGAAGCTGTGCCATCTTTTGGGGCTAAACGTGACTGAGTTCACACGCGCCATCTTGATGCCAAAGATAAAAGTTGGCCGTGATTATGTCCAGAAGGCTCAAACCAAGGAACAGGTGAGCCTTGCAGTATTTCTGGAGTTCCCCCAGCATCATCCCTCTACAAGTTAAACTAATGGGTAGTCATTCTGCATGAATGCTAATCCCTAAGCTTCCTCTCCTACAGGCTGACTTTGCTGTGGAGGCTCTCGCGAAGGCTCTGTATGAAAGACTTTTCCGTTGGCTGGTCCATCGAATTAATCGTGCTTTGGATAGGACCAAAAGACAAGGCGCTTCGTTCATTGGGATCTTGGATATAGCTGGCTTTGAAATCTTTGAGGTAAGAATGATATTGGCCTCAATTCACTAAGATCATGCTGGAGATAATAAGGCAAGAGAAAACTTACCTCCACACAGTGAGAGAGTTATCTTATCTCTTCATTCCCTAAGTTATCTCCTCTGTAGTTAATTTACCTCCTCTGTAGTTAATTTACCTCCTCTGTAGTTATTTTCACACGCAGTTAATAAACAGCCTGTCTTTAACTGTGGAGTTATTTTAAGGATTGAAGAGTTAACTTAAAGACAGAAGAGTTAACTTTAGGTTTGCCTGAGGTAAAATGTTTCCAGAATACGACATGCCTCATCACCATGGTGACCACTCTAGAAACGTTATTAAAGACAGGAGATAAGCTTAGTGAATTGAGGTAAATGTCCCTGTAAAAGTATTACTGTATTAGCATTCATAGGAGGCTGACGTCAGTGCAGAAAGTAATTTTCCCAAACTCCTACCCCCCATTTCAAGGTAAAATCGATTAAAAATATATTTGCAGTGTGTGGCAGTAATAGATCTCTGATCTAATTTTGATCAGAGAGGGATCTAACTCTTGGTCAAATCTGGTGGCCGTCTGCCAGTGTATGGCCACCTTTGGATGTCTAAATCACAACAGACCTGTTTAAAGGACAACTAAGGCGAGAGGGATATGGTGGCTACCATATTTAATTAATTTTAATCAAAACCAGTTGCCTAGCAGTCCTGCTGATCCTCTGCCTCTAATACTTTTAGCCATAGACCCTGAACAAGCATGCAGCAGATCAGGTGTTTCTGACAGTATTAGCTGCATGCTTGTTTCTAGTGTGATGCAGACACCACTGAAGCCAAATAGACCATCAGGGCTGCCAGTCAACTGATACTGTTTAAAATGAAATAAATATGGCAGCCTCCATATTCTTCAGTTGTCCTTTAAAGTAGGTTTGTCCTCTTCTCAAAAACTGTTCTTTTCCAACTGCAAGGAATGGACTGATAAATAACTTCTCTGTGATTATCAAAAGCATTACAAAAAAAAGCTGATAACTATGCAGAGACAAACAGAAAACCAGGGTCTTGCCAAACTGTATTTGCATACTACTTACATCTCAAGCAAGATGGCAGCGCTCATGTAGGCTAAGTAGCTAGACAGGCAATTTCCATATGGAATAGAACAGCTCAATGGTACAATGGCAAGCTTGTCTTTTATCTCAAGAAGCAGAGAATGAGACATTTTTGAAGTGTGCACTAAGAACAGGATAGCTTTAAAGTGAAATTTGATGCACTTGTTTTTCTTTGTCTTGCAGTAGTTTATTATTGTTCAAGCTTTTCAGTTATTTTACATTTCCATTATGTACTGGAACAGAAATAATCTAGTCCTATCTCCTTACCTTATAGTCTTTCTCAGATAGTTTAATGTAAGATGATATTAAAGGTAATATTTCATTCCTTTCTAATCATTCTTATTTAATATTTGCAGCTGAACTCATTTGAACAGCTGTGTATTAACTACACAAATGAGAAACTGCAGCAGCTCTTCAATCACACCATGTTTATTCTGGAGCAAGAGGAGTACCAGCGGGAAGGCATTGAGTGGAATTTTATCGACTTTGGCCTGGATCTGCAGCCTTGCATTGATCTCATTGAGAGACCGGTAAGAAGAAATTATTGAAGCACTTTGTTGCTTTGTAAAGTGTAGCAGCAATCACTGCAGACGTTAACCAGAGTGTATTGCAGGTCTACAGTAGTTTTAGAACAACTTCAACTGAACATCCTGTGTTTACCTTTAGGCCCCTTGCACACTCTTCCCTGCTGCAAGGGACATGCAAGTCTATGGAGACTTGCACAGTTCACACGAAGCGACGCGGCACAATGGTAGTATCCATAATCGCCGCAATGCAGCTGCAAATGCTGTAGCGAGTTAGAGCATGAGCTGCGCTTACCGTATGGATCATGCAGTAATACAAGTCAATGGGTGACTCAGGCAGTGTGCACGAAGGGAGCGCGGTGAGCATGCTTCCTGCCCAGCAGGGAGTACATCACTGACTAGGGGGTAGGCGCATGAATATGACCCTGTCGGTGTGCAACTACTGAAAACTATTGTCACAAAAAAGTGTCCATGAAATTACATTTTCATTGTATAAGTAATAGTGAATATGAGTTCTGTCTTTGAGTCTGAATACTTTCAAAGTCACAGATGGGGAACAAGTATGCAAATGAAGAATGTCAGAAGGTTGGGAGAACCTGATCTGCATGCATGTTGAAGGGTATTGTTTTTGGAAGAATTGTAGCCTGAGTCAGCATTGTAGCCAAAATAGCAGCTTTCTTGGCATGTCAGCAATGGCAGTTTCTATAGTTCCTTCATGATAGGTGTACTTTCTTTCAAATAGTATATTGAGCGAAGTATAAGTACAGCAATTAGTAGAGCTAGATCAATGTAACCAGGGCTTCTTCCAACATGGGTCTCACCGATAAGCAGAACAGAACCATGGTAACGAAGTTACATGGTTTATCTCAGCCAACTTATTACAAGGCCTGAATGGGCCTTCCCAAATCATGTGATAGACTGTTATTTTTCAAAATGATCAAAACTACAGTCCTTCAACCACTAACCTGGTAATTATGGGTAAAGGTGGATAACCTGAAGGCAAAACACACCAAATAGAGGAAGAACATAGAAAAGTGAGGAGAAAGAAGAAATGAAGTCAAGAAGAAGAGAGACAAAGGAGTAGATAAAAATAGCAACTCCGTCCACGCTTTCAACGTCGTATCTCCTTATCAGGCATTGAGCTTATGGTCTAATGACTGTTGTACTTTAAAGAACGTATGCTATGCATTCATGTGCAGTTAAGCTAGGATTACGTGAAAGATCCCTGTCATCTGGAACCTGCTTTGGTTCAGGTACCCGTTTGCTTGCAATAGCTGTACAAGTACAGTGCTGGGCTGTTTATGGAGGGAGGAGGGGTAAGTTGAACAGGAGGCATTCCATTGGGAACTGCAAGCACAATCTACAATAGCAGTTGGCCAAGAGACTTTAAAGAGAAACCGTAACCAAGAATTGAACTTCATTCCATTCTGTAGTTGATATCCCCTTTCCCATGAGAAATCTATTCCTTTTCTCAAACGGATTATCATGGTGCTCTGTATGGCTGATTTTGTGGTGAAACCCCTCCCACAGTGTGATGTCAGCACCTCACAGCTCTGTGGTCCTGACATTACACTGTGGGAGCCTTGTTGCATTTTGGGAAAGAACAGCTGTTTCCAACTGCCAAAAAAAAGCAAGTAGCATCTCCTTCCAGTGACATCACCTGCCAGCAGTAAACATTTCATCATATGATAAATGTCTGAAAGTGAATCAGGGAGAGTAAAGATTTTACAATGAGCAAACACTAACTTAATTTATACATAATTATTGCAAAATTGAAACACTTTTTTATTACATTATTTTCACTGGAGTTCCTCTTTAAGTACATCAGTAGCCAACTGAAGAGGATAGGGAAACTTGTTCACAAAGTAGGTTTTCATTACCCCAAGCAATTGTTTCTGAATGCTTCAGGTGTCAATACGCAGTGAAGTGCTCCGAGTTATATGATCAGTCAGCTCCCAATTGGTGTAACTAGTTAGGTGATTCCGCTTTTAATTTCACTTTCACTAGTGATAAATCTTGCCCAGAGTTTAAATTGATCCATTTCTGAGGCCCTGTTCACAGTGGTCAGTTGCGCTGCAGAATAATTCTGCATGTCATCTCACTGCCCTAATTCTATGGACCTGTTCATAGTAACGGATTGCGTTATTCTAACTCGCTGCATGCAGGCTTTATGTTAAGGTCTATGGCCAGTCTCCATTGCAGTTCACAGTCATTATAATGCATTATAACATGTGCTTTATGCAACTGACCACTGTGAAGCTAGCCTTAAACGTTGTAGCTGGCACCATTCAGAACAGGGATGCATTAATTCATTACCCGCATCCCCATTGTTTACACCTTCTTGTGATCTTGTCAGCTACACCAGCATAGGTCTACACACCCTTTCATGTTCAACACAAGAAGTTTTGAATCAGTTAGATACCATTTATTGGCTAACTTAGAGATGGATAAGCAGTGAGCTTTCGACTTATAAAAAGCCTTCATCGGACTGGTTCCTGACAATGAGAGTTAAGAGGCAATCAAGGGTTTAAAAAAAACAGTAAAAACGATAAATGAGGTGGCTTACCTCAATAAGGACATTCTCATAGGAAAAAAGAGAATTTTATTTTTGCACAGGCAGCGCGTTTCACGGGTCTAAGCCCGCTTCCTCAGGCCAATAAGAGTGCCAGAGTATGTAGAGCCAGTATGCATGGAGCGCTTCTCATACTGGCTCTACATACTCTGGCACTCTTATTGTGCCTTATAAAAATAAAATTCTCTTTTTTCCTATGAGAATGTCCTTATTGAGGTAAGCCACCTCATTTATCGTTTTTACTGTTGTTTTTAGCTCAGTTTTATAAACCCCTGGGCGCTTCTTTACCCTCATTGTGCTTAGTCACCCCCGGTGGGGTTCAAAAACAGACCATGTTTGAAGCCGTTATCGTCTTTTAAAGAAGAAGCGACCACCACCCAGTCCCAGTCTGGGACACCCTGAGTGGAGATGGGTTCATTATCTCCACTTGCTTCCTGTGGTTGGTAGCCCCCAGCAACCCTCCTTTTATACCCTCCCGACACCCCATCCACTGCGTCTTTCATGTTCAAGAACATCAGTTATGTTCAGTTCAGATGGTCCACACTACACAATGCTTCATTTATAACTGTGTAGTTCTTATGCTACATATGGGCTGCCCAAAAAATGCTATGAATGCCTGCGTTTAGTATTTTGGGCTGCATTTGCCCAGCATGAACAGCTTGCTACAATAAACACCGATACAAGTAAAATATTAGGTTAGTGTTCTCTTACCATGACCCCTTTCTGTTATTCAGGCCAATCCTCCTGGTATCCTGTCCCTGCTGGATGAAGAATGTTGGTTTCCTAAAGCCACTGATAAAAGTTTTGTGGAAAAGGTCATCCAAGAACTTGGCACCCATCCTAAATTCCAGAAGCCTAGACAAGTGCGAGACAAGGCTGATCTGTCTATAATCCACTATGCTGGGAAGGTGAGTCACATTTTATGGCTGTAATGTAAAGTGCTACAGAGTCCTTTTGTTCTTCTAACTGAAATAACTGCAGACTTCAAGACACATACACAGGAAATCTGAAAGGATACCTTTCCTACTGTTTTGCTACTGGCATGTTTTAACCACCTCTTAATCTGTATACACTTGCTATTGCCATTACCCTAAATGATCTTTAGGTCACATGCACAAGCAACACTGTGCTTCAGAAATGTCCTGCAAAGTTCCCTCAGGGAATGAAAGACACCAGAGTAGGTTATGGAAGGATTTCTGGTTAGGCCATAAAGGCCCAGGCCTTGGGCAGATGTAGCCCAAGGGGCGGTTGGACATGGAAGGGAGACTGCTGCATATAGAATAGGAGGCTGCAAATGGGAAAAGGAGGCTGCAAATGGGAAGCAACACGCAGAAGAGGGGAGCTGCTGTACTAGGCAGCTGTACACTAAAGAAAGGGGCTGCTGTACATGGATGGTATCTGTATTCCACAATGATCAGCATACTCAAAAGATATGTTGCAAAAATTATAGCTCTTTTGATGAAAAAACAGAATCCATAAAAAAAATCACATGTCAGACGAGGACCAGCAACCTGCAATAGATAGGTATCATAGACACCCACATTCCATTGAAATGGCAGCTGTTAGCCTTGGAATAGATAGTCCATGAGGTGATAGAGTCCAAAGTCCACAATACAGCAGATAGTGTGTCTTGGATAGTGGCGACAGACACTGGCCTAGAGATGTTTCGGGCATCCGCCCATCCTCAAGCTGAAAAATTTGCATTCCTATTTAGGCTTGAGGATGGGTGGATGCCGAAAACATCTCTAGGCCAGTGTCTGTCGCCACTATCCAAGACACACTAGTTGCTATATCGTGGACCTTGGAATTTATTACCTCATGGGCTACCAGCTGGGATTTTGAAGGACTGTGGGTGTCTATGATCCCTATCTATTGCAAGTTGCTGGTCCTTGTCTGACGTGATTTTTTTAAAAAAAATTTTTGGATTCTGCTATTTCATCAAAAGAGCTATAATTTTTGCAACATATCTTTTAAGTGTGCTGATCCTTGTGGAATACAGAGATCGCACTGCCACCGAGTACTCTGGTGGCTTGATCGTGAAAGCACCTCAGCTGTGGTAAGGGGAGTGCGGCCAGGTATCCTCACTTGAGTACATGGATGGTATACATGGAATGGGGGTGGGGGCGCTGCTGCTCATTAAAGGGCAGCCATATGAAAGCTGGCTTAGGGGTGCAAAATGAATATTTCTGCATTCTTGCATGGAGGGTCACTAGAAGGGAGGCCAGCATATCATGGCTTACCTCTCCTGAAGGGCATAGCAGGCAATACGACTCAAAGAAAATTCAAGTATTTATTGAGCAACATGTTCCCTGCTTTCTTAGGTTAATTGTACCAAAGCTGTGCAGTGTGGCCAAGGAGATCAAACTTGGGCCTCTCAATAGGCACTCTAATCTGATCCCCTCGGCCACACGGCTGTATTGGGTCGTATTGACTGTTATGTCCTTCAGGAAAGATAAGCCAACTACTACCTCTCCTTTTTAAACTGTTTTTAATTACTGGTGTTTAATTTGTTTTTAGGTACCTCCTTCCTCCAGACTTTTATATTTTGAACAAGTCATTTGAAAATCAAAATTTTTGATAATAATAATAGCTATCGGCAACCTGGTATGATCCCATTCCTTCAGTGTTTTTTTAACTTTGTTCTTTGATGGACAGACATATGCACTTCCCGAATATCCACTGTACTCTTAGCATAGAACTTCCAGTACTTTCTTCTGCTCTGGGATATCTTTAGTGCTGTTTGATTTTAGGAAAAGTTTCTTTATATAATGAATGATACAATTTGTCATTAACAGGTGGACTACAAAGCAGATGAATGGCTTATGAAAAACATGGATCCTTTGAATGACAACGTTGCCACACTCCTTCATCAGAGTACAGACAAATTCACAGCTGAGCTCTGGAAAGATGGTGAGCCCAAGAGAAATATGTTTGCATACTGAAAGATAGCCAGTAGTAGTTCAATGTCATTTTAAGGTATACAGTGTTTTCTGTCTTTAAAGATTATAAACCTGAGCCTTGACTTAACTTATTGCCTTATTAACATAAGGGGTTGATTTAATAGATTCACCTGAAGAAACAGGCTTTGAAGGTGACCTGACTCAATACAATTATTTTTGCCTACATGCCTTATTGAGTTCATTCATTATTAGCGTGGGCCATTTTGGTGCAGGGTGAAGACAAAAAACAGCTCACCCTGCTCCTGCCCACACTGAAAACGTACTATTCCCCCAACCAAGTTGTAGACAGAGTGCTCAAATTACGTGTCCCCCGAGTTGGGGGAGCATGTAATTTAGGCACTGGGATCAATCTTTTATTTTCTGCCTCATTGAAAATTTACGTTATAGGAGAATGTATTGCTAAACATCACCTGCTAAAAATGCTTTCAGCATCTGTAAAATGTCAGCCAATGGCAGTTAGTATCTGTAAAGTGTCAGTCAGAACCAGTCAGTGTCTGCTAAAGTGCATGTCAGTGCCAAGAGGCTCATCTTAAAGCACCAGTTATTTATAGCATTTTCCCAGCACTTTCAGTGCGAGTGTGCCTTAACCTGGCGTTATGATTATTTCCAGATTAAGGGTCTAAAATTTGTTCAATTTTTCAACATACTTTTTGACGCTAAAAACAAGAAAAATAAACATACCACAAAGAGATTTGCAGCAGCCTCTGCATATAACTCACTCAGGCACGGGATTAATGCTCTGAGCTGCGGCTTTCCACCCGAGCCTGACTCGGGATTACCGCTAAGGATTTTAAAGGGGAAAACATGCTTCAGTGGTAACACAGAGGGGTGAGACCAGGGGCGTAGCAATAGGGGTTGCAGGGGTAGCGACCGCATCGGGGCCAGAGGGGCCCCAAAGGGCCCTCCCTCAACTATAGTATTAGCTCTCTATTGGTCCTGTGCTCATAATAATCACTTCTATAGATAATTTGAACAGTGGTAATCATTAACAAACTGTTCCCCATCCCCTTCTTGCACCTCTGACACTGTAGTTGCCATTGGCAGGTTTTGCGCGCGTATCATCAATTGTTATGTATAGAGTGCTTGGGGGGCCCTATTGTAAAACTTGCATCGGGGCCCACATCTCCTTAGCTACGCCACTGGGTGTGACCCACCCATTGCTGTAAGTTTTGCTGGGAAAAGGAGCTGCAGTTCAGAATTTCATCTGCAACGCTTCTTCTCCGTTAAGATAGAGTTATGCTTTATTAATAATTCAGACAGGGACAGACTAGATCTAGCATGAATGTAAATGTTCCTGTATACTTTGCTTTGTTGGTACTTGTTTCAACGTGACCCTGTAGTGAGAGGGTTATGGAGACTGACCTATTTAATTCCTTTGAAACAATGCCAGTTGCCTGACTCTTCTGCTAATTATCTGCCTCTGATAGCATGAGTATAATGATTAGGTACTTTGACCATGACCACATTAAATGCGTGCTTGTTTCATGCCTGTGATTCAGACTTACTGAAGCCAGAAAGATTTGCAAGACAGCCAGGGATTAGCACTTTTTAAAATAAATTAAATACAGTGTCTCCATATCACTGTAACTACAGGGTCCCTTTAACCCATTAACAGCTTCATTAGCATTATCTTGTTTAAGATAAGTGCACTTGTTGGGCTGTAAATTCTTGGAATGCGTTCATCTCTCTCTGCTAGCAGAAAATATAGAAACTGAAAGCAGAAGTCCTCGGTTATTGTCTCACACTGCCCCCTAGTGACAAGTGGCCATAAATACACATTACTAATTAGAAACGGAAATGTAACTAATAAGAAATACAAAAAAATGTGCTAAAATAAATTGGCCTGGAGCACTTGCAAGCCTCTAAATAAATTGGCTGTGAAAGGGTTAAGTAGCTCCTATACTATGTGCTCTTATTTCAATAAATCTACAGTTGTATTGCGTATTGTTATAAGCTAATATATGGCCTGTGTGTATAATACAGTACGTTTACCAATGATGTGTATTATGTTGGATACATGCAACTAATATGCCTCTCTTTTCTAACACTTCTGACCTGTTCTTTACTTTTCTTTTTTCCTTTTGCTTTGCTTTTCCTTCCTCATATATTCCCACAACACCAATTCCTTTTCTTTGCCTGTCGGACATTACTTCCCTCACATCATTTTATTTGTTGTGTTAAAAACTTCTTATATTCATTACAATTCCTGTTTGGTCAACAAAACATAATTATCCTTTCACACATGACGTTTTCCATTCATGGGTTGGTCTTATGACAAATATGGCTGCTTGACATGCCCCATCCCTACACTGCCATGCTGTATTCCTTCAGATATCCAGAATATTCAGGCGGTTTATTTCTTTGACACCTACGCAGTGCTGCCGCAGGTCCCCAGTGAAAGTAGGTTTCTCAGTTCTGTAATATTAACATCCTCCCTCAGCAGCCATGAGTCATCCGCAGCATGTAATCCCAAAGAAGCAAACCTTGTTCCCAGATTGCTTGTATCACTGTTGTGTCTCAGCTTCATCTGTTCTCCTCCTGCATTGTAGTGATATCAGAGGCATGCTATATATGGAACACCCTGGAAGCAAACTGAAATGCACTAGTTATGGAATAAACCTGATCGCTGCTGTAATAGGAATAAGAAACTTAATTTATTATTAGTGTACTTGCTCTTCTTCTACAGACATTTTTCAAAATATACATTTTATATGTGAGTAGTTTGATAGTCGATCACAAAATCTAGCTATTTGTTGTCATGTAGATTCCCATAGGTAGTAGCTGCTCAGCTTATCCTATCCTGTTTTCACTGGACTTTGTTTTTGTAGTGGAAACTCACTTTCTGACTGCTGTGAAAACAATATCCAATTTTTTATTTGTAGTTGGGCAAATCATAAAGGATACAGCTGAAGTAAAAACCTCACATGTATATGGCACCTCCTGATAACAACAGGCTACACAGTAGAGATCTCTGCTGTTCTTCTGTGTACTTTAACCACTTCCCTACCACGCTATTTTGTGCTGATCGGTGCTGCGTGGGCTCTCCAGCCCGCAGCACCGATCAGCTAGCAGCCAGGCCGATCAGACTTCCCCCCTTTTTTCCCCACTAGGGGGATGTCCTGCTGGGGGGGTCTGATCGCCGCCGGCTGCTTGCGCTTGCGGGGGGGGGCTCTTCAAAGCCCCCCTCCGCAGCGCTTCCTGGCCTCCTTCCCCTTCCCTCCCTCTCCCTCCCCCTGTGAGCGGCGCAGGACGGATTTCCGTCCTGCGCCTGATGGGATAGGCTTTAGCCTATCAGATGACGGTGATCCCCGGCCAATCAGAGGCCGGGGATCGCCGATCTCCTCTACGGCGCTGCTGCGCAGCAGCGCCGTATACATGTAAACACCGGGGAAGATCTTCCCCGTGTGTTTACATTTACCCTGCGAGCCGCCGATCGGCTCGCAGGGTGTTCACGGAGACACCCTCCGTGAGCTGACATGGAACGGCCGCTCATACGAGCGGCCGTTTCCATGGTATACACTTCAGGATTCAGGGGCGTGTATATACGCTCCGAGAATCCGGAAGTGGTTAAGGGGTGTGCTTTTAAAACTCAACCCCTTTAATAAATTCCAATGACATGAATATACTATAAACACACTGGCCTCAATTCACTAAGCTTTATCAAACACTTTATCAAACGTTTGATAATTTACCTCATGGGTAAAATCTAATTTTGAATTCACTAAGGTGTTATAGATTTATCGAACGCTTTATTGGTAAAACGTTCAATAAATCTATAACAACTTAGTTTGATAAAGTGTTTGATAAAGCTTAGTGAATTGAGGCCACTATGTGCTGTTGTGATTTTATTTAACATATTATTATAGTGCTGACACATTCCACAACACTCTTCAGAGAACATTGAACTAATCATATGTCTCACTTTACATCAGAGGGGCTTAAAAGGGAACTGTAATGAAAATAATATAGTTAATAAAATTCCTTATTTTTTAAAATATTAATTTATAAATTATTTAGTCACTGTTTTCCCATTGTAAAATTCTCCCTCACTCTGATATACATCCTGAAATTAATCACAGGTGGCGACAGCTTTAATCCTGTCAGGTGAGTGCTTGTCTGCTGAGAGCCCCAAAACCAGTACAAATAAGTTTGGTCTCCCAGAATTCTCTGGGGGGCAGAATTTTGCATAGCTAAACAGTCTAGGCTAAGCATCACTGGGAGGGCGGGGCTACATACCAATATAGAGCAATATATAGATAGAAAGGGTTTCTAATGCTGAAACCTGGCAAATTGACATAAAATGGGTATCCTGAATTATTTACTGTATTTTGTTTTATGTCACTACAGTGCCTCTTTAAATTTAACGCTCCTGTATTTTACTTGGGACAGTTTTGGAGGAAAGTCAATTTACTTGGATGTGTTTGGGTTGTGTAAGGAGATACAGGCAAAGATGGGGTGACGTGCAAACTCCATACAAGTAATTTAGTTTGCCAGGATTGCATCCAAAATTCTAGAGGTGCAGAGCTAGGTTGTTTACCAATTACCACTTAGCAGGCATCATACTGAGTGCTATGTGAACTCTGATAATAGAGCTTAACAATGAGCTGCCGTGAAGAAAAGGGCAGGAGAGCCCTCAGTGTTGGTAGCTAGGTACAGTTGACCCCAGTATAGGTTAGCCAGGTACAGTTGTCCCCAGTATAGGTTGGCCAGGCACTCTCATCGCTTCCTGTTTCTGCCTGGTGCTGCCGCCAGACTTCTACCGCCTAAGGAAGTCGCTTCACTTGGCATCATGGGAGGACCGGGCCTGAATATGAAAATAAGATTTCCAGTAGTATTCGATGTGTATGTGTTGTGTAACACAATGAAGGCTTAGAATTTACAAAATGAATACATGGTGTCGGGGAAATTTGAATGCCGGTGTAACGATTTTGGAATTATCTCCGTGGTCAGCACACAAGATGTGCGCTGACACTGCGGAAGTCCTCCACAAGCGTATAAAACGGCAGAACACAGCTTTGGTGTAATGCACTTGTAGAGGGAAATTCCCACCGGCAGATGGAGCTGTGGAGTGCAGAGGAACAACCCCTCTGCACTGCCACAGATGCCAGATGGGAATTGTACGAATTGCAACAATGCAGGGCAAGATAGCCCTCAGAGAGAGAGAGAGAGCACAGCGACAGGATGTATGTGTGTCCACCAATCTAGTCGCCCCCCCGGCGACGGTGAACACACAACAACGGAAATCAAGTGAGAACGCAATTGCAAGAGTGGCGATTGCCAACAGTGACACGAGACCGAATAAAGACAGAGCACAAGTGAAGCAAGAAAGACACAGCAAATAATGATCAGAACGCCAAGGAAAATAACAAACGCACTCACTAAGCGTGGTCACCGTGCAAAAAGCGCAACAGCGACAAAGCACGCTAATGGCGCGGTCTCCGCACGAAAAGCGCAAGAGAGACAAAGCACGCCAACCCTAACTAACCAATGTAACACGAAAATGAATAGAGAACGCGAAGGATTACTAAACGGTTACCTCTCCGAGCCTACAGCAAGCATTCGTTCCAGACAAGACAGACAGAAGGAGTAACCAGTAGCAACCGCAGCTCTGGCCTACACTCCCAGACAGAGTACAGAAGGAACCACCGCCACTACCGCTAGGGCGAATGCGATCCAGACAGACAGACAGATGGGGCTACCAGTAGAAACCGCTGCTCTGGCTTGCACCCCTAAGGCAGAATACAGAAGGAACCACCGACACTACCGCTAGGGCGAATGCGATTCCAACAGACAGAACGATTTCCTGTCGACCGCCACTGGCGACAAGACAATCGCAACAGAAAGACAGTACAAGGCAAAACAGATAATACAACCTGACTACGCTAGAAGGAATGCTAGTGCACTCCCAAGGAATTACTCTAAGATAATCTTAGCAAACAATTAGCAAAGGCTGAAGCTCCAGGTAAGTTAGCAGGAACAAACCATCATGACCAGCAAGGGATTCTGGGAGGAAATGGTATTTATACTGCAAGCCATCAAAGGAAGCAGCTAAGCAATTTGCATGCCAAGTGGATGCAAATTCCTCACCAGAGCAGCAGCTCAGCAAGTTGCAGAGTGAAGACAGGTCTCCTTTCCAGGAACCTGCAGCACTCAGACCTACAAAATGGTCAAAAAGCTGTCTGCTTGTGCAGACAGCAGAGCAGATCATTACAGCCGGTAATAGCCACTGGCAGAATATCGGTAAAATTACAGATATTCTACTATTGGGCAGTGGTAATTCCAATACAGCAGTAAAACATCACTAACTTTTACTAACGCTAAACCTTACCCTATTTTCATGAGTCCTCGCTCTACGATGCCTTTATTATTACTATTATTGTATTATTATTTATTGTATTTATAAAGAACAAACATATTACACAGCGCTGCACAATAGATAAATGGGTTAACATACAAGGTAGGGCATACAAGAAGCTCACAACAAAACAAGATCGTGCCTTAACCTAACCAATCTCCTCCACCAATGCCTAGCCCTAACTGAACCCCCCCACTTATGCCTAACCCTAACTGAACCCCTCCAACCGATACCTAATCAACCCCTTCCACTGATTCTTAACCAATACCCCCCACCCATGCCTAAAGGTGGCCACACACGATACAATAAAATGATCCGATTTTACAGCAATTTGATAAAAACAATCGTATCTCCCAAATAAATCGACAGCTTTTTTTTCATTCGACTGAAAAATCCGATCGGATTTCCCGTTTTTTTCGATTTATATCGATCCGGAATGCCAGATATTTCTCTTCAATTTTTTTAAAGATTGTATGGTGTGTGTTAGATTGTCAATTTATTAATATACACACCCTAGCAATTTTCTCAGAGTTTCCAATCAGTTTTATCATAATTGGGAAAAAATTTAACATAGGTGTGTGGTACATTGGTCATATTTTTGAAATGTTACAATCAGTCAGAAAAATTTATTGCAATTCTTAAATTGAACAGATATTTAAAAAATTGTATGGTGTGTGGCCACCTTAACCCTAACCATTGCCCCAATGCAAAAAAACTTGATATTTACACCATTCACGCTGCTATCTATGCAAAATATTGGGCACCCATGTAAATATCAGATATGAACGGAAATTTAGGCGGTGGAGGTGCCAGATAAAATAGTGGCTGCTGGCTATTTGAATATAGTGGGCTGCCCAAATTCTGATCATAGCCGATATTAAAATAGGTGCCTCATCCAATCTTCTGCTTTGCCTCCGGTGCCCAAATTTCCTATTACCACTGAGATTCCAGCCGTCTGAGCTTATTCTTTCAACTAAATAAATTCACCTGTGATTTGGACAAGCAAATCCAATCAGTTCTCATCCCTGACCCAGAGCTGTATTTCAGAGCAGGAAAGAACACCCACCCGGGCTCCATAAATCATAAAAAAAAAGACTTGACTATAGAATCTCCATTTTACACATTCGTCTAAATAATGCCATATTACGGTATATATATTTTTTTCTTTTTGTTCAATATACAGCATGCCTTTGCTCTGTAAATACCATTTTGAATGCACTCAGATGCTAGCAAATATTTGTATGTCTGCTATGTAGCTATTAATATATGTGCGCACCTGCCTCACTTACCCCAATGTTGCAGTTATACATAGGGAATATACCCTTGAATTAGTCACCATGTTGGTCCTGCATTGAGAAGCATATGTAATTTCTGTCAGGATGCCTGTGCTTGCATACCTATGCTCCCACTGGTTTGTAGTTCACCCTTCCATCACAGAGTGTATCCATTTGTATCTGCTTTTGACTTCCTGCTTCATGGGACATCATTTTGGTAGATATAAACAGATAAGTAACCATGTTTGGATGTATTTTTTTTTTTGTTGGTTTGTTAGTGCCGATGTTGGATTAACAATGTTAAAGAACCACTCCAGGATAAGCCTCAGCGCAAACAACCGTCACTTGAAACAATGAGGAAATATTAGCTTAGTACAACTGCTGAAATAGTGTGCAGTGAATAGAGAGGCTATCAGCTACAAAGAAGCTTTTTATAGATCCTTTCCAGGTAGTGCTTTTGTAAAGAATAACAAAAATCCCCCATGAGGAGATGGACTTACACTAAACCTGTCAGATCTGTCAGGTTTTTATTTCTCACTGTAAGTGACAGCAGCATAATATAAAAGTAATTTATGGTGCATTTTACTCTGGAAACAATGTACATCTAAGATGTATATGTACACCTGTATTTAAAATTTAAATTTTTTAAAATTTTAATTTTAGTGGTCCTTTAATATGTGTCAGTGAATGAGATTTTTATCTGATTTTAAATCTTTTCACAATTAGCGATAAGCAGTCTCAAAGTTGCAGATATGGGGACCAGTATTACACTTATCATGCAGCGCAGGGGCGTAACAATAGACCCTGCAGGGGATGCAGCTGCAGGGGGGGGGGCAGTCCTAAGAGATTGACAACTAAGGGCAAGAAGAGAAAAAACGTTCTGCTCTCTGCACAATTGTTCTAATGACTGCATCTGCTCTGCCACTGATAATGAATCATACAAAGTTTTGTAGACAAAGATTTGGAGAGAGTACCTATTCAGTGTGCAGGGGAAGGGAGCCCCATCCAAAGTTTTGCAAGGGGCCCAGTGATTTCTAGTTACGCCCCTGATGCAGGGAGTAAATAATAATATGTAACAGAAGCACTCTATCCATGTAGTTGCCAGTTATTTGACATCCAACTGATGGTGCTAAAGGTGATAAATAATGATAATACATTTGATGCCTTCTTTGTATGTAAAGCTGTTATATATAGAATAATAAAGGCATTATAAGGAATTTTAAATTCTGATTATTAGTAATGGTCATGTCTAGGAGAACTCATTGAGAAGCATGTGATTTGTTTGATCAGATGATAGATTTGCAAAGCTCTGATTTGCTGTGATTGCATCCTGCTTTTGTACATGATCATGCCTAGCAAATCAGAGACTTGCATATCTATCACCTGACCAAACTGATCACAGGCTTCTCCATGAGTTCTGCTTGATATGATCATCACTACTGATTATTATCATCCTATTTTCTGGCCAATCTTTGATGGTTTCAGGCAACACTTGTGTATTCTTCTGAACATTACATTTTCTCACAGCTAATAGTATTTTACAGTACAGTTTTATGATGATTTGCACATTATAGAGTTAATTTAACAATGTGACAAATGATGTCCAAAGGGCAGTAAGCCGATTTTCTCACTGCTGTAAAATGACAAAAGGCTAGACTGACTAGATGCAGTGTTGCTGGTGATTTGTGTGGTGTTGGTTGTATGTATGGCTCAATCTTACTTTGTTGTATCTCACTCCCAGTGGACAGAATTGTGGGGCTTGACCAGATGACTGGCATGGCTGATATGGCATTTGGATCATCATACAAGACAAAGAAGGGAATGTTCCGTACTGTGGGACAACTGTACAAAGAATCACTGTCCAAGCTGATGTCTACACTAAGAAACACCAACCCCAACTTTGTCCGTTGCATCATTCCCAACCATGAGAAGAGAGTAAGACCCTCACCCTATACATTACTGCCTCTAATTACATTATACTGTTGTATAGCACAATGCTGCTTTTCACCTTTTAACTGTTCTTTAGAATGTTAGTTTATAAATGTACTGTAGTAGCAAGTATATGTCCAAGTATGTACTGTGTTTGAGATGATGCATCGGTTAGCATGGCATATATTTCGAGGCATTGGAGGATAGTTTTGGCCTTGTTAAGCAGGTTTGCGGCTGGTATGCTTTCATAGAGGTCAGGGGTCTCAGAGATGGCTTCTGCCACCTTACTTTGCACTGCAGTGTGTTATTGCTTATGTCACACTTAAGTGGAGATCTGTGGCCGGAAATTATGTCAGTGCAGGCCTTTCCTTTCCACGTCTAATCCGAGGCTCCATTCAAGTGAATGGAGCTGAGGACCTTTTCATTGAGTTAGTTACTCCAAAAATACAGATTTTACTATATGAAACCTAAAAAGGGTTTCCTTAAGGCGTATAGAAATGACACAAAGATATCTCTGATAACACCTATATTCGGATAAAAGGTGATGGGGCCTAATTTTGTTCTGGTTGTCATCAGGGCTACTAATTAGTATGTTTATTAAAGCAGTCCTGAAGTCAGAGGAATATAGAGGCTGCCATCACTTTATTCCCGCGTAAAGAGACTCTGAAGCAAAAAAAAATAAAAAATGATGATATAATGATTTGTATCTGTAGTACAGCTAAGAAATAAAACATTAGGAGCAGAGGCACAAGTCTAATGTTGTTTCCAGTACAGGAAGAGTTAACTAGAAACTCCAGTTATGCTAAAGAGCCATTGAGCTCCACGACTTTCAAAGTCGCAGAGAGCTCTGTCTTCTGAAGCTTGTTATCTCAAGTGTCTGGCACTGTATTGTTTATTTATTTTTTTCCTGCAGAGGACAGGTCAGAAGTTCGCAAGCCTGCTCTGTAGAATCATTTAGAGACTAGTGTGTACACTGCAAATATTAGAGAATGATGCAATGTTATAAAAACACTATATAACTGAAGCTAAGAATATAAGACTCTTTTTTTTTTTTTTTGCTACTAATGTTATAGTAATTATACGTACTACACAACCAATTCAATATATCATAATTTATTTATTTTTTCGCTTCACTGTCTCTTTAAAAAATGTTAGTTGTGCGGCGATCACATTAATTCCCCACCTTCTGATGTTTTTCGAATCATTGACTCAGAATATGTATGCAGATGATCTTATTCCAATTCTGCCCGCACTGGCTGCATGCATGATCCAGGTTAAGTACTTGGAAGGGGGAAGCCTCTAAATCCTAGTGAGACGTCTCCTTTCCTCTTGTGCAGCATGAATCTAGTGTTGGGACCCCTGGACAGCAGCAGATGGCAATATTTACCTTTGCGTTCCAGCACAGTAGCAGCACTGCACCTGCACTGGTTCTCAAAAGCAAATATATCCATGTGCTGCAGGCGTGCATCCGCCATTTTTGGGGGAAGGCGGTGCTAGATCAGGTTCCACAGGAGGACGGGGGAAGCCTCATTAGGATCCAGAGGCTTCCCCCTCCTGAGGTAAGTACCTCATAGGGGCACCTTTTGCCTTACAGATTCTTTTTAGGCCTCAGACTTTACTGTATGGGGAGAGAGCCACAGTGGTGCTCCTGCAGCCTATTCACAGCTGCTGATAACTATTTAGACACTTTGATCTGGGTCAACCAACACAGAAGTGGATTTCTTCAGCAACTATATGTGGATTAAAGACTTGCAAGAGTTTGGTTCTACTTGAAACACATTTTATATCAAAGTGATGCTGACCCTGCTGCAGGCATGTGTTTATTTATGCTCTACATTTATATTTTTTTCTTGATCAGGCAGGGAAGCTGGAGCCTCACCTTGTACTCGACCAACTGCGCTGCAATGGAGTCCTGGAGGGAATCCGTATTTGTAGACAGGGCTTTCCAAACAGAATCATTTTCCAGGAGTTCAGGCAAAGGTATGTACCCCATCCTTCCCATGTGCTTGTGTATAGAGCTAGCAGCATTCCATACAGTATTTACAGCATGCTGAGCTCGTATTCTGTAGCTGTGAGCTAGATCCGGTATACTGGCCACCAAATATTGTGTGTGTATAAGCTCAGGTTGTTCCTTGATAGATGACAAATATATTACTTAATTTGAGGTTCCTGTAAGTTTTGTAGTCATTTTCTGGCATGTCCTGCTAGTATTGTCAGATGACTTTTGTTTTGTTTGGTTTTTTTCATTGCATTGCTGAAAATTTTATCTGTATTCCTGCACTAACTCACAACACAAATCTGCTTTACAATTCAGATATGAGATTTTGACTCCAAATGCCATTCCCAAAGGATTTATGGATGGAAAGCAAGCTTGTGCGATAATGGTAAGAATTTGTATTTTTTTTTTACGCAGACACATTAAAGTCATTCTGACTGTATCTAGTGTGTGTGTGTGTGTGTGTATATATATATATATATATATATATAGAGAGAGAGAGAGAGAGAGAGAGAGAGAGAGAGAGAGAGAGAGATTGTGTCTATAATTATCAGAGTCTTCTTTAGGGCTGGTTCACACGGGCTTCTGCCGAGCTTTCACTCGGCGCCGCGTTCAAACGCCGGCGTTTAAACGCCAGCGTTTAGATGCTGGCTTTTGAAGGCTTTTGGAAAGCGTTCAAGGCTAGCAGTTCTGGCCTCTGCTATTGTTTCCTGGCGTTTACCGCCTCTGAAGGCAACATGTTGCTTTTGAGACTGGACGCAACGCCGGGAACTACCGCCAGGCTTTCATGAAAGCCTGCAAAAGCCAGCTCTAAACGCTCCTATTCAATTGAATGGGCCGGCGTTAGATCCCAAAAAACGCTGCGTCTTAAACACTGTGTTAAATGCCCCAAAAAGCCCGTGTGAACTAGCCCTTATTTTGCCAAGTACAACAGGGGTTGCACCTGGTATTGGGTTTGGCACATACAGGTTTGGAAATGGTTCAGTGTCAACAAGCAGGTTAGGTACAGTAGAATACACATAGGATAGGCAATCCACATAAAACAACATTGACTAGTGCAATAACAGTGGACAGACAAGAGGGAACTTATTGGAAAGGGGAAGGAGGGTAGGACCAAGAATAAAGAGGGCTGAGAGGAAATGTCCGTGGCTGCCTCTCTTTTTGGCTCCACTGGCTGCCTCCTGATGTCGTCAGCTGCTATTCAACGGGGGAGAACCTGGGAGGGAGTAGAGTTAGGACTAGAGGAGGGGAGGCCACATGCCATGTTGCCACGGCTGCCATCTTACTGCACCATCAACTATTCTATAGCACGTTGGTGTTATATATATACTATAGGATTAGTCAATGAAATCCAAATCATTGATCCATTCGATGTGTATCTTGCTTGGATACAAATGAACTCTTAACAGCAGCTGTTGTGTAGATCTTGTGTTGGAAATTTTGGTCTGTTTCCAAACTGTGTAAATTTGCATAAAATTACCCCCAACTCAGAGTTCTTAGCACCTCATTTACCATCCCTACCTTAATCAAGGTCAGTTTCTCAGCGGAATGGATTGCCTGTGGGAAACGGTCTCAGTAAATGTTTTTGGTATATAAACCATGTTTATTCCGTCCTTATTATTCCAGATCAAGGCTTTGGAGCTAGACCCCAACCTGTACCGCATTGGGCAGAGTAAGATCTTCTTCCGTGCCGGAGTGCTAGCTCATCTAGAAGAGGAGAGAGATTTAAAAATCACTGACATCATTGTTCTCTTCCAAGCTGCTGCCAGAGGATATCTGGCCAGGAAGTGAGTGCCTCAGTCTTCCATTGGTTATTTGCACACTGTATTCCTTTCATTATAAATGAGAAAACAATTGCATAAACATTTTTTTATGAAAATCATTATCAATCATAATTATTTATATGGCGCCATCATCTTCCATGGTGCTGTACAATGGAAAAAACAAACAAGGGTGCATAATATATATGTGTTAGTATATATGACAACACAGACATTGGTACTAAACACAGAGGGAGAAGACATTATCATAGCAATAGTGCCAAAAGTACAGGGATTAACCAAATACAGCTTTGTACAAGACGCAAAAGGGAGAGAGAGCTCTGCCCTTAGGAGCTTGCAATCTAAAGGAATAGGGAAAAAAACAGACTTCTAGCTAATGGACCATTATGGATGCCTATACCCCTAAATTGGGTATACACAAGCAGACATGGGATGGTTTAAGACTGTAGTTAGGTTTGCTTAATTTTAAACAATGTTTTATTTACACATGCTGCGGTTTCATTGCTAAATTCATCAATGAGTACAATACACGATTTTCATGATGCAACAATGTTATTGGAAGTTAATTGTTATTATAATGTTGTTATTATTATGGGGGGTATATATACATCCTTAGCAATTTGCTTTACTGAATCTTACACGATTCTGCACAATTGGGCTCCTGGTCTCCTTTTGTCTTTTAGATGAACCTGGGGTTGTTACAATCACAGGAACCATCAACATAAATTATTATTATGACATTGCCACACTATGCATTTTGTGCTTGGTATACTTGTCACCCAAAAGGATGTTCTGTGAGCACTTTGGGTGACAGTTTATCCCTAATCTATGTACAGATGAGCTAGTTTGCTCTCTCTGGAGCAACCCATTCTGTCCTATGGAGGGGGGGGGGGTGTCGGGGGGAGTATAATCACAGCAACTATCAGTGAGAGCAACGATAGCTATTAGCTTTCACCTGAATGAATCACAAATGATCATTTTGGAAAAATGAAAATCTAGTGTGTGTGCGTAACTTAGTGAAATGTGCTTTGCAGTAAGGCACAGTAGCTTGTTTAGTTAGATGGAGCGGAAGGTGTTTTTCGTATTTATTTACAAAAGAGAAAAATGATGAGTGTTTTTTTTTCTAGTCCTAACTCAGAATTTTTTTATTTCTGTCCATGATTTTTTTCTAGTTGGATTTCCTTTTGCTCTAACTTTTTCTGATTTTTACCCCAGAGCTTTTAACAAGAAGCAGCAGCAGATGAGCGCGCTGAAGGTTGTACAGAGGAACTGTGCGGCTTACCTGAAGCTGAGGCACTGGCAATGGTGGAGACTGTTTACCAAGGTAAAATGCTAGGAATCTACATGTACTGCTGATTGTGTTTGACCGAAACGCACATATTTTTCAAATTTGGAAGGGAATATAGTGATTGCAAACAACATACAGCTATTACTTCTGTAAAACCAATCTCTCATCCAGTTGGGTAGGGTGGGTGGGAATGTGTTATGTTGGGGGGGGGGGGGGGTTTGTTGTAATTGTTTTATTGTGTTGACTGCATATATCCCGCGTTGCGACCGGCAGACACTGATTCCTGCAGTGTCTCCTGGAAGTTCAGTTTTTCGGTAGATATATCGTGGCAACTGTATCCCTTTGTGTGAGGATGTCATGATTCGGCTGTGTTCCAGTTTCATATCTTATTCATTTTATGTATATAAAAAAATCCAAATAAAACGTGTTTAAAAAAAACAAAAAACTCTCATTGCAGGAAATCTTGATTAAAACAACATTCTTGAGTAGCCAGAAGAGGGAGCCCTTGCTAAGTACAATATAGTACTGTAATTAGTGTCACCAAGCTTGTATGATATTGAAGCAGATTTATTGATGGTGCTGGGTTTCAGTTTCCAAGCATCCAGTAGTTTGGTGATTGGTGGGGTAGTATTATGCCCTGTCCTCGGGTGCCTGGATTGGTTGCATAAATAAGAAAAACACTACAATACATCGCTCATCCAGGGAATGGAGCATGCAAGACGTGCCCACAGAAATGACATATATTTTTAAATCTCAGAAGAGCTGTACAACTGGGCTTGTAAAAGAGATTTCAAAATTGTAGAATGCATTTCAGAGATGTATTTCTGTTTCCACAGTTATAATATGATTATTAATGAGTTTTTATACATCGTTCACGACTTCCACAGCGCTTTACAGAATATATCAAACAGCTCATGTCGCTAATTATGTCTTAGACATGCTTACAATTGAATCCCTGGTTATACTCCAAGGCACGGCGCAACTACGGTCCTCTGTCCGTCCACACCCCCTCTCCCAGCAAAAAATCTGTGTGCCGATAACCCCACCAACCCACTAATCAAATTGAAGATGAACGGAGCCACCTGGAAGAATGGTGAGGGAGCCCACCGAGTACATGAGCTGCACGGTTGTCAAACACTTTAGCCTCCTGTGTTAAAGAGGCCTTAGTTTAGGAGATAAAATGGGTTTTCCAACAACTGGGAAATGCTCTCTGCTTTACTTATTTTGACCACTGAAGTATCTTGTCTTAATCCTTAGTGTAAGAACTTTGATTGCCCTTATTTCTTTTTGGTATACTATTCCTATGAATGAAGTGACCAAACAATGGGTGATGTGACTGAGCATTGTACTGAAGTAATAAAAGTACTGATTCCTTCCACAGGTAAAGCCTCTGTTACAAGTGACTCGGCAGGATGAAGTAATGCAGGCCAAATCAGTGGAGCTGCAGAAGGTGAAAGACACCCAGTTGAAGACAGAGCAGGATCTGAAGGATATGGGCAGCAAATACCAACAGGTGAGATCACAACAGCCTCATCACTTCCTGTTTCTGCTCAGCTACTTGGCAGAAGATGCCACACTTCCTTATATGAATTCTCCCTAATGTAAAATAAACTAGTCATTTAGAGAACCTGCAAGCCTCAATCATAGGTGGGGTGTGAACCTATATGTAGTCTCCAGGTCTCTCTGCTACCATGTTTGGTCCCCTATGCTGGGAAATTTTTCTTGCCTTAGATGTCATACATGTTTTTTGTTCTGATTTTGTTCTATTCCTTTTCCCATTTTTCCATTGTTTCAGGTTCAATTGTCCTGCCTTTTAGGACGCAAACCAACTGTGACATAGTATCTATATTTGTTACCGTAGGGTTTAGCTCAGTATCTAGCATCGGTTTTTACACTTTATGTATTTATTCTTAACTCTATTCTATGCAGTATCCAACTTCCCTGCATTTAATGAATTTCACTTTAAGATCCATACCACACCTATTGCAGGTGATGAGTGGGTGGGAGGAGTTATGGGTATATAGGTGTTTGCTTGACTTTTAGCTTAGACTAAGGACCCTACAGAATTGGAAACGTGGCATTAGTGCCAATAAAACTGCCATGCGTTACCTGCGCGCATCAACTTTACAGCTGTTTAGTGCATAAGAGCCTTTATATCTAGAGCCAGCCATTCTCTCTGTCACTGCATTTTTATTGTATTATACTTCTCCCGGTAAACTCTCGGTAGTATAAGAATTAAAGACAAAAAAATCTTATTTAAGAATTAAAGTATAAAATATCTCGAAAGTATCTTAAAATTCAGTTTACATTTTCGGGGCGTGATCCTTAACCACTGATATCATTACCGTTTATATTATAATAGTTTTATACTGTTATTAGTTATCATATCCTCAGTTACTTTATGCTAGTTATCATTTTGTTTTGTATTTTTTCAATAGAAAAGGCTGCTATGTTCAGCGATAAAATGTGTATTTTTGTTAGCATTTGTTTGTAGAAAGTCACAGCTACAATAACAATTTGTTCCTTTTTTTTAGTTGCAAGAAGAAAAGTCCATTTTGGCAGAACAGCTTCAGGCAGAGACGGAGCTTTTTGCAGAGGCTGAAGAGATGCGAGCAAGACTTGCAGCAAAGAAGCAGGAACTGGAGGAAATCTTACATGACTTGGAGTCCCGTGTGGAAGAAGAGGAAGAACGTAACTTACAGCTGCAAAATGACAAGAAGAAAATGCAACAACATGTGCAGGTATTGTAGCAGCAGTGTCATTACCTCATTTTACATCACCTCTGTCACCCACACACATTGTTTTAGATGACAGGAGTTGTGCCATCCAGACAAATAAAATCTTACAGGCTTGTAATACTTTACAGCAGATGTAGGGTGATTAATTACGTCACTCTTCTTCTAATCCTCTGGTGGGTTGTCACGGTTATTGACCCTTTCCTTTTCCTGTTTCCGGCCTGCCTGTTATCCCAGATGATGTAAAAGAAAGATCCGGGGAGTTGCCCTCATAGGCTGCCCAGTCAATGGAATTCATCACTACAACAACAACATTTGTTAAGGCGGACCCAAACCAAACTTTTTTTAATTCAAAATATTTAGTTGCACCACTCTGACACATACAAAGATAAATAAACACTCCTTCAAGCCTATGAGCATTTCAGTGCAAGCTTTTCACCCTTCCCTTTTCATAACTAGGGTTATACAGGTGGCAGCCATTAGCAATTCCTCCGGACACCTCCTACTCCACAAGTTTGCCGGATTCTGTCCCTGCAATATGAAAGGAAGGGAGGGGTTCCTCCAATAAATGTAAAATATTTTATATTTGTCATCATGCAGCTGAAAAAAGGCTGCTATTTATTATTATAATTTAGAAAATAGATTTTATTTCTGAAATCTTGTATTTTTAATTTGGGTCCACTTTAAAGGCTTTTCTCCTATAGTGCTCAAAGTGCATGGCATGTCTTAGATTAGTTGTTAGTAGCAGGGTGGATTGTATCACAGAGAAAATGCTACCTATCCATACATATCAGACTAAACAGGTGGCTTTCAATCTGAGAAGATCCAAAGGTAGGGTGCAGCATGACAAGAGGCTCTAGTTCCAAAGGTTTTGAGGTGGACCCTGGGGATGACCAAATTATTAGATCCTATTGAGCTTGTGGGAGGTGTGGTGCAGTCCGCAACACATCCTTCAGATTGTCAAGGTCTAAATTGTGTAAAGATTTGAATGTTATTAGGCCAGTCTTGAAGAGGATTCTCCATTTTATGGGTCACCAATGGAGTGAGCAAAGAATCAGTGTTATACTGTACATCTATGGCATGACTTTTTTTAACCTCCTGGCAGGGACATTTGATACTAACTGTAGACAATGCAGGTTTTTATTTGGAAGACCTGTTTAGAGGACATTGTAATCTTCCAGTCATTGTGTGATGAAAGTGTGAAATAGGGATGGCAAAAGTGAAGCATTTAACTGCCTAACACTGACTTCCAATGTTGAGGGCTTCTGTCTTGTCAGTATTTAGGTTCAACCACTTTTCATTCATCCATTCCTTTTGCTCATCTAAGCAAACATTTATTATTGGAGTAGGGTCTGTTAAGCCAGCTTCAAAGGATAACCATAGCTGGGTGTCATTAGCATATCACTGGTAATTCAGCTTGTGGATGACTTTCCAAGTGGTAGTATGTAAATGGAGAATAGCAGAGGAGACAGAATTGAGACCTGGGTCAGACATTTTGTTAACTGTATAGGTTTGGATGAAAGAGATACTGACTGCAAAAACTCTTAAAGCAAACCTGTTGCTAAAGAAAAAACAATTACGTGGGGAGGGGAGGAGGATCCAGAGGCTTCCCACATCCATCTTGAGACCCCTGCTGCTGCCTCAGATCCTCTTACACATCACGGACTTGCTTCCCTTTGTGCACAAACATGGGGTTACTGGGCCTACGCGAGTAAAGCCACACCTGCACAGTAGCACAGAGCCAATCATGGATGAGCTGCTTTGGCTTACTGTGCGGGCATTCACATTGTCACAGTACTGCCACGCTCATACAGGCCGGGGAGCTGGGCCATGAGAACATATGTGACCAGCAGTGCGGGCAAGGAGAACATGGAAAGTTTTTTGAACCTAGATAAAGATCTAACTTTTAGTTTTTTCCATTTTTTTTTATTTGGCGTCACTTTAACCTCCTGGGGGATACAATAATATCGGCAGGGGGCGGCGCAGCACATTTTTTTAAATTTTTTTTTTTTTTTAATCATGTAGCTAGCCTAGTGCTAGCTACATGATAGCCGCTGTGCAGCGGCATCCCCCCACCCCCTCCGATCGCCTCCGGCAATCAAAGCAAACAGGAAATCCCGTTCAGAACGGGATTTTTTGTTTGGCTTCCCCCGTCGCCATGGCGACGATCGGGATGACGTCAATGTCGTCGTGACGTCAGAGGGAGTCCCGATCCACCCCTCAGCGCTGCCTGGCACTGATTGGCCAGGCTGCGCATGGGGTCGTGGGGGGGAGCGGCGCGGCACGGCGGGTAGCGGCGAATCAGCCCGGAGCGGCGGCGATCGGTATATACACGCAGCTAGCAAAGTGCTAGCTGCGTGCAGCAAAAAAAAATTATGCAAATCGGCCCACCAGGGCCTGAGAAATCCTCTGTGGCGGCTTACCCCGAGCTCAGCTCGGGATTATCCCCCAGAGGGTTAAGCTTCTTCACACTTGTTTTTAGATTTTTCTTTCTTTCTTTCTTTCTTTCTTTCTTTCTTTCTTTCTTTCTTTCTTTCTTTCTTTCTTTCACCACTAATATATATGATATACAGTAAGTGTAATGTTCTGTGTTGGTATTGCTTTGCTCTTTTGGAAGAAACCACTCTATTTGGATATGAGTAAATAATAAAGCATCCTCTGTTTCCTCATTGCTGTTATGTTCTTTAGGATTTGGAGGAGCAGTTGGAGGAAGAGGAGGCAGCTCGTCAGAAACTTCAGCTGGAAAAAGTAACAACTGAGGGCAAGCTGAAGAAGATGGAGGAAGATATTCTTCTATTGGAAGACCAGAATACCAAGCTCAGCAAGGTGAGATACCCTTTGTTAATGTGCTGTCAAAGATTATAACAGACATAGCCTGACAAGTAGCTTTAGACCCCATTCACAAAATTCATGGTTATTACTGTGTGTTGCATTAGAATGCATTAGAGTATAGTGAGAATAGAGCACAGGACAGTAGGATTTGGGGCCAAGTCACACCTTGCACTTTGCAATGTAAATATGCAGTGCACTGTATATAAATATATAGTATCTCACAAAAGTGAGTACAGCTCTCACATTTTTGTAAATATTTTATTGCATCTTTGCATTGGACAACAATGACGATATCTAGGATAAAGATAAGAAATAGAGCGCACTCAGAGAACCAGTGGTAGGAAAGGCAGGGATGCCGGGAGTAATCTCACCTTAGAAAGTTGCTGGCACGCCTGTACAGGTTTGTCCAACGGCTGCGCATGTGTCCCTCTGGCAGGGGACCAGGCTTGGCAGTCTCCAGATTCTCCTCCGTAGGAAGGCAGAGCTTTTTGCCTGATGAAAGGAGGGCTTGCCTCCTGAAATGTGCTTAGCAAATAAACCTTGTTATACCACACGGCAGTCGCCATAGCCTTTCTTACATGCACTACTACATTGACAAGTGTTAATCACTACTCCCAATTGCCTGCGAGCTGTTTATACAGTCACACAGAGCAACAGGGAGTTTTGGACATCCCCATTACTGCAAAACACTTTGCACTAGCGCAACCTGCCATAGCCTGTGGTGCAGCCGCATAGTGTGGAACTTGCGCACAGTCCAGGCAGAGACCTGCAAAGATACAACCATGGATTCCAGCCCTGCCTTCCTAAGGAGGAGAATCTGGACACTGCCAAGCCTGGTCCCTGGCTAGAGGGACACATGCGCAGCCGCTGGACAAACCTGTACAGGCTTGCCAATAACTTTCTAAGGTGAGATTACTCCAGGCATCCCTGCCTTTCCTACCACTGGTTCTCTGAGTGCGCTCTATTTCTTTATCCTACATTTCACGACCACTGAGGTGGATTCTTAAAGAGCAGCACCATTACACAAGCCTCACTGCTCGCTCTTTATAGCCATAGAAGTATCTACCTATACCATTGCAACACTGAAGATATGACACTTTGATGCAATGTACCAACGACAACGTTGAGGAGGAGCACCACAAGGTGAAAACTTTAGTGTGCCACGACCTCCAATCATCAGAACATCAGATAAGATCGGCACCACTCCAGATGTAGTAGTATCAAAGCTCTTTTATTACATCAAAGTGATGGCTTCAGCAATAACAGACGCTGTTTCGGGCCATGCCCTTTCTCAAATTGCAATAGCCTCAAATAACACACAAGTGAACATGCCTTTGAATAGCCCAACCGAAGTAAAAACACCAATAGGCGTCCTACTGGGTGGAGTATGTGGCGGACCTGATGGGGAACTTACAAATAGTATGCAAAACACATTTCTAGCAATCACCTGTGGTAAAATTCAAACAGCCCAATCGCCATTGGGATGTCATCTGGAGTGGTGCCGATCTTATCTGATGTACTTTGATGCAATGTAGTCAGTATACAGCTTGCATATCATTGTAAATTTGCTGTCCCAGCAAATAACCATTAATGGCAAAAAGAACACAGGCCAGGCACGATCTTCTCCACTGCTAGTTTATTGCTGAGATGCGACCATCATCACAACAGGGTGATGCATTGCGTCTTGTGCAGTCAAAATGATGTGCAGGTGGAAAGAGGTGGATTGCTAGAGGGGCATTCATCATGCATCATCCCTGTTCCTTCCTCTTCAATTTGCCCGAGCACATCCTGCCTGAAGCTGCTTGCCCAGAAGGGTGAAGATAGGTGAGAGAAACATCATTTATTTGCTGAATAGTCAATCAATTACCCCTTGCTGGGAGCCACGCATCACTTTGCTTGTGTGTACAGACACAACTATGTCTAAACCACTGGCAACAAAAGTGAGTACACCGCTAAAGTGAAGAATGTAAAAATTATGTCCAAATAGATTCGATAGTGTCACAAGGCCTTAGGTGTGGCTGGAAAAGTAGGTGTATATTTTTTGAATAAAATTAATAATGTGAATTTTAAAAAAAAAACTTTATAACTAAGCAGATTTCTCCACCAGAATGATATTCTGACTAATGTCTTTGTTACAGGAGAGGAAATTGTTGGAAGAATGATATTCTGACTAATGTCTTTGTTACAGGAGAGGAAATTGTTGGAAGATCGGATAGCTGACTTTACTTCTAACATGGCTGAAGAAGAAGAGAAAGTAAAGAGTCTGAACAAACTCCGCAACAAATATGAGGCTGTCATTGCAGATATGGAAGGTAGGAAGAACCTTCATGTGTACCATGTGACATCCAGGCACATAAGAGATGTCTGTTTTGTTTTGTTCATTTGTATAATATTGCGTTTTCAGACTTATGTTGGACTCAGCATATTTTTTAGTTTATACATATAAAAAAATGGGACTTTCAGGACAGAGGAAAGTGTGAAGTGTAAATGTGACTGCATGGTATGCTCGTAACAAGATAACACACACTACGTAGATAGTATATTATGAGATTTGTATTGCTGCTTACTTTGCAGTTTACGTGAAGCGGACTTTGTCGGGGGGGACTGTTACCCAGAATGAAACTAGTGGGCAATGCTAAACTCAACTCAAATACAAAATGTGTCATGAAGAAATGCTACAAAGACACCAGTGCCACTTCAGAATGATACCAGGTCATTTGTGTTTGCCATGCCTCCCTCATTATGTGTCTGTCTGTGCTATGCCCCTCTGCATCCTGGTGTACAGGCTCACCATCATTATTTACTATGGCGAGACTCTGCCCCTTTCTGCCATTTTTGGTTCGTCAAATGACCTGCCAAATACGACCTCTCCTGTGCTGAATAAGCACATATTTACTAGCCTATTTTTACAGTCAAAATTCTGGTTTCAATTTTTCTAACGGATCACCTGAAAGGAAACTTGTTATCTTTCTGAAGTGGCATTAAAAGAGTAAGGCTGTGTAACTTACTAGTTTTCAGCACCATTAATCTTTTTACTGGAAGCACTTAGTAGAGCCTTACAGGTGAGGGTAGGTAAGACAGTGTTAGTTTTAATGTACATTTCTGATTGCTGAATGAGTTACTTTGAGTTGCTGAAATATGCCTAGAATTAGGCCTATACTATTAGGTTTTACAAGGTGTTCCTATATACCTTTGTTTTACCTTTTTGATACTGCCAGGTGCCTTCAGGTCAGTCATAGCAGTTTGTGCTATCAGCAGTTGTTGGCCGGATGTGTAGTAACAACTTGGCAGTACTGTTTTGTAAGTTGCTAGTCTCGGTTAAACTGACCCTTTTTATAATCTTTAAATGAATCGCAATTTTATTACTCTGGTCAGTGGACAATAAATATAATTGTAATGTGCAATGAGGTTCATGGTGTTTATTTCATTTAATCTTACAGATCGTCTGAAGAAAGAAGAAAAGGGCAGACAGGAGATGGAGAAAATGAAAAGAAAGCTTGATGGGGAGACGTCTGACTTACAAGATCAGATTCTGGAGCTTCAGCAACAGATTGAGGAACTAAAACAGCAGTTGGCACGAAAGGAAGAGGAGCTCCAAGCAGCACTGGCACGGTAATTATTGGAGAACCAGTGACGGAACATTCAACATGATTGAGATTGAGAACATTAATTGTAATTTTTTTGTGGTCACTCTTTAGAATTGAAGAGGAAGCAGCTCAGAAGAACAATCTTCTAAAACAACTTCGGGAAATCCAGTCTCAAATGTCGGAATTTCAAGAAGACTTAGAGTCAGAAAAGGCTGCGAGAGCCAAGGCAGAAAAGCAGCGGCGGGACCTGGGGGAGGAGCTGGAGGCGCTGAAGTCTGAGCTGGAAGACACCCTAGATTCTACAGCAGCACAGCAGGAACTTAGGTGAGGTTTGGCCTAATTTCCAGTGGAGGACAGCTAGATCCAACAATACACAGATTCTGATTCGAAATATCAGACACTAATAAACGTACTGGGAGGAAATTGGTAAAATATTCTACAATATAACTTTTATTGGAAACATCTTAAAATCTGGATAGGAGCCGATACTAAATAAATAGTGACTTAAACAGCAGTGGGTAGGAGAATGGTCTGAGAGCGTAGACCCTAGTATTACTAGGGGATAACTCCGAAACTCACGCTGCTTCAATTGTAAAAATTTACTTAATTCCAATAGTAAAATATTGGTAATCTTTACCGATATTTTACTATGTCTTAACCTAACCCTACTCTCACACTGAACCCTCCCTCTACAGATGCCTAACTCTAAGACCTCCCTCTACAGATGCCTAACCCTAAGACCTCCCTCTACCAGTGCCTAACCCTAAGACCTCCCTCTATTGATGCCTAACCCTAAGACCTCCCTCTACCAATGCCTAACCCTAAGACCACCCTTTATTGATGCCTAACCCTAAGACCTCTCTCTACCAATGCCTAACCCTAAGAGTCCTTTTACACTTAATCAGTTGGTATACGTTACTATGCGTTGCTGCGCATTTTTTCCATAGCAGTGCATTGTGAAAAAGGTTGCCGTTAAACCACATATAGTGTGAACTGTGTCATAGGAAAACATGGGCATTACTTTGAAAATCAGTTTTTGTTCAGTTTTAACTGAGAGCAACTGATTAAGTGTAAAAGGGGCCGAAGATCTCCCTCTACCGCTGCCTAAAAGTGGGCACTAACGATCCAATTTCTAGCGAAAAATCATTCGAGCAATCAGAAATTCTGTTTGGAAGTGAAATCGTTCACTACACTATCAATGAACCAATCTTTCCATCTTATCTATCACAACCAACTAGAAAATCCAAATTTTGTATCAACGAAAATTCAGACGATGGTTTGTATAATCGTTTGTAACCGATTGTGCTCATCAAGAGAGATTATTTACAACCAATCCAATCAGAATTTCTAAACGCTTGAACGATTTTTCGCTAGAAATTGGACTGTTAGTGGCCACCTTAACACTTTACCATTCCCCCTCCCCATCTCCAAACCTTAACCTACGCCCCCTGGCACAAAGCCGTGATTTGTGCTCAGGAGTACCCAAAAAATTGCAGGTGCCGAGGCATGCCGGTATGCAAATTGCAGCATTGCATATGTAATGCTGCAGTTTGCATACCGGCATTCCTTGGTGCCCGCAATTTTGTCTGGCGCCTCAGTGCACCCAAATTTCCCTTCTTTACTGTGGCCTTTTTTCCGTGAGGGCTCCTGTGCACTTTTTTCCTGTTTCATTGCATAGCTGTCAGGGTGACATTTTGGCTTCAATAGTGTGTGAGACTCACATCATAACAAGCCTGCAACCAGAGAAGTCTGAACAGGATGCATAACTACAAATTATCAGGCCCAATTGCAGTATATTGGTGGGACCCGTACCAGAAACCATGGTTCTAAGCGAAGTAAAATCTATCCCATGATTTCTGAAAATAACCAATAAATCATCCCAGCTTTCTGAGGTATTTGAAGTTATTGACACTAGCTCTACCACATTCAACTTTCTGCCTTCTTCACTGCACAGTATTTACTACCGTTCTGGCCCATATATATTTTCATTGGACAGCTGTAAATTAGAAAGTATTTTAAAGGTCAAGGAAATTTGATTTCTTTGGAGTATAGAAAAGGAACTACTGGAGAAATCATGTTTGTATTAGAAAATAGAGGTACAATAGAGATACATTGACACAACCAAGAACTAGGTGTACAGAAATTATCATATTCTGCGGGTAGATAGCATAGAGCTTTTAAAACATTATGTATCCTAATTTGCAAACTCTGTCTAATGCTTAGGGCAAAACGTGAGCTGGAAGTGACCGATCTGAAGAAGACAATTGAGGAAGAAGCAAAAGTTCACGAATCTCAGGTTGTAGAAATGCGTCAGCGTCACACGCAGGCTCTAGATGACCTGTCAGAACAACTGGAGCAAACACGCAGAGTATGTAAACACTTTAACCTCGAAAACTGCCATTCCAGCGCAGGAGACTTGGGCACAGCAGTGAGTAACTTCAGCACCACCAGAAGACGGAGCTGAAGTTACTTATAAAACACTATAATTCGGCCTCCAGCTATTGCTGGAAGCCGAATTATTTCATTCCCCACCAACCATGGTGGCCTGGAGTGGAAATAGTATTTAAAATGAATAGGAATTTGTGCAGGAGCAAGATAAGCTATACAGGCTCCTGCGCCCAAGTCTGCTGCGCCGATTCCTCTCGTACGCCTTTAACCTTGTTTTTTGTGATATAAATATGTTTGATTCTTCAGAGCCCTTTGATTACTTTGAATATTGAGATTGTGTAAATAAGAAAGTTTTGTTTTGTGGAATGAGATTGTATTACATGAGGTATTTCTAGTTATTGTAGTCTGCTTGTGCCAAATTATGTTTCTTTAACGTAAGTAAACCTGTAAGGAAAAAAGTGCTCCTGGGGGGTCCTTACCTCAAGAGAGGGAAGCCTCTGGATCATAATGAGGCTTTCCCTGTTCTCCTCAGGCATCCAGATCCAGCACTGGCTCCCCCGAGCAGCAGGCCCGGATTTACATCACAGGAGCCTATAGGCACGGATGTTCTGGATACCTAGACTTCGCTCTCCATGAACCTACAAACCCCCAACGAACCGCACCGCGAATGTGCTGACTGCCATTTCTCCATTACTTCCCTCTCCTGCCCGTCATAGGTAGCTACAGGTGCCCCTTAGTATTAGGTAGTCAGAGGTATTAAGTAGCTAGTGGTGCCCCAAACTGAAGGGAAAACTCATGACTGGAATGCTGAGAGCTGAGTGGGTAACCTCTAATTTACGCTTTGCTTGGAACTCTGCATAGGGAAGGAGGGAGGGAGACACTAGGGGAAGGGAGTGAGCCGCCTTTCCACCCTCTGGCGCCTGTAGGCACGGCGCGTGAGCCTGAGTGGAGAGCTGCTACTGCACATGTGCGCAGCAGCTCCTGTATATATTATGATGGGAGACTGCTCGGCAGGGCCGGATTTACCATAAAGCACTGTAGGCACTACAGTGCCTTATGGTAAATCCGGCCCTGCTGAGCAGTCTCACATCATAATATATACAGGAGCTGCTGCGCACATGTGCAGTAGCAGCTCTCCACTCAGGCTCTGGCGGAAATATCCAAGCCCGATTGGGTTCGCTCTAATGCACAGACGCAGAGGGCTCATGCTTGCGCAGTAGAGTGGACCCGATCAGGCTTGTCCTTGGGGAGGGGGTTCCCAGCGCTGGATCCCCTCTACTGAGGAAGATGGAGGAAGCCTCTTCAGGATCCAGAATTTTATCCCTCCCAAGGTAAATACCCCCAGGGTCACTTTTTTTTTCTTACAGGTTTACTTTAATAGTGTATATGGGGTATTGGGTAGGGCATTTAATTTCTTGAACAATCTAAGAATTTAAAAGAAATTTTAAAAAAAAGTTGTTAAGGTAAAAAGCTGGGCGTGTCACAGCATTTTGGGGAATTAACAATGTCAGGAATTATGCTTTTATTGAACTTAGAATGTATGGTAATATGTATAGACTACACAAGAGAAATACATGTGGTATGATCATAATTTTCAATGTCACAATTGAACAAATCTATAAGCTCTTATTCTGGCTGTTAGAATGAAGACAGTAGGCCTACGTAAAGTTCTACTTACGTAACATTTTTCTGGAAGAACTTTTATCATTTCTAAGATCATTTTATTTTCCTGAACATGGATTTTGTTTGTAATAACAGCAAATTAAGCTTGTTTTTTTCCACTGGTTTAGGGTCCTTTCACACTGAAGCCATTGATATTCCATTGATATGCCTATTGTACATTCAGTGTAGTGTGGCGGGTCCTGTCAGGGTAATGCACAGGATGCTGTGCGTATACATGACAACATGCACGTTTACGTTTACAATGGCAGTGAAGCATACTTTCATTGTAGTGTATGCTTTACTGCATGGTTGCACCATACGTCTAACGCATGGTGAGACTTTTCCATACCGATGGTATCGCAACTCAACACAGTGTACAATGTGGAAGGACCCTAAATGTCATGCAAATTCCAACAAATAAGAACCAAACCAAAACGTTTTTCTCAGTTGGCTATGTGATGTATTTCATATTTTATCAGTGCTACATTAAGCATATTGTGTGTCTCTTCAGTTCAAGGTGAACCTGGAGAAGGTGAAGCAGACCTTGGAGAGTGAGAATTCCGATTTGGCAAAAGAAGTGAAGAATCTTCATGCCGCAAAGCAGGACTCTGAACAGAAGAGGAAAAAATTAGAAGCACAAGTGTCTGAGTTTCAGGTCCGGGTCTCCGACAGTGAAAAGGCCAAGGCTGAACTAGCAGAAAAGTTACATAGAGTACAGGTAACTGGGACATTTACATCCATTTGATATTCTAATTACAAAGATAATACAGTGAATGAAGTTAGCATTACTAGTTTGCCCCTACATGTGAATGGATGAGCCCTCAGCAGTGATATGTATCTGTAGAGTCATCACATACTAAAAACTGTAGCGGCCCCTTCCGCTGAAACCACTGGTGAGTGTAAGGCAGCAACCTTTTATTTCTGGGGATAGGGATAGCCATGTATTTCATATTAACATAAACTGTTGGCTCCAATGTGTTTTCTTGTAGTTTAGTTGTTAGCCCAAGCAATCCTATGGGATCAGCAGATGAACATAGATGGGTAGGTGGAAGGGGCGGAGGGAGAATATTAAGGATGACGCTAATTGAAATCTACGCCCTGTTTTGATGTTGATCTGGCTGCCAGGGCATAGATTTCAATTCACTGACGCCGCACGTTCTGGTCGCTTTCGTCACTCCCGACGATCTCGCTCTGCCGTCTCTATAACGGCAGAGCCCTGTGAGCTTGTCAGGAGCTGATTTCATTGGATCCTGACCCTCTCTATCAACATAAGCAACTCCCGTTGGCTTACATTGATACACAGGGTCAGGAGCCAATGAAAGTGGCTCCTGAACAGCTCACAGGAACTCTGCCGTCATAGAGACAGCAGCGCAGGTGGCTGAGGTTCCTAGTGTGCAGCATGGATGGCGGTTGCGGCGGATATATGCGGGTATTCAGCGGTGTTCTGCCTTTTCTGCTACCACCGGTCTCTGGTCCTTAAGGATGCAGAGACCGCTGGTACATAAGTGAGACAGTACACTGTACATTATTTATACTTACATGGGGCTTTCTCCAGCCCCATGAGGTGCATGGGCTCCCTCACCATCCACTCTGGCCGCTCCATTCACTTTTAATGTCTCCTGGTAGCTCCCGTGTGAAGTGAACGGAGAGAACGGCAAGGAAGCCCAATCACCTCATGGGGCTGGAGGAAGCCCTAGTAAGTATAAATAAAGTTGTCTCAGGTTCCCTTTAACCCTTGCACTCAGAACTTGCACTTGCAGCAATGCATAATACACAGCAATACAAAAAACTGGCAAACAAAATGGAGTATCTTGGCTATCAAAAATGCTGATAGTGATGGTCTAAATTTCAAGTTGTATGCATGAAACTCTTTTATGCTGGTATGAGTGGACCAATTCTAAGATTTTGGTGGATTGGCTAAATGTGGGAATGCTGCAGCATTTTTGAAGATCTAAGATTTTGGTTGGCAGTTTTTATTGCTGCGTATCACGTGTTGCTGCAAGTGAAATTTGATTTGGCCACATCCATTTATCCATTTTTGACCCCCAAAAAGTGGCCCAAAAGTGGGGGTCTCGGCTTGCTTGCTAGTCACGAAAGAGAGCGGGCAGCTAAGAGATCGGGTGCGGAGGGCACAGAGTATAGCTGCAGCTGCTGGATGTCCGCGGCGAGAACCGAGCGGATGGATGGCCACACAGAATAGAAGCACAGCAGGAGCGCTCTTCCGTGTTCATAATCTCGCGCTTCCTGCTGTGTCTGCACCTTGTACACCCATTGGCTATTACCAGCTATTACCAGCCAATGGGTGTACAAGGTGCAGACACAGCAGGAAGCGCGAGATTATGAACACGGAAGATCGCTCCTGCTGTGTTTCTATTCTGTGTGGCCATCCATACGCTCTGTTCTCGCCGCGGACATCCAGCGGGTGGCTGCCTGCAGCTATACTCTAAAAGACTTCTGTGTGGCCATCCATCTGCTCTGCTCTCGCAGCTGCAGCTATAATCTCCGCCCTCCGCACCCGATCTCTCAGCTGCCCGCTCTCCTTCGGCCCGATCACTGCCGCATCACCGCTGCACTCTGAGCCGCTCTCCTCAGCAGGTTAGTCCGCACTGCACACCCCTCACTGATTCTGGGTGGCCATTCATTGCTAGTGCTCTGCTCCCCCAGGGCTTCGGCTTGCATGAGGGTCATTAATTTTTTCATGTTTTGTTAGGTAAAAGTTGGGGGGTCGGCTTACATGCGGGTCGGCTTGCTTGCGAGTATATACGGTACTTTCTTACCCACCCAGTTTTAAAAGAACAGGCAAATGTTTGTGATCTCATGGGGGCAGCCATCTTTTTTGTTGAAAGGAGGTGACAGGGAGCATAAGACACTGTTCCAACTGTCCTGTGTTCATATCACCCCTCCCAGCTGCACTCGCTAGGCTTCAAATCTCAAATTCAAAGCTAATTTGCACCAAAACAGCAGAAGGAGAAAAACAACATCAGAAATCTCATCATGCTTTGCACTGCATCGGGAAAAATGCCCAGGCAGTTTTCTTCTGTGCAGCTAAAAATGAGGCTTGGGTAAGAAAAACAAAGTTCTGATGCTGTGAAACTGTTAAAGAAACACCAAGCCTTTTCAGTGCTGCTGAGTAGATTTTAGTCTGGAGGTTCACTTTAATTAGTGGATATGTATGTCACAGATAGTGGAAGATAAAAGCACAAATAGCAGATATGATTTAATGATGCTGTTTGGGTATATCAGTATGCCCAACCATTCAGCTGAATGCTGATTTTTGTTTTGTTTTTGCTTATGTCTTGTATGACCCAATCACTATTTACTGAACAGGACAAAAAAAAAAAAAATTTATTTTGTTTTTATGTTTTGTTTCTGAAATTTCAACTGAAATTGAGACCGCTTCCATTTCAGTTGAAATTTCACTGTGATCTTATGTTGAAAAGCCATTCGAAGTATATTTTGTATTTCTGCATGAATTGTCTAGTAAAATGTATATTAAGGCTCCGTTTTTGTATGTCTGTTTCTAGGCTGAGTTAGACGGCGTGTCGGGGACCCTGGGATCCACTGAAAGTAAAACTATTAAATTAACAAAAGACCTGTCAGCAGTCCAGTCACAGCTGCAAGATGCCCAGGTAGGCCACTCTAGAATTTCACATTGCTTCCATTGTCATGATGTCCGTTTAATATATTGCACGTTATTTTTGTTGTCGACTCCCCATCTGTGTTTCATGTCATTTGTAAATACTATTGCAGGAATTGTTACAAGAGGAGACTCGACAGAAGCTAAACTTCAGTTCCAGGGTGAAACAGTTGGAAGAGGAGAAAAATAACTTGGCGGAGAGCTTAGAAGAAGAGGAGGGAGTAAAGGCTCAGCTCAGTCGACAGATTCAGGCTCTGCAACAACAGGTACTCAAACAAGACACTGATACATGCTCTGAGCACTGAGGCATGATCCTCACTGCTAGCTAAACTATTTAACCTCCACCTGGCTAAAGGGTCGGTCTGCATAAACAAAGCCGGATTTATAATTTTTGTACCTCCAGGCTAAGTACTGTATGTTGGGGCTTCCCTTTTTTTATGTGCAGCAGCAGCACCTCCCATTCCATGCACAGCCCCCTCTTCCATGTGTAACATCCATGTACTGTATCCCCTCTCCTTCATGAGCAGCTCCCTTGGGCATGAGTTTCCTCTTCTCATGTGTTGCTCTCCATATTTAGCCTCCTCGTTCATATGTAGCAGCTCCTCTTTCATGTTCAGGTTCCCCTCCGGCTGCAAACGCACAAGGCCAGGGCCTTTGTGGCCTTTCCAGAAATCTTGCCCTTTGCATAAAGAAAAGCTATAATGTATGCCAATGTATTTGCCATTGAAATGCTTAGAATTTACGCTAGAAAATGTGATTGGCTTATGACCACATGAGATTATTTAATAGTGATCACTGTTCCCTCACTGAGTTTTACATAAACAGGAACATTACTGTGGTCAAGCAGAAGTTTTTTTTTTAAGAGGCAACATCTACAATTTAATAATCTATGGAGGAAGTTATTACATCTTTAGGAAGTGACCTCAGAGTCCTCCAATGTTTACATCCAACTGCTGAATTTACAAGCCAATGTTATTACAAGTGTCTGTTCTTTCCTGAAAAAGTGCCTCATTGAATTCCTACTTATGTCTCAATAGAGGATAAATTAGGGAGTGAATTCATTCAAAATTATTATTGTATGAACAATCTGTATTATCAAAATAACTTGCAAGAGGGCACCTATTTGGCCTCCTACTTGGCTATCATTCATAAAGCATTACTGCATGCTGTAATGCAGAAAACAGCTGACTTTACTGCGCACTTAGCAAAATGTCAATTCATAAAAGCTGTTACCGCATGAAAAGCTGAAATTCCTGATCAGTGTGGTAAATTATCAACACATGTGAATAAATGTCAATTCATAAAGATTAGAGCAGGTGGTAATGGCACGGAACATACCGCCTGCTTTGAAGAGGTGAAAAGAGAGCGATAAGAGCAAAGTTAATGGAGACTCACAAGCAGAGATCTCCCCCCTAGGCAGCAGCAGCGGAACAAACAAGGCTTCCTGTGAATACCTTAGGCTGTGTTTAACCTCTTGGGTTCCTGCTTCTAAGATGTGTATTTCACATCAGAAAGCCTGGCATGTGTAAAGTTTCTTGAAGTTCTTCTACACTGTGGCAATTAAATAGATTGTTAATAAAGACTAATAGACAGATACAGAGCATATTCAGGGCAAGCAGAGGCAGTATAACAAAAGATGCACATCTAAAGGGAAGTTGGGGATGCCTCTTTTATTGTAATGCTGTCTCTGCATGGAGAACAGGAATGTAACAATGTTGTAACAATGTAACCGACAGTTGGGCTTCGGTTAAACACCACATTTCTATTGCAGCTATGAAAATGTTTATGAATTAGCACACAAAAGTCTAAAAAACAGAATGCTGTATTTTCCCGACCAGATTTTTGTACTGCACATGCTTTTATGAATGAACTTTGTTTATCAAAGAACTTTGTGAGCAGTGTCCACTTCTTCATAGGAAGGAAGGATTTGGTGAAGCAGGTCATTTCGGCGCACGCTCTTGCTGCACTTGACCGGAGTGCCACCAATGACATCATGTTTTTGTGCAGCAATGTAATTTGGGTGCCGGCGATTGCTGGACCCCAAATTACTTCTCCCTCGGAGCTGCTGCAACACGGAGGGGGAGTAGTAATTAATGCTGCCCGGAATTTGTGTGGCAGCTGGGTATGCCATCATTCGGGTTACCTTGCACCAAACTGAATATGAATGTACGCAGGGTTTAGGATTATACAGTTTATAAGCAGTCATTGGATAACATCATGTAGTACTGATCCATTGCCAACTGATACATTCATAAAATGATTTATAATATAGTCATTCATGGTTCACAGGTAGCTGTTTATAACTGTTGCTTTGTTCCTAGCTGGCCGAGTCTAGAAAGAGAATAGAGGAACACGGAGGCGCAGTGGATGGGCTGGAAGAAGTCAAGAAGAGGATGGCCAAAGAGTTAGAGGTTATGCACCAGAGGTTTGATGAGAAACATCAGTACAACGACAAGCTGGAAAAGACTAAAAACCGCTTGCAGCAAGAGTTGGATGACCTCATGGTTGATTTGGATCATCAACGGCAAATTGTTTCCAACCTGGAAAAGAAACAGAAGAAGTTTGATCAGGTAAGTAAAACTGTATTAAGTCATATTAGTATATCTCTGACCACTGTCCTGTAAATGAGAACTTTAGATTTCATAATCAGTTGTTTAAAATAATAAAATGCTGTGCTACAATAGCTTTAAAAGAGACATTGGTTTAAATAAATATATTTTTGTCCTCTATTACATTTGTGAGTTCTGTTGGGTGAAGCCCACCAACTAAAAATATTTAGAATTTGTTCTTATATTAACATATGTGTAGAATTATCAAAGTCAGAACACCAGGTTCAAAAAGAACAAGGGCGGCCAAATAGTTGCAGCATTTGACTTCACTAGGGCTGCCCCCACTCTCCGGAACTCACTCCCACCGGCCATCAGACTTGCCCCCACCTTTAAAGGGAGGGTTCACGGAGAAGTAAAACTACTAATCCACTTACCTGGGGCTTCCTCCAGCCCGTGGCAGGCAGGACGTGCCCTCGACGCCGCTCCGGAGGCTCCCAGTCTTCTCCGGTGGCTCGCCCGACCTGGCCAGACCGGCTTCCAGGTCGGGCTCTTGTGCGCTCCAACGTGCGTCATCGGATGCAGTAGTTCTGCGCCTGTGCAGTACAGTCCGTAGGACGTCCGATGACGTCAGCGTGACCTCGTGAGACGCATGTTGGAGCGCAAGGAGAAGCCCGACCAGGAAGCCGGCCTGGCCATGTCGGGTGAGCCACCGGAGAAGACCGGGAGCCTCTGGAGCAGCGTCGAGGGCACGTCCTGCCTGCCACGGGCTGGAGGAAGCCCAGGTAAATTGATTAGTATTTTTATTTTTTTTAAATTCCGTGGATCTTCCCTTTAAAACCTTCAAACAAGCCCTCAAGACTCACCTTTTCATGCTCGCATACCCCCCTACACCAGCACAATAATATGTTCTATTGGACACCCTCTCAACAGATGTACCTATTGTCTCCACCCCCATTGCCCTCCTCCCTAGTGTTTCCAGCTTAATTATGCAATCTTAATGTCAATCACCCCTCTTGTGGACTAGATATACTGATGTATATCTTCACCAAACTAGCCATCGTCTTGGATAAGTTAAACGGTAACACAAAAAAGGACATGTCATGGTCAAAATGGTTGTGATAGACCATATTACTAAAATGACTTCTGCATAAGTGTTTTCACCTACTCCATACTTAAAATAGTAGATTTTTTTCATGATTCATACATTTTCTTCTAGATGTTCGCAGAAGAGAAGAATATTTCTGCACGCTATGCTGAGGAGAGGGACAGGGCAGAAGCTGAGGCTCGAGAGAAGGAAACAAAGGTTCTATCACTGAGTCGAGCCCTTGAAGAAGCTCTGGATATAAAGGATGAACTGGACAGGCAGAACAAGCTGCTACGAGCAGAGATGGATGATCTCGTCAGCTCCAAAGATGATGTTGGCAAGAATGTAAGAAACTTATATTATTAGTTTCCAAGAAGGAAGTCTGTGTGTGTGATGATATTGATGTCATTTCTAAATACTATACTTTTGTATTTGTAGGTTCATGAACTGGAGCGGGCCAAGAGAGCTTTAGAACAACAAGTTCAGGAAATGAAGACTCAGTTAGAAGAGCTGGAAGATGAGCTTCAGGCCATTGAAGATGGAAAACTTCGTCTGGAGGTCAACATGCAGGCAATGAAAGCTCAGTTTGAAAGGGATCTCCAAAACAGAGATGATTCCAATGATGAGAAGAAGAAACTCCTTTTCAAGCAGGCAAGTTTTGTGGATTTTAATTGTCAATTGGGACACAAAGTAATGTGCCCATTACAATCACATACCCCTATATCCACGCTATGCCACTTTTTGTCCCCCCTGGTGTCCACAGTCCCCCCCCCCCACACACACACACACACACACACACACACACACATACGGCATCACTTCTTTTTACTTAATGGTAATTTAGAAAAATAGTTCAACTTGAGTTACAATTTTTAATTGTAGGTGCGAGATATGGAGTTGGAATTGGATGAGGAACGAAAACAGAAATCCCAGATTCTTGCTGGCAGGAAAAAACTGGAAATGGACCTTCAGAATATGGAAAGCCAGATTGATGCTGCTAACAAGGGCCGAGAGGAAGCAGTTAAGCAACTGAAAAAACTGCAGGTAATATGGAAGGGTCTGTCTAAGTGCTTCTCCTGTTTATAATGTATTCATTTGTAGCATACGTTAAATAAGAGATAAGAAAAAACAGAGGTGCCAAAACGGAATATATTAAGAACAGGTTAAAATGGAAGGCAGTGGTGGATTTACCTCCCAACAGAAGACACAGGAAGTATATTTCAATATAGAACACAATTTTATTGGAGTGTACTCCACTTAGTTACAACGTGTTTCGCGGGACAAGCCTGCTTCTTCAGGCAATACGAGAATAACTAGGAGGCACAAAACATAACACTAAAAGGTTGTACTGTAACCACATTAGTGTATGCACTTTGTATGCACTAGTATGTAACACTAGTTTCTAGACTAAAACTAAGACTTATATGAACTAAAAAGGTTACTTACTATATATAATTACCAATAGTACTAAAATATATCTGTAGCAAGTTAGTTCAGGTTTGTTTGTTTCTGAGTAGATACGCCTAGGCATATTCTACCTTGTAGCAGGTATGACATATTACACCAAGAAAGGCTTATTCTAGTGACATTGCATAAACTATGCTTCATTACCACAAAGCTTTAATGTAATAGTTTGATAAAACAAAAGGATTAATATCTTAATGGAAAAAGAAGAATACAAAAAACAGGATATGTGTAAGTGTGAATGATGGAGAACAAATTGTGTTACAGCTTCAACTGAAAGAGGTCTGGCGTGAAGTAGAAGAGACCCGGACATCTCGAGAGGAAATGTTCATCCAGTCTAAGGAAAACGAGAAGAGACTGAAGAGTCTGGAAGCAGAACTTCTGCAGCTACAAGAGGTTTGTCATGCCTGGGAACAGGACTGTATGTTTTCTCTTTAGTATTATCAGGGGAATGCTGAGCACTGAGAAGTAGTCTAATGTTGGTCACACACTGGCAGATTAACAGTGCAGGGGATCATTGCAGAGCAGATCAGTGGCGTTAAGCTGCAATAACATTTAACTTGTCATCATGTGCTGAGAACATCCTATTTTTGCTTTCTTGGTACCTGATTGGATATTTGACACCAGCACAGTAAAACTTTATTGCTTAATAAAACCCATCTACACTTGGTATGTTTAGCTAATCTAATGAAAATCTGCCAGGTCAATTTACCAATCTGTGGCCACCATTAGTAAGAGCAGCAAAATATGGGTTGATTGATTGATTGATTAATTGATTGATTGATTGATTAGAAGAATGTGCTTAATGTATGCATTAGAAGCATCAGCCTTTCTCAAGATAACCTTCTCTGGCTGATGCAGGGCTTTCTTGTGAAACCCATGAAAACAAATGTACAGCAAAGTCCCTGTTATCCGGAACTCATTCAACGGGAAGTCTCAACTAACCGGTATGCCTGAGGGGATAACAGGGTCTGTGCTTTGGGGGGGTTTTTGTGTGTGGGGGGAGGGAGTGCAGGGCATAAAATTATTACCGAGCTTCCGGGCAGCGTCTTCTACCCATCCTGTAGCTCCTTGCAGCTTTCCGGTGTCCGGGCATGGCTCCCGGCGTGACCGTGTCAGGTGATACACCGGGGAAACATACACGGAGGACGCTACAGGATAGGTACAAGATGCTGCCCGAAGGCTCGGTAAGTATTTTATGGTGCCGTGGGGGAGGATTGTGCTTTTTTGGCTCGTTGCTCAAGAAACCAGCAAGCAGATGTATCCAGCTTTGGGTAATCCCCGCCGGTGCCAGATTGTTCTGTAATATAGTACATTGCTGACCATTTAATTAATACACTACAGAAAAAGAACATGTTTCACTTTCACCCCATTGCATCTCAGTGATGCCCCAGTGCAACTAACAGCTCTCACTTGTAAACTGCTTGTTACCTTCCAATCTCTTCTATCATCACCCAGTATCCGTTTCTACTCTGCTCATCTGTTTTACCCGCTCACATTCTATGACTCACCTCCTCCATCTTACACCCACATTATTTGCCTACTTTACCATCTCCTTATCTCCAGTGTTTGTCTACCCTGCTCTTATCCACTATTTGACCTGTGCTGGGCCCAGTGGGCAAAAATTTGCTTATTGAATAACATCCCCTGAATCATTACAGGATCTGGCAGCTGCAGAAAGAGCAAAAAGACAAGCTCAGCAAGAAAGAGACGATCTGGCTGACGAGCTGGCCAATGGCGTCAGCGGCAAGTATGTATCTGAACCTCCAATCATCTTATATCGCACAATAGTTACTGTAGTTTCGCTCATGAAATGTTGGACTTTGTATAGCAGTTGCTTTGAAAAACACCAGACTTGAGGTAGATGAATTTATGCAGCACCCAGCCCAGAGCCTGTTGCTCTCAATAATATTATCAGTCCCACCAGTCTGCTTCCATAAACATGCACCCTCTGTGTGTCTGATGTACTACATCATATCTAGCTCATGTGAATGATCAACAGAGAAATAAGTGGGGTTATATGGACCTTCCCTTAACTTACATTCAGAGCTGGATCATTAATAAGGCAACTTAGGCAAATACCTAGGGCCTGGTGGGTGTCCAGGGGTGTGCTGACACCTTTTCTGACTCTCATTCCCCATCTTCCCTTACCAAAGAAGCCAGGTGGCCAGCAGGGGGAGACACATTTTGGTATCTTGCCTAAAGCCTAGCTTCATGTGTACATTACACAACACAGCCAAACACGTAGTGGGTAAGGACCGAGACCCAGACCTATAGAATGGCAATAAAAGAGTGTTTATCTATAGCGAATACTACCTGATTAAGTTGCTTTATTATTGTTTTGCCATTCTAGGTCTGCACTTCTTGATGAAAAGCGGGCTTTGGAGGCCAGGATTGCTCAGCTGGAGGAAGAGCTTGATGAGGAGCAGAGTAATATGGAGCTGATTAATGACAGATATAGGAAATATACCTTGCAGGTAATCTTACATTGCAGCACAAGCACAAACAGAACTAGGACCCCACTTCCTATTTTGACATTGCATTATTTAGTTGCTTTGAATTCCTTCCTTCTGTTGTTACAGGATGACAGTCAGAAGTACAATCTGACTAGCTATCAGGATAAAAAAATAAAGTGATGATAGCTGGCTTCTAGCAGTCACTGCTGGGGGTTATGAGAAGTGTAGTCCTTGATTCCACAAGTAGTTTGTACAGAAAGGAGCATTACAATACATACATAATATATAATCTCCTACATAATATATAATCTCCTACATAATATAAGCCCAGGGACAGTGACGCATTCTGTGTGTCAGCCTGAAAAGGTTAATATTTGTAAATGTAGATCAATGAGTAATTGATTCAATATCATAGAAGCAATCCAGATATAAACATTCAGTTACCATTTTGGATATGGTTTAACAGATCTAGCTATTGACTATGACTTTATAAAAATAAATACATTTGCAGTATAAGCTTCAGAAACATACCAAAACAAACAAAGAACACTGGGTGAGTGCATTTGTGCGCCATAAACTGGAAATTTTAAGTTAATCAAAGCGTGTTGGTGTAATCTCAGAAAGCAATTGGTCATACTATGGGTAGGTTAGGCTAGAACAGTGGTTCCCAACCTTTTTGGAGTCGTGACACATCAAACCAAACGTTCAGATCTCCGTGACACGTAGACTAAATGCATGTAATGAGAGACAGCGTTTCCCCACTAACTGCACATAAGAGACAGCCTTTCACCAGTAAATGCACATAATGAGAGACAGCCTTTCACCAGTAAATGCACGTAATGAGAGACAGTGTTTCCCCAGTAAATGCACGTAATGAGAGACAGCGTTTCCCCAGTAAATGCACATAAGAGACAGCTTTTTACAAGTGAATGCACGTAATGAGAGACAGCTTTTCACCAGTAAATGCACATAATAAGAGACAGCTTTTCACCAGTAAATGCACATAAGAGACAGCTTTTCACCAGTAAATGCACATAAGAGACAGCTTTTCACCAGTAAATGCACATAATGACAAACAGCCAGTTGTCCCCAGTATATGTAGCCAGGGATATATGTGCCCAGTATATGTAGCCAGATGCCCCCCCCCCCCCCCCCCCCCAGGAGGAGAGAGCGAGGGAAGGAGAGCGGCACCTCAGGGTGCTCTCCCTCCCTCGCTCTCTCCTCCGGAACGAAGTGCGGTGGCTGGCAGAGGGGCGGGACTTACCTTCCATGTCTCCGTCTGGTCTCGTCGCCGGCGCGGGATGCGTTGCCACTACTCTGGCCTGATCCAGACCAGAGCAGCGGCTGCAGAACCAGAACTTCCGGCCGGCGCTTGGAGCAACACGGAAGGTAAGTCCCGCCCGCTACCAAGCGCCGCCACACTTAGTATCGGAGGGGAGAGTGAGGGAGGCAGAGCACCCTAAGGTGAGAGAAGGGGGGGAGATGGCCCCCTTCTCCGCCGCTGCCCACAGCTCTCCCTCCACTGCACTGCTCCCCTCCGAGAGAGCCGCGACACATACCCGAAGCTGCTGCGACACATGGGTTGGGAACCACTGGGCTAGAAGGTTCACACAGGCAACTGCTAGTGTCTCGTTTCCCCAACTGAGCAGAAAAGCGTTTGCTATTGTTTCCCATGGGTTTGTGTCATGTTTTGAGCCCCTGGGGGGATATGCAACCAAGAACACAACTACGCACTACATCTTGGAAACTTTGATTGACCACGGCACTTGCGCAAACCAGTGCTGTGGAGTCGGTACAGAAATCATCAGACTCCGACTCCTCAGTGTTTGAAACCTCCGACTCCAGGTACCCAATACTACTCCGACTCGTCAACTCCTTAGTCTAATTCTTACCAGGGCTGTGGAGTTGGTACAAAAATCATCCGACTCTGACTACTCAGTTTATTGAAACCACCGACTCCAGGTACCGCAAATTGCTTAGACTCTGACTCCACAGCCCTGGGGTAAATGTCAGCAATTGATGTTAACGCATTGAGATGAACACTGCCATTCATCTCAATGCAGGATGTGAAGGATCCCAGGGGTAAATAACGTGCACGGATGCCGGCATCCGCTTGTTTGAATTGGCCTCAGGTCATCAGGCTACTCAAAACTATTTACAATGAGTCTGTAGAATCTATATTTTATAAAAGATTTATAATCTCTTGCTAGCTAAGTGTTCAGCCATGATGTGTGTGGTTCAGCCATCATCCCTAATGCTACCGTGCAATGTATCACAATAACTGCCTGTCGTTTTGTGTGTACAAACAGTGCTGATTACACTGTGTGATATATCCAATAGGTGGAGACAATGACCACAGAACTGGCAGCGGAGAGAAGCTTCTCCCAGAAGGCAGAAAATGCCAGACAGCAGATGGAACGGCAGAACAAGGAGCTTAAAGTGAAATTAAATGAGTTGGATTCTAGTGTCAGATCTAAATACAAGATTGCCATCGCTTCCCTGGAGGCCAAGATTGCTCAGCTGGAAGAGCAAATGGAGCAGGAATCAAAGTGAGTGAAGACTGGAGCTGAAGGCTAATTATATGATGTTCTGGTGGGCTGCAGTTACACATTGTAACTGATATTTAAGGTATTGTGGAAGTACGTGACCGAACCCATAGCAACCAGGTTAACTCATATAAGTCAAGTAAATGACTAAGAGCCGATCTGAGTGTTATGGGTTAAACACTATTGGTCTTTCAGGTATCTCTATGACATCTCTTCTAAACCACGTCTAAAAAGAAAAACTTTGAGACACATGTTCATCGCATTTGTTGGAAGGAACCATGCATTTCGTTCAACTCTATGGTCAACTGAGACATCCAGAACTACTGATACTTAGCCAGAATGTAGCATCACATTATGAACCCAAACTTGCATACAGCTGTTTAAGGCTATTTGGCCATCATCAGTGCAAGACATGGAGGCCTATAGCTTTATGGATTGATTTGGTGACATTTGAGGAAAAAGCAACGTAGCCATTTATGAATAGATGGAATGTTTAGATAGAACGTAGTTTAAAGGAAATGTAAAGTGACTAAATAAAAAAAGGCACATATATACCTATGTACAGGGAAGGCTCTAGATCCTATAGAGCCTTTCCCATCTTCTCTTGCTCCCCTTGTTCCATTGTTGTCACCCTATTGTGTGTATTCGACCAACTGGTTGAATACATGTCCATAAGCCCATTCACTGAGTAATTCCGAAGACAGGCAGCATAAGCGCACTTGCACGCTTATTTGTGCATGCGCTGTACAGAGCCGCTCATCCTCGAACGCACTCGGAGACACAAGTGCTTCTGAAGCCTCCCGAGGCGGCAAATTAAATGGGGGTGACAGCGCTGGAATGAGGGTAACGAGAGAGGACAGGGAAAGAGCTATAGGTTCCAGAATCACATAAGAGCGCTGGAATGAGGGGAACGCGAGAGGACAGGAAAAGAGCTGTAGGATCCAGAAGCACAGAAGAGCGCTGGAATGAGGGGAATGAGAGAGGACAGGGAAAGAGCTGTAGGTTCCAGAAGCACAGAAGAGTGCTGGAATGAGGGGAACGAGAGAGGACAGGGAAAGAGCTGTAGGATCCAGAAGCACAGAAGAGCACTGGAATGAGGGGAATGAGAGAGGACAGGGAAAGAGCTGTAGGATCCAGAAGCACAGAAGAGCGCTGGAATGAGGGGAATGAGAGAGGAAAGGGGAAAGAGCTGTAGGATCCAGAAGCACAGAAGAGCGCTGGAATGAGGGGAACGGAGAGGACATGGAAAGAGCTGTAGGTTCCAGAAGCAGAGAAGAGCGCTGGAATGAGGGGAATGAGAGAGGACAGGGAAAGAGCTGTAGGTTCCAGAAGCACAGAAGAGTGCTGGAACGAGGGGACCGAGAGAGGACAGGGAAAGAGCTGTAGGTTCCAGAAGCACAGAAGAGCACTGGAATGAGGGGAATGAGAGAGGACAGGAAAGAGCTGTAGGTTCCAGAAGCAGAGAAGAGCGCTGGAATGAGGGTAACGAGAGAGGACAGGGAAAGAGCTGTAGGTTCCAGAAGCACAGAAGAGTGCTGGAACGAGGGGACCGAGAGAGGACAGGGAAAGAGCTGTAGGATCCAGAAGCACAGAAGAGCACTGGAATGAGGGGAATGAGAGAGGACAGGAAAGAGCTGTAGGTTCCAGAAGCAGAGAAGAGCGCTGGAATGAGGGGAATGAGAGAGGACAGGGAAAGAGCTGTAGGATCCAGAAGCACAGAAGAGCACTGGAATGAGGGGAATGAAAGAGGACAGAAAAGAGCTGTAGGATCCAGAAGCACAGAAGAGCGCTGGAATGAGGGGAACGGAGAGGACATGGAAAGAGCTGTAGGATCCAGAAGCACAGAAGAGCGCTGGAATGAGGGGAATGAGAGAGGAAAGGGGAAAGAGCTGTAGGATCCAGAAGCACAGAAAGATCTTCATAGAAATGGTTGTATGCATTGCTGTTTAGTAATTAGCCATGTGTTAGGCACTCTATGCTATATGACCTATCCAACAAGCATAATATCGCCATGATTAAGGGCCCTGGAGGTCAGAAACATGTTGGCTATTGGTAGCTGTTACCATTGGCTTTTTGGATACATCCTACAAAAAATTGTGACCCATTTGTGAGACAAGTGTGGATCCTATTTTTTTTTTTGCTCTATATGAAATATATAAAATAAGCATAATATTACTGCGGAGCAGTATGAGCAGCAGGGCCGGATTTACAGCTCAGGAGCCTATAGGCACAGAAGTTCTGGTGCCCTAGACTCCACCCCTCAGCACAGGCCACACCCCAAGCCACACCCTATTTTCTGAAATAAACCCACCCAAGGTAATGCAGATAGAAGTAAAGACAAGACAAGAAAAGAAAACGTCCCTTGCAAGGAACCCTGTATTAAGTCCACTTGCAGACTAGACAAGAACTCCTGTCCCTGTTACTCATTGCCTGTGGACCCCCCCCCCCTCCCTCCCTTCTCCCCTAGGGCACTTCTTCCAAGCAGCCCCTGGCCTAGACTGCGGCCTGGACAATAATCATTCCTCAACACCCCCGAACTCCATCCCCCCCCCCCAAATATTGCCTTTTCAAACAGAGACTTTCAAACTATGAGCATTTATACTTACCTGGAGCTTCCTCCAGCCCTCCGTAGGCCATGGGCTCCCTCGTGTCCTCCTGGTCCTGTCCGTTCCTTCACTCTCCAGCCCAATAGTTTGGGTCTATTGCGCATGCGTGACTATGACCGCACACGTCCGGGATTCTCATATGCAGTGGTTAAAGCCCATTCGCGGCTTTAACCGGGCCAGTTGGGAACGGACAAGCCTGGGAGGATGGTGAGGAAGCCCCACATAAGTACAAACGCTTGTAGTTAGAAAGTCTAACTACACTATAAATCCACACCACCGAGACCCCTCCCCCCACCCCCCCAATAAACCAACACCACCACAGACCCCCCCCCCCCTCCCCAACAAACCCAAAACCACCAGCACAGACACAGACCCTTCTGTCTTCCCCCAATAAACCCCGCACCATCAACACAGGCAGACCTTTCTGTCCCCCTCCCCAATAAACCCACACCACTAACAAAAGCACAGACCTCCCCCCGTCCCCCCCAAAAAAAATAAATAAATAAAAATAAATCCATACCACCAACACTGGTCCCCCCAATAAATAAGTACAGAGCCCCCCCACTACCAAACAGCCACAGGACATCCCCCCTCCCCCAATGAACCCACACCACAAACACAAGTACAAAGCCCCCCCTCACAGAAAAAAATAATCCCACACAACCAAAAAGCCACATGACCCCCTCAATAAACCCACACCACAAACAAGTGCAGAGCCCCCCTCCCCCAAAGAAAAAAATGAGTGCACACCAACAGCGACAGGACACCCCCCCCCCCCCCCTTCCCCAATTAACCCACACCACAAACACAAGTACAGAGTCCCCCGTCCCCCCCCTTTCCAGGCATCCAGAAAAAGGTTTTACCACAAACTTCCATCGCTGGAGCTGCTAGCCTGCCGAGCCTAGGGAGAAGACAACTGCAGCTAGGCTGCTCGGTCCATGTCTGCTCTCTGTAGCCTCACGATCGCAGAACAGGCTCTGTAGGGGGACCACGGCCACGGGTGTAGCACTGCAGAGAGTAAGCGGGGGTTCAAGGAGAGGCAGACAGACAGTGCTATTTTTATGGCGGCCGCCATATTCCGCCCGCTCGCTCACTCGAGTCTCCCTCTGGACTGCAATCGGCAGCCGCCCAGTGAGTGTCCCTGACGGCCGCTGTATTCCTCTTGTATCTAATTGTATGCAGCAGCATAATGGCACTTCAGCTGCGAGCAGGGTGCGCAGCCATCGGGGAAGCGTGTGTGTCAACTCGCAGCAGCGCTCGCAATAATTATCATTAGATTCATCATGAATCTAATGATAATTATTGCGAGCGCTGCTGCGAGTTGACACACACGCTTCCCCGATGGCTGCGCACCCTGCTCGCAGCTGAAGTGCCATTATGCTGCTGCATACAATTAGATACAAGAGGAATACAGCGGCCATCAGGGACACTCACTGGGCGGCTGCTGATTGCAGAGGGAGAGCGAGCGAGTGGGAGAGCGGACGGGCGGGCGGGGGTAAGTGACGTCGCACTCCCAGCTTCTCCTATCAATAGGGGGACATTTAGAACCCGCCCCTGTCCTATAAGGCGCCTGTAGGCACGTGCCTACAGTGCCTTATGGTAAATCCGGCCCTGATGAGCAGTATGCACATGGTTTTGCCATATTCAATTTGTAGGAAATAGTGTTTCATATCTCTCCCACTTGCCACTGTTGGTAAACAGTACCTTACTACCATACTACTGCATTGACACTGGGCACCCAGTACATTTAAGCTTATTTTAAGAATAAGTTGAATTAATTATACTAAGATTATGCAATTTATGTGCTGATTAGAAGTGTAGGTTTTAAACTGGTTGGTTGATTTGGTGCTATGTGAATAAGATGAACAGTTGTATCTATCGTCCTACTCTTAAAAATACCCCCCCCCCCTTATTTTTTATTTTGTTTTAGATATCTTTCACTTTATGTTACAAATCTTAAATCAGGGATTTCCTGTTTTATTATCTCTGCTGAATGGTAGTCTTTCAAGTGTCCCAGAGTTGAAATATATGAACTATTTACCTTTTTATCCATCCCCTGCACTCAAAAGCTGCTCAACTCAGTTTTATGGCTGTAATCCCTTATCAGTAAGGGTTATAAGGGTTATGCAATCGTCTGACTAGGTCCCAACTGAAGAGAAATTATGACTTGCATACCTGTATGTTAATTCTTTCAAACAGAAAAGGAAAAATAGGAACACAGCCTAGTTATTTGTGTGCTTGGCACTGTGCATACACATGTCTATGTCGTCATGTCACATGTTACTTTGAGTGCACTTTAAAGTGAACCTAAACCGTAATGCATAAAAAGAGATTCACTTACCTGGGGCTACTACCAGTCCCCCGCAGCAATCCTGTGCCTGCACCAGTCCTCAATGATCCTCCATTCCCCGCCACTGCTTAGTTTCGATTCTGCTGACTGATCTGACTGACAGTCGGCGGTTCACTGCGCCTGTGCGGCCCTGGCCACGTGCTTCTTCGTATGCGCTCACGTCGGCAAGAGCATCCTGCGTAGGCGCAGTAGGAGTTTTTTTTCCCGCTGAAGTAAAGTACCAGGATTCAGTGGACTGCCAACTTATCAGTCGGTAGAATCGAAACTAAGCGGCGGCGGGAGGACCGGCACGGGCACAGGACGGGCGGGGGCGGAGTCTGGTAGAAGCCCCAGGCAAGTGAAACTCTTTTTATTCACTACAGTTTAGGTTCACTTTAAGCTGTGAGTAATAATCATTATAGGTGTAATGGATCAGACTCGTCCTAGAAAGAGTACTTCTTTCATTGATTTTTGCGGATTTAAATTGTTGAAACATAAAATCTGTTCAAATAAGGCAAATGGCTAATAGTACTCGCTTGTGACTGAGTCTGTCTTCCTTACAGGGAACGAGTCTTGGCAAACAAACTGGTGCGACGTGCGGAGAAGAGACTAAAGGAAGTGCTTCTACAAGTGGAGGAAGAGAGAAGAAATGCTGACCAGTTTAAAGAACAGGTAAGTCAATTATTATTTAATTAAATTCCATCTCAAACTAGTGATGCTAGTGTGTAGCAGAACTCACAGAGAAGCATTGGATCAGCTGATAGATTTAGAAGACTGTGATTTAATGTGCTAAAGCAGGAAATAACCACAACAAATCATAAGCTTATAATTCATGCCACAAGCTTCTGGCGCACAGCAACACTTTCTAAATCTAAAATTTACCGTAATTTTTCTGGCCATAAGACGCACTTTTTCTCCCCCAAAAGTAGGGGGGAAATGTCAGTGCTTCTTATGTTTCGAAGGTGCTGTCTCTATCCCCCTTCTCACCGCGGCAACTACTGGTGTCTGCAGCCCGGGAACCAAGGCTTTGTGGCATGGCACATTCACAGCTCCCTGTGTGGTCTAACTATCCGGCAGCAGTACAGATGGGATCAGCTGGTAATCTGCATTGATTTGAAACAGCTGTGAGGCTAGATCATCCTGCCGACCTTGAGCGGCAGCAGCATCAGACTCTGCGTGGAGAAGCTACGCTGCATCAGTGTGCACGGTGTGTGCACTCAGCGGTAGATTGATACTCACTCGATGTATGGGCAAATCGACCATGAGACAGATCCCTCTTTGATCAAATCTGATCAGCCTGTCCATACACCGCAGAACGATTTCCAATAGATTTCAGCATGATATCTTTTAAAAATCGGCCTAGCTCCACCGCTTGCCTGCCCGCCTCAAATGGCAAAGTGTTGGTGCAACTCCTGTACCATGAGCACCTTAACCAGATGGCATCAGGTGCAAGTCTGACATCACTACATGCGCCTGGTGCCATGTTGTACAGGTGCTTGCGGTGACACCAAACACCGGAGAAGGCTAGGAGTCGCACTGGTGGAGACTTGAGACTTTACTGAGCACGGGCAACTAGGGGAGCGGAGACGTGAGACTTTACACTTCACATGGGGTGGTTGACTTTTACAATTTGGGGAACATTAGCTTGGAGTCCATTGGTCGTCACGATATAGAATGCCGTTATCACTGCGCACCTAATCAAGCACTTGCAACTGAGATTTTCCAGCATGTCTGATCAATTCTTTTGACCAATTTTGGCCATAAATCCATCGAAAGTCCGGGTGGCCATTCTGCGGCACCAATTCTCTTCTGATTTCATAACATTTATGAATCCGAAGGTCGATTGGGCTACAATATCGAGTGGTGTATGGACACCTTAGTTTTCAGTGTAGCTACAGTAAATAGATTCAAGTTCCTGAAAGAAGATGGTGGATCATTACTTTATAGCAGACTACAGTGTATATACCACAGGGGAAAGGAAGTCTTTCAGCAATGCATTTGCCAGAAATAAAAACAGAAATTTGAGTCACTGGACATGAGAAATTATAATGTGGTTTACCTCCAAAAACTCTACCATATGCTGGAAAAGCTCTGTTTGACAGCCTGACCAAACAAGCTGATGTTTTGTTTTATAGCTTGAAAAGGGCCACATACGCATGAAGCAGCTGAAACGCCAGTTGGAGGAAGCTGAAGAAGAGGCTTCACGAGCCAATTCAAATCGCCGCAGACTGCAGAGAGAGCTAGAAGATGTGACCGAATCAGCGGAGTCCATGAACCGGGAGGTTTCCACACTCAGAAGTCGGCTGAGGTAAATTTAACCATTTTTCTCTTTGCTGGTTATTCTGACATAGGCGGTGGTTACAAACAATGTTTTAGGTTATCCATAAGTTGAAGTCGCCAACCACAGGTCCAAAAATGAATACTTAGCTAAGAAGAAGGAAAGTTCTTGATCCTGTAGAGCAGTGTTTCCCAACCCTGTCATCAAGGCCCACCTACAGTGCATGTTTTGTGGAAATCCACAGAGGTAGTTAATCAGCTCTGCTGAGACATTAATTACCTCACCTGTGCATGTTTGTGGTTTTCTGCAAAACATGTACTATTGGTGGGCCTTGAGGATAGGGTTGGGGAACTGTGCTGTAGAGGCTTTCCATGTGTTCCTCCAGACCACCATTGCCATTCGTGGACCCCGGAAAGAAATCCAACAAGAGGTTGTTGGAGTTTTGATTGCAACCAGGCTTCTCTTCTTGCGCAAGAGCGGCTGTACAGCACCTGCGCGAGTACCGCCGTGCCCATGGCCACGCTTGTGCATGAAGAAGAACGTGGTCGTAATCTTCAGAAGGGTCCCAGAAAGCCATGGTGGTCGGGAGTAGGATGTGGGAATTCTCTGGACGATCCAGAGATTTAGCTCTTCTTGGGTAAGTATCTGTATTTTGGCCCGAGGTTCGCCTCTGGTGAACTTAAAAAATAAGTAAGCAATATCCAAAATAGTTAATGGAAATATAGACTTGATTCATAAAAGCATCGGTAGTCATCCTTCCACACCTGACCACAGTAGGCTAGTCTATATAGATGCTTGGTTGGTGTCCTGTTTGAAGTCATTCCAAAGTAAAGATGTTGATATTGTACGCAGACAGCAGTGGGCATACAAGCAGATTCATCTTTCTGCATTCATAAATGCCGTGGACAATGATTATAGATGTAGTGTTGCTGTTGGTATTATTGTTGCTATTCCATCACCTCATTGTAATGCTGTTATTATACTGTGTTTCACTGTTCTTAGGAGGTCCTTAAAAAATAAACCCTAATATGTTACAAATATCCCATAGTACTTACATTGAAGTTGAATTCCAGCTATTTATACATTTAGACGGAGGCGTTAACGTTTAGCGTTCAGTTCTGTTCTTACTGCTGTCTGTTTTTTTTTTTTTTGAAGTATTCCCCCTTCTTGCCTTTGTGTGTCTTATTGATGCCCAAACAGGTGCATAAATACAAATCATAGGGCTCTCCAGTAAAAATGTGATGGGGCTCCTCTAACAGTCAGTCTTCCTTCCCCCTCCTCTTGTGGCCCAATGGCCTGGTGTTGCATCTGCTGATGTCATATAGCAAGGGTGACCACCATGATACCCCACCATAACACTGTGACCACCAAGATACCACACCATAACACTGTGACCACCATGATACCCCATCATAACACTGTGGCCACCATGATACCCCACCATAACACTGTGGCCACCATGATACCCCACCATAACACTGTGGCCACTATGATACCCCACCATAACACTGTGACCACCAAGATACCCCACCATAACACTGTGACCACCAAGATACCCCACCATAACACTGTGACCACCATGATACCCCATCATAACACTGTGATCACCATGATACCCCACCATAACACTGTGGCCACCATGATACCCCACCATAACACTGTGACCACCATTATACCACACCATAACACTGTGGCCACCATGATACCACACCATAAAACACTGTGGCCACCATGATACCACAACATAACACTGTGGCCACCATGATACCACAACATAACACTGTGGCCACCATGATACCACAACATAACACTGTGGCCACCATGATACCCCACCATAACACTGTGGCCACCATGATACCCTACTATAACACTGGCCACTATGATACCACACCATAACACTGTGGCCACCATGATACCCCACCAAAACACTGTGGCCACCATGATACCATAACACTGTGACCACCACGACACCCCACCATAACACTGTGGCCACCATGATATTCCACCATAACAACGTGGCCACCATGATACTCCACTATAACACTGTGGCCACCATGATATCCCACTATAACACTGTGGCCACCATGATATCCCACTATAACACTGTGACAACCATGATACCCTACCATAACAATGTGGCCACCATGATATCACAACAAAACACTGTGGCCACCATGATATTCCACCATAACACTGTGGCCACCATGATACCCCACCATAACACTGTGGCCACCATGATACCCCACCATAACACTGTGGCCACCATGATACCCCACCATAACACTGTGGCCACCATGATACCCCACCATAACACTGTGGCCACCATGATACCCCACCATAACACTGTGGCCACCATGATACCCCACCATAACACTGTGGCCACCATGATATTTCACCATAACACTGTGGCCACCATGATACCCCACCATAACACTGTGGCCACCATGATACCCCACCATAACACGGTGGCCACCATGATATCCCACCATAACTACTGTGGCCACCATGATACCCCACCATAACACGGTGGCCACCATGATATCCCACCATAACTACTGTGGCCACCATGATACCCCACCATAACACTGTGGCCACCATGATACCCCACCATAACACGGTGGCCACCATGATATCCCACCATAACTACTGTGGCCACCATGATACCCCACCATAACACTGTGGCCACCATGATACCCCACCATAACACTGTGGCCACCATGATATCCCACCATAACACTGTGGCCACCATGATATCCCACTATAACACTGTGGCCACCAGAAGCTGCTCCCTAGATAGTTAATCCTTTTGCCCTATGCAGACCTGGAAGCATTACTCCTGCATCTTTTATCTGGAGTGCATCCCTCATGTATTTCAATGGAAACTCACCTGGGGCAAATGTCCAATATCATCAGAAGCATAGGAAGATTGCACTCCAGAGAAGTGAAACAGGAAGACCACATCTCAGTACTGGCGTTGCTGTCAGTGTGGTGGGAAGTGAGAGACAGGCTCTCTAGTAATGATACAGACAGCAATAAAATCCAAATAGGCTCTGCCTCTTCCCTGATGGCTGGAATTCTGCTTTTAAAGTACACTGAACTGAGAGGGATATGGAGGCTGCCACATTTATTTCCTTTTAAACAATACCAGTTGCCTGGGGCGTCTTGCTTATCTCTTTGGCTGCAGTAGTTTCTGAATCAAACACCTGAAACAAGCATGTGGCAAATCCAGTTAGACTTCAGTCAGATCTGCTAATCTTTAGTTTAGGGCCTATGGCTGCAAGTATTAGAGGCAGTGGATCAGCAGGGCTGCCCGGTAACTTGCATTGTTTAAAAAGAAATCAATATGGCAGCCTCCATATGTCTCTCACCTCAGGTTCCCTATAACCACTGAAGACTATTGCTGAACTTGTCATTTTTAGCAACTTTAATAAGCTGTTTTCTTTTCTTACATCTCTTACTTTCTTGTAATAACAGCAAGTTAGAGCGACAGCAACGCAAGTATGTGCATATGCATGACCCTGTGTTAGAGATAGATTGCTTAGATTGCTGCATTATCTTTCCTGTACATGGAGCCCGCCAGAGACCTGTGCAGTGCTTTCAGCTGCTGTCACATGAATAGTTTAATGCTTTTTTCCTTTGCTTTTTTTGCTGTGCTCCTTTGTGACTTTCCTTTGTTTTACTTTTCAGAACATGTGTTGTATCTACTAATGCACAATTCCCTTATACAGGATAAAAGTTCAGGGAATCTCTATGTATAAGAGGGTGTCAGATGGGTTCAGGACAGGTGCAAAGAAAACTGGAGCAAAAATGGAACAGATGTCCAGAGCAACTTACTAGAATGATTGTTTCATTCTGCAAATGTAACAGATGAAACTTGTTTCATTTCTGGATCCGGAATACTGCTCCACTTTAGCTCCAGTTCTCTTTTCACCTGTCCTTATAAAGTAACCACGTTTTCCACAAAAGTGAATCCCTAAATGATGCATTTACTGTGCAATTAGAGTGCCAATCCAACACCATCCCTAACAAGTGACTGGCTGTAAGCACTGTAGTCCTGCTGACTTCAGAGGACCACCAAATACCACCCACATATGGCAGGCAGTAAAAACCCACCTGATTAAGTGCTAAAGTACCATAAGTGTGCTTCATCACCTACAGAGTAGATATTAGCTATACATAAACAAGGGAACACATGCTATGTGAGATTGCAATGCATGTCTGCTGAGAGTACAAGAATCTGGTAGTAGTATGTAGCGAGCGCTGTAATAACAGCGCAGGAGATTTGGGCGCAGCCAGCACCACCAAAGACTGTAATAGGAGTTACGGTTACAGCGGCGCACAGTTAGTAACTTCGGCGCTCTCAGAAGACAGAGCTGAAGTTACTTTTAAAATACTGTAATTCGGCAGCCAGCAATGGCTGGAAGCCGAATTACATCATTCACGTGGATCTGGAGGGGGAATAAATTAACGCTGCCAGGACTTGTGCAGGAGCCGGATAAGCCATATAAAGCTATATCCTGCACCCAAGTCTCCCGGCGGCGATTTCATAGGTATGCATATGTAGTACTGCATTGGCCATGGTCAGAAGAGAAAATAGGATTACATGTTGTTGGCAGTACCTTTAATTTTGTTTATTTAGGCATCAGCTAAAAGCTATATATCCCAAAACAGTGATTGCTAACCTTGGCACTCCAGCTGTGACAAAACTACAAATCCCATCATGCCTCTGCCTCCCTCCGAGTTATGCTTAGAGTTTTCAGAATATTGCTATGCCTTATGGGACTTGTAGCTCCACCGCAGCTGGAGTGCCAAAGTTAGCCATCACTGTCCTGAAACCCCAATTTTTTTTTTCTGTCTTCAACAATAAAAGGAAAAAGTAGCAAAATACAACTTGCTTGGCATAGCCACAGCTACCACAGTGCTTCATAAAATCCAATTCAGAGTTAATTCCCAAATCACCAGTTCTAGACACTTATTATAGGACTTGACAAATACCCCTGTAATATTTTGCTACAGTCAGGTTTTCCAGACTCATTGCTGTTTGGGGCTACCTTTCTAAAACTTTATTATTTCAAAGACATCTGCTGTGTGGAAAGTACACTGAATACAGTCGGAGCTAGCTTTCCATAGCCTGGATGTTTGAAATACTTTTTGCTTGTGGAAAGCTCACGACTTACAGTGGTGTGCCCCATTATTATGTATGTTCATTCCTGTCCGCAATATACGGGAGAACTTCATCCCATGGGGTGTCAGAATATCATTTTACTCATCTGTAAATGGCTGTCAGACTGTCACATGACCAACATTGCATTTGCATGGATTTTAGCTTTGAGTACCTGAGGCTTGAAATGACCTTGCAGCTTGTATGAGTATCTGAGACTTGAAATGACCTTGCATCTTGTATGAAGATTATGAACTGTGGGTGTAGGAGAGGCACCACATACTGTATGTTTACCAGTGATTGTCACCCTAGGCATTGGTTTAAGCTGGACTTCACTTACCCCCTCTCTGGGACACATTATCTTTTACATCCTCTGGAGAAGCCACATAAACTCTGTCCAGAGGTAATGTTCTTGATTGTGGACCAGAAGGATGCTGGTTTGATCCCCTCTTCTTACATGTTGACCACATATAAGCAGGCATATAGCTCTGAGCTGCTGGGAGGTTGAGTGAAAACCTCCTAGGGTGGAGAAGACTAGGAGGTTGAGTGAAAACCTCCTAGGGTGAGTAGAGCACTCCACTGTCAACTCCGGCTCTTTTTTGTTAGTCAGCTGAGAAGGGCCAGAGGTACTACCTCTGCCTGTGAAACATGAGATCATGAATTCGACTCCCAGGTTACAAAAAAACAAAAAAGACCTCTGTCAATTGGTGATACAAACAGATATAAATGTCTTATGGAAGATCCAAAATTTCTCCAGTGTATAACATGAGTACAGTAAAAGTTTTAGGATAGATTTAAAATGGTTGATTAAAGATGGCCCCACGTGTCCTGAAGAGGCGTGAAACTCACGTGAAACAGCTGTAGACAGAAGGGGCATCTGTTGTATTTGTTGCTGTGTGGCTTCAATAAACGGAAGTTTTCCTATGGAGTGCCGGAGTCTGTGAATTTCTTCCCTGACCAGTAAAGCTGGATTAATCTCTGAAAGGTCTCTCCCCAGCCTTTCCAACAGACTGGACTTTGTAAGGTAGAAGTATGAATAAACAATTTTGCACAAACAGCGAGTGCCTCTCTTGCTCTCTTATGCTTTTATAGGCTCTGGAAGTATCTATTCTACTTTATAGGACTCTTCCTTATTGCCACATGAGAAATGAACGCACAATGGGGTAATTTAGTTAGAGCTGTGCAAGTGATATAAAGGTACGATCATGATGGACATTTAAGTTTAGAAAAATTTAAAATAAAGGATCTTTGGCAATGCTGGAAGTGCTCTTGGCTTCTAAACCGGGGTGAGCAGCACAGGTGGGAGGGGGGGTTCCAAGCGCCTACACTGATGATGGAAGTGAATGCAGCACTATGGCCCTGATTTCTGCTACATATCTATTTTAAAAAAATCACACCTATTGCATTGCTGCATGCATACAATGCCAAACCACCTACACTAGGGGTCTCCAAACTTTTTAGGCCTAGGGCCATATCGCCATGCTTAAGAGTGCTAGGGGGCCGAACTAGCAAAATTCACACAATTTTTGCCAATTGCTCTTAGGTACACTATGCCTGTGATTTTTTTTTCAAAAACATTTCATCTGGAAATAACTCATATACCGTGTGTTGTTGGCAGTGGCATTAGCAGTGGCAGCTGCTAATCAGTGGCTGTTACTGCTGCTGGTATAGTGGCAGCTGCTAATCAGTGGCTGTTACTGCTGCTGGCACAGTGGCTGCTGCTAATCAGTGGCTGTTACTGCTGCTGGTATAGTGGCAGCTGCTAATCAGTGGCTGTTACTGCTGCTGGCACAGTGGCAGCTGCTAACCAGTGGCTGTTACTGCTGCTGGCACAGTGGCAGCTGCTTATCAGTGGCTGTTACTGCTACTGGCACAGTGGCAGCTGCTTATCAGTGGCTGTTACTGCTGCTGGCACAGTGGCTGCTGCTAATCAGTGGCTGTTACTGCTGCTGGCACAGTGGCAGCTGCTAATCAGTGGCTGTTACTGCTGCTGGCACAGTGGCAGCTGCTAATCAGTGGCTGTCACTGCTGCTGGCACAGTGGCAGCTGCTAATCAGTGGCTGTTACTGCTGGTGGCACAGTGGCAGCTGCTAATCAGTGGCTGTTGCTGCTGCTGGCACAGTGGCAGCTGCTAATCAGTGGCTGTTACTGCTGCTGGCATAGTGGCAGCTGCTAATCAGTGGCTGTTACTGCTGCTGGCACAGTGGCAGCTGCTAATCAGTGGCTGTTACTGCTGCTGGCACAGTGGCAGCTGCTAATCAGTGGCTGTTACTGCTGCTGGCACAGTGGCAGCTGCTAATCAGTGGCTGTTGCTGCTACTGGCATAGTGGCTGCTAATCAGTGGCTGCTACTTCAGTGGTGCCTGATAACCTACAGGTGAGAAAAGGGGGAGGCAGAGCTGCAACACAAGGTGGCCCCTACATGAGGCACCACAGCTACGGCCTGCGGGCTGCATGGAATTAACAACTGTAGAGAGCTTTGGGGGCCACTAGAAAAGGCTCAACGGGCTGCATTTGGCCCCTTGGCCGGACTTTGGATATGCCTGACCTAGACAGACGTCCACCTCTGCCAGGAAACATGCTAAACAGGAACATTCCTGGGCACAGAGGATACTTCAGAAGCCTTTACAGGCATAACAGGACATCAAAGGTTATGAATGACATGTACATGACTTCTTTCCTCTGTCTACAATATCAGCCATGTGAGGGACATGGTGTGGCCTCCTATGCATTGATTATGAGATTACTCTCTGATTTCTGGCATCACTAATTCTTTGCAGTGGTTTACGTTGCAGTGTTTTTTGCTTTCATAACATAATGAGCCTGACTTGCTTAGACATCTCCAGAGGTCTCCAAGTACCAGTACTGGGGATTTTGTAAGTGATTGCGCAAACCTGAACTGGATTATTATTGAACAGTGCCAACATCTTTTATTTTGTACTTCATATTTTACAAACAAGTGCAGTATGGATGGATGTTGTGCTGCACACTTTGTTCTTAATACAAATAAATGGGTCAGCCCCCAAATACAGCCGTACCAAAATAGAATAGGAAAGAAGGCACTGCCTATATGAGCTTACAAAGATAACCGTCTGCTTTTAAGGGGGACCAGAGGTGAGAGGGATATGGAGGCTACCATATTTATTTACTTGTAAACAATACCAGTTGCCTGGCAAACCTGTTGATGATCTAGCATAATCAGTGTCTGAGTTAAAACCCTGGAACAAGCATATGGCTAATCCAGTAAAGGCTACGTCAGCTGAGTCAGAGTAGCCGATCTGCTGCATGCTTGTTCAGGGTCTGTGGCTCAAAGTAAAGAGACACAGTATCAGCAGGATAGCCAGGCAACTGGTATTGCTTAAAAGAAATAAATATGGCAGCCTCCATAACCCTCTCACTTCAGGTTCCCTTTAAGTGGTTAGAATTTTCCATCCTCACTTGGGTAATATCAGATCTTAGTCAGGATTTGTTGACTGTGTGGGTGCAGCTACATGCAGCTGCCACAGATTTCTTTAGCACTTATAGAAAAAAAAAAATCTTAGTGGCTGGATAGTGTTCTGGTTAAGGGCTCTGCCTCTGACACAGGAGACCAGGGTTTGAATCTTGGCTCCGCTTGCTCAGTAAGCCAGCGCCTATTCAGTAGGAGACCTTGGGCAAGACTCCCTAACACTGCTACTGCCTATAGAGCACATCCTAGTGGCTGCAGATCTGGTGCTTTGAGTCCGCCAGGAGAAAAGCGCAATATAAATGTTCTGTGTCTTGTCTTCTGGGCACCTGAATGAGATCACTCAATGGCACACTTACTAACTTTTCAGAAAGCACAACTATATTCTGAAATGACCCAGGAAAGGCTGAAATCAGTTACCACGAATAGCAGGCAGGTTTTTGGTTTTTTTACTATTACAAAATGCAGTCCAGGATGGCTGGATCACTTATGATATCCCCACTAGTGATGTTTGGAGATGGAGAGCTCTAGAGAATGAGGCCCAAAGGCTTACAACCTCCTGATGCTATGCTACTTTCTTACTGATATGCCTGTAGCTATCTGACAGCATGTCTGTTTTTGCTGTGCCTCCTTGTGTTCTGACCTTCCCTGTCTGATGCCTGACAGAGTGGTGTCTTTCCATAGTGGTGTGTGCTATGAGAGAAAATAAAAACATGTCTAAATTTACTACAGTCCAGGTGCTCCTGATCACCACATTCACAAAGGATCCCCTGTCTCGTGTTCAAAGATGGTATGCCTGTAGACAGCAGTAGCAGGACCCCTGCTGGGCTAGCCTATTAATGGGGGATAGCTGTGCACACAGGGCTGCCTGTACTGAGACCTGCTGAGTGCTCACTATCCAGCTCTTGATGTGCATGGCTTGCTTAACAGTTTGCTTAAGTTAACCATTTTGCACTTGAAGTTTTAACGTTACATATGGTACCAATAAAGCACAGGTTGCTGCCCTGTATGGTCAATGTATTCATTTAAGAGTAACCAAAAGAGGGACACAAAAAAAAAAGAAAGAAAATGTGTGCTTGATGGTAAATACTGTACACCATTATTTCTTTATTTAAATTACATTTTAACTAACTCTGAAGTAGATTTGTTAATTTTATGTGCAAGACTATTCATACATGGACTAGTTATATGTCAGATTTAGTAATCTATAGACCTAAACTTAAGGTGCTCATACATCTAGGGCTGTATGGGCAGATCGACCATGAGACAGACCTCTCACTGATCAAATTGGATCAGAAAGAGATCTGTTGCCTGCCCATACACTAAAGACTAATTCCCGAAATCTATCCAGAATCGGCCTAACAACGCCATCTGCCTGTCTACCCCCAAATGTAAAATGTTGTGACCCCGCCGTACTTTGGTCATTGTGATGCCACACACACACATACCACTTCAGACCGAGATTTTCCAGCATGTCCCATGAAGGCATTTGACCGATTTTAGGATGGTTGATCAGGCTGCAAAATCGATAAATGTATGCGCACTTTTACATTTTTACATTACTTGTGAATCCAGCCTCAGAGCATTTCACGCCTAGACGCATTCAGTTACCACTCAGTTACCACTCTCTGTTCAGGTGCTCAGGCAGCTTGTCTGAGTCGCACAACAGTTATCTGGCATATCTGATTCCATAACATAAGGTGGCAAAGTGCTGCTATGTCCACTAAAATCATTGCAATGTATACATCAGTCCTAGAGACAATTGTATCTTCTTCCCCAAAAAATCTTAGATTTCCTTTGCACCAAAGTTGTGATTTAATTGATTTGTCTTTTTGTTACAGGAGGGCACCCATTCAGTTTACCACTCGAACCATCCGTTCTGTGTACCACCTTGAAGCTGTTTCTGACGAGGAGTCTGAGGCACCCAGTGGTGGAGAACCATCAACCAATCACCAACAGCCACAGCAGCCTCAGCCACAGTGATGTCATATGTCTAGCATCCAGCAGCGGGGTGCCACTTCAAGGGCTTCCCCTAGTCCTAAAGACAAGATCTCCTAAACAGCAACAGATGGATTGGAACATCGCTTATCATGGTGCTGAAACTGCTTCCGTCAACACACCTGACTTTTGAAACAGTGACTGAACACTCCATATGGGTGCACTTAATCTTTTGTCTTCTTATCTTAGCCATGAATTTCACAAAGCACTTTATCTAGGAAGAACTCAAGTAATAGCAGAGTGTGAGAATAATGAGAATGCAGTCACATTATACAGCTCATGCGCAGATAACATTCCATCAAGGCCCCTTGTGCTTTCACTATTTTACTATCACTCTTGATTCAGCAAATTCCTTCCACAGTACCACTAATTCCTGACTACTTTCATTATACATTGTCTACTCACATGTCATAAATAGGCAATCATCCAGGCTAAATTTGGAACTATAACAGAGGCTAAAATGAGGCGCCAGGAATAGAAAAAGAATGACATAATTAATAATAATGTCTAGGCCATCCTGATCTCAGGGATGAGAGTAGATAAGAGTAAAGATGTCACTACCTTAATCCAGAAATCTTTCTCAAAATAATAGGTTTCCTTTCTCCAGTGGGCTGTGTCACACTAACCCAGAATTAGGGGTGGGGCTAGAACCAGTAAGATAAGTCTTTTATGATTGGGGCATGAACTTGTACAATACAATACAATAACATTTGTAAAGTGCTTTTCTTTCATAGGACTGAAAACGCATAGATATATCTCAGGTCAATACAGGGTTGCAGGCTGGACTGTGTCACGGGGGAAATAGTCAGGTGTTCATAAATGCCAGACTAAACATGAGGCTTTTCAGTTTGGAAGTAAATGCTTCCAGGGATGGAGGTGTCATCATTGGGTGTGGCAGGGAGTTCCAAAGTGTAGAGGCAGCGTGACAGAAGGCTATGTCTCACATCTTTACACTTAGCCACACAAGATTTAGAGATCTAAAAGGTTTTGGGGGTCCTTTAAGTGATTTTTGTGGTATATTTTATGGAAAAATAAGTCTTTAACTTGTTAACACAAAGAGTAAAAGTGTCATGTGTAACAATCTGGCACTATATTTTATTGTGGTGATAGATGTAATCCATTTGCTGTGAATTACTGGGCACAGCTGGTCTATTCACTTTGTAATTAGTTAATCCAAGCAGATTTAAATTCAAAATATTTTATTACTGGAAATAAATAAGCGTTTATAAACTAAGAACAATCCATCATATGATATAATAACATGCACCGAATACTGTAATTATAATTAATACAATTATAAGGACATTGGATTTCACAGAGGAGTTTAGCAATCCTAAATTAAGCATAGGAATACAAGGCAAGTATCAGAATGCCATAACGTTATACTATCCACAATATGTATTTAAGTGCATTCATAATATCCACGATAATGGAGCATAGATAATAGAATGTGTTGCAGGGATTGGTGGGACATTGTTCCCCTTCTCCTCTGGGTTCTCACTATTCATTGGACAGTTTGCCTGGTTGTTATACAATCTAGCTTTACTTTTGTTATACTGCACCCTTGCAATATTATACAAAGCATCATAAGCATGGCAAATGGTGCAGGTAGTCTGTGGAGAATATGGACCATGTATTGCACCCAGTAGTAGATTACCTAGAAAGTAGTAGATGACATGGTAGTAGGAGTATATGAGTGGTATCAACCACCATGCAATGTCACGTGCCAGGACAACACTTCCTAAAGCTCTAATCATGTTAATATTAAAGTGTGGACTGCTTAATGAGCATTGAATGCTTCTGAGCACTAGAAATTTTAGTTTTGCAAATCAATGAAATGTAATCTCTTTCCTTATAGACTATTCATTTACAAAGTATTTCTCAATTAAGTATATATGTGTCATTGATTATTTTTGACTCCGTAGGGACCTTAGTAAATATTCAATTAGTCATTAAAAATATATTACACTTCGGTGTAGTCTGCTATGACTAAAAAGATATATTTCCTTGGCCAGTTACATCATAACGGAAAAACTTTGGGCATTTCTAAACATGCTAATTAAGCATCATTACATCCATTCCATGTGTGGGCATTCTGAGTTCTTACAATGTTACAGTAATCTAGCTAATATTGCCAACTTATGCCATCACTCAGTATTAGTCAAGTTCATTTTTGAAATTTCAATTGTAAAGTTTCCTAGTTTATAAGACATTTTAAGCATACCCTGAGTTGTAAGTTAGATATGTCTAAGGAGGTGAGACTGCACAGAATGGGGAAACATCACCTAATGGCCAATTGGCACTATACTTCCTAGCTTGCTGATCTATATGCCAGAGCACTGTTGAGTCATGTGAAAGGCCCAGGGCGCCAAAGTATTAAGGGGGCGTGTCCAGGACCTGCCAGCAAGGCCATAATATTACTGCTAATTTCTACCCAAGTCCTAATACTCCTCCCTATATTCAGACTGCTGCACTGGGGTCAGTTCAAGCAGAGCACAGTTAAAGCAGGCAGACTCATATTTCTAAAAATACTAAAGCCATAAACAATTTTTATGTTTCGTTTTTTCAATATGGTTACAACTGAACTAGTACTATACTAATATAAAGCTATAGTTTTCTATAGCCTAGGAGGGGCTAATAAACAGACCCTTTATTTATTATTTTAGTAAATTAAAAGTGACCGTACAGTGAACCTATTATTACATCCTACAGACGTTTAATAACAGTACAGATTGTGTTTCTTACCCTAAGCAGGCTATTGCTCATATCCAGCCATATGAAAACCTTGCAGCTCAACTATACTAGAGGATAGTTGGGTCACAATTTAAACCTGGTGACTCCCATGTGAGTAATCCTCACTGATCCCTTTTGATGACTATGCTGTCTAGGTATAGAGAAGAAAGCTTGTTTCACCATAAGGAATGGTATAAGGTGTGAGCTTGTGAGAGTTGGTACCAGACTTGAGTGACCTGCAGGATTTTATCATATGGCTGGATAATACAAAATAAATTGGTGTTCAGGGTAAGAAACCGCATCCGTGCTTTTAATAATCATTTGAGTTTCAAGATATAACTGGATTCATATGCATAGATCCTCTAGAGCAGTGCTGCCCAACTGGCAGCCCGAGGGCCAAATTCGGATGTGGCCCGCGGGCCACACTGGCTTGCCTGGACTTTTTTCTGTGTCAGTACCCTTTATCTGGCAGGCCCACCTCTTCTTTGGGCTTGGCTCCGCCTCAAAGCTGGGACCATGATGCTCTGCCCCTCCAACCAAAAAATCAGGTGCAAGCCTTGCCCCCTGCCCATGAAGTTGGTCAGCACTGCAACTAGAGGGTCACATTCATTTACTTGTGACTTTATAGCAGTGGAAGCTTTAATAATTCACAAGGCCAAATCCAATGTACAGATCACTCATACAGGTCAGTAATTAAAAGTACCACTATTTGGGCAGAGGGCATTTTGTAGTCGAGTATCGCATGCGGTGTAGTATGGGGCATTCAGCTATGCTTCTCCTACTTATACAGTACCTTAGAAAGAAAGGGTTATCTTCAGATCTAGACACTTTCTGCTTTGCCCGATTCCAACTGACCTGCAGCATTATTCTCACACACTGCAATTTTTTTTTTATCATTTTGAAATACGTGCTTGAGAGCTTTATGGCATGATATCCAAAGCTTAACACAGTGCTTAAAACACGACTCAATATTCTTCAGGAAAAGTCGTGCACAATCGTTTGGCTGGTCCTTGCGGGGCAACCTTCTACAGATATGACGATGCGTATAAAATGTTCCTGCGTGACTTTCATGTTAATGTTGAAAAAAAAAATTAGTCATATTTTTCTGTCAATGGAATTTACAAAATTTATTTTTTAAAATGGTTCAATGGAAATGGCAAGTGTTTTTTTTTTTGGTTATCTTTGTTTTTATTCTTTAATTTGAGTTTGCATTTAATGTTTATACAGAAGAATTAAGCAGTATGTAAAGAACAAGAAGTACTAGCTTTTTGTCCCAGATATCCTCCTTCTCTTGAAGCTCAGAGCCAAATCTATTCACTGAAGGAAAAGATATTACAGCTTTTATTAAAACATCATCGTAAACGAGTGTTTTTGTCCTGGTTGTGTATACATTTTTATCCTTTTATGTTCTAATTTTACATTTCTGTGTTTTAACATTTGAAAATAGATCATCTATTCATATGTCCTTGCTAGTGTTTGTTTTATATATTTTGTTTATTCCGAGTTACCACGACAAATTAGCAAAGATTAATGTTTTAACACAGATCAGGATAACATTTAAAATAGGGAGGCAGTGGTGGACTTACCTACCCCAAGTGGACTCGACCGTCTGTTTTCATTAAAAAATAATTGCTTTTAATCAAGGGTAAGCCAAAAATTGTGCAACGCATTTCGCAGGCATCAGCCCGCTTCTTCAGGCAATACAAGGAGCAATAAGGAGTATCAAACATAATAGGCTGAGTCTATTCAACTATTATTAGATTCATTATAATACAGTAGAACATGGTTGCTAAGAAGATTATACAAAAGTATAGTTGCTCCTGTATTGCCTGAAGAAGTGGGTTAATGCCTGCGAACTGCGTTGCACAATTTTTGGAGTACCCTTAGTAAAAAGCAATTATTTTCACAATACAGATTGCCGAGTCTTCTTGGGAGAGGTGACCACTGCCTCCCTATTTTAAACAGATTTTATTGATTGTATCCTGATCTGGCACCATGTTTTGTGAATATTACGGTAACTCATTTACACACTAATTACCACTATTCAGGTGACATACTGTACATCACTATTGGGGCCCTCAATTTCCTCTTTATGTTTAAATTAGCAAAAATGTTTAAGTTTAGGTTTATCTTGAATATAGTTTGCACCTTCATAGTATAAACCCATGGCCGTTTTTAGGGCCGTGCGGCCCGTGCCGCCGCCCTGGGCGCTGTTGGGAGGGGGGCGCTGTAATGGAGGGGGGAGCCGGAGCCGCGGGGAGGGCAGCCCGACCTCTCCCTCCCTCTCCCCGGGCCGCCCTCCGTGCTCCCCCCTCCGATGCACAGTAAAATAGCGCAGCAGGAAGCTCTCTCTGTACACAACTACTCCGGCTCCCCCCTCCATTATGGGGGGGGGGGGTAAACCTACCTAACCTATACTGGGGGATGCTGCCTATCTAACCTATGCTGGGGGACACTGCCTATCTAACCTATGCTGGGGACACCTACCTAATCTAACCTATGCTGGGGGGCACCTACGTAATCTAACCTATGCTGGGGGGCAGCTACCTAATCTATCTATACTGGGGGGGGGGGGGCACCTACCTATCTAACATATACTGGGGGGCACCTACCTATGAAACCTATACATATACTGGGGGGCACCTACCTATGAACCCTATACTGGGGGGCACCTACCTAATCTAACCTATACTGGGGGGCAGCTACCTAATCTAAACTATACTGGGGGGCAGCTACCTATCTAAACTATACTGGGGGGGCAGCTACCTAATCTAACCTATACTGGGGGACACCTACCTAATCTAACCTATACTGGGGGACACCTACCTAATCTAACCTATACTGGGGGGCACCTATCTAATCTAACCTATACTGGGGGGCAGCTACCTAATCTAAACTATACTTGGGGGCAGCTACCTATCTAAACTATACTGGGGGGCAGCTACCTAATCTAACCTATACTGGGGGACACCTACCTAATCTAACCTATACTGGGGGACACTTACCTAATCTAACCTATACGGGGGGCAGCTACCTATCTAACTTATGCTGGGGGGCACCTACATAATCTAACCTATGCTGGGGGGCACCTACGTAATCTAACCTATGATGGGGGGCATGTACCTAATCTAACCTATGCTGGGGGGCAGCTACCAAATCTATCTATACTGGGGGGGGGGGGGAACCTACCTATCTAACATATACTGGGGGGCACCTACCTATGAAACCTATACTGGGGGGCACCTACCCAGGGCCGGGCCGAGGCAGAGGCTAAAGAGGCTCCAGCCTCAGGGCGCAGTGTCGGAGGGGGCGCACAATTCATTCAGTTGTCATTCTCAATTGTGTTTGAAGCAGAAAGAAATAAGAAAAGGGCATACATAGCAGTGACTGCAAGCTAGATAACTAGAGATTAAGGTGGGGGGCCCTGGGGCGCCTCTTAGTCTAATAAGAATCAGTGGGTGACGGCTGGGGTGGGAGGGATGGAGGGGTGCAATTTGCTGTCTCAGCCTTGGGTGCTGAAGGACCTTGTCCCGGCTCTGCACCTACCGAATCTAACCTATACTGGGGGGGAATCCAACTTAAACTAACCTATACTGAAGGGGCACCTACCTAATCTAACCTATACTGGGGGACAGCTACCTATCTAAACTATACTGGGGGGCAGCTACCTAATCTAACCTATACTGGGGGACCCCTACCTAATCTAACCTATGCTGGGGGGCACCTACCTAATCTAACCTATGCTGGGGGGCAGCTACCTAATCTAACCTATACTGGGGGGGGGACCTACCTATCTAACCTATACTGGGGGGGACCTACCTATCTAACCTATACTGGGGGGCACCTACCTATCAAACCTATACTGGGGGGCACCTACCTATCAAACCTATACTGGGGGCACTTATCTAACCTGTATTGGGGGCACCTACCTATCTAGCTAGCCTATACAGGTGGCAACTATACTGGCTACCTATATTGCAGGCACCTACCTAACTAACCTATACTGGGGGCACCTACCTATCTAACCTATGCTGGGGGCAACTATTCTGGCTACCTATATTAGAAGCACCCACCTAGCTAACCTGTACTGGGGCACCTACCTATCTAACTTATACCGGGGGGGGTGCCTGCCTATATAACCTATACTGTGGGCAACTATACTGGCTACCTATACTGGAGGCACCTACCTGGCTAACCTATACTGGGGCAACTATACTGGCTCACCTATGCCTGGCTACCTATACTGGGGGGGACCTATAGCTGGTTGCCTATACTGGGGTACCTATTCTTGGCTACCCATACTGATGGGACCTATACTGAGTGCAACTGGACCTGGCTAACCTATACTGTGGGCACCCATACCTTGCTTCGGGGGGGGGGCGCAATTTTTACACCCTTGCCCTGGGTGCAAGAAACTGCACTGTATACACCCCAAAACCTTCTGCCTGACATCACCCCCTCTTGGAACTGGCAAAAATCCACCTGAACTTTTAATGTGGTTCATTTTCTTCTCTGCTGTAATTCTCTGTGAGCAGCAGTTCTTATTCAGATTATTATCTTTTATGTATAAAGAGCTAATATAATATACAGCACTAACAGGGATACACTTTTGACCTCATAGCTGCAGTGCTGTGGTGATGTTCTGGGAAGTAGGGCTCAAAATAGAGATGCTCTGGGAATGTGTAGTATAGTAAATCTGTAGTGTAGTAGTATAGTAAATATATATATGTGAATGCAATGCAAATGCATGCAGCTGAAAACACCAGTCTCATGTTACCCACAATGCACCACTACAGAATATTCAAATTATCTCTAATAAAGAGATAATTTGCACATTCAGCAGTGTGCATTGTGGGTAACCACAGTTACACACTTTAAATCTAAATTATTGCAAATACCTTCTGTTTTAAGAAGGCAAATCGCACTATGCATTGCTTTGTAAGTAGGAGGGCTTTTCAGTCTCTTAGTCCCCTATACTTTCCTTGCGGTTTTGGGTCACCCCATGCTGCTTGGGTATAGTCAAGAAATTCAATAAAGCCAGGTTTTCTGGATGAATGATAGTCTTCATTGCTTTCTTGGCCAAACTTAACAAAGCAGGCTTGCCAAAACCCCTTTTCTATTCCATTATGAAAGCAGCCACTGCATTTGCTACATCCATCCCTTCATCACTAAATTTCCAATTAAACAGTACTACCTTAGCAGTCGGAAAGGAACACATTTACTAGTGTCTATGCTGTTGATTGAAAATCACTGCTTGCAAAAACCTGGGTACAGACTTAAGACAAAGTAAGAATTCAACTACCATCTTCTTTGGAAGTTGTAGTTCTCCCATTGTGGGTTAATATAATAATGAAAGGACTGGAGAATTCAGCAACCTGATGAGTCACTAAAACCATATACAGAAAGCAGTCTGCATACCCAGTCTCCCAGTGCGACTGTTAATGGTCTGAGTCAGTAGCTGTTATATTTCTGTACAGGTATCGCCCCTTACCTGGCCTACTACTGCTTGAGGTACTAAGTGCAGTAAGAGGGGATACATTTTCATGGCCAGTTGCTATTGTTTTGCAGCTTAGAGCACTGCTCATATTGGTCACTGGCATTTGGCAGCTACAGTTCTGAACTGTGTCTAAACATTTAACAGTCAGCCCTTGGGTGATAGTTGCTGGCCTAATCTCCAAATCAGAGGTGACTCCACATGACAGTAGAAATATGTATAGAAACAATCATTCTCATATCTAGCTACAAACTGTTATATCAAGCGACAGACATGTTTATGTGAAGCATAGTTGGGTCTTACTGGTTTATTTACCCCTCTGATGTACTACAAATATAGCAAACATCATTACATCTTATTCTCACACTTCTGTAGAGGTTTGATGAAACAGAAGTCAGTGAGTATGGATAGGTTTATACTGTATGCTATAGGCCCATCTGCCAGAGAATTAAAGGCAAGGATTAAAGGGAACTTAAGGCGAGAAGGAAATGGAGGCGGACTTGTTTATTTCCTTTTAAAGAGAGTCTGAAGCCAAATTAATTTTCTGTTTTTACTATCCACATGTGTTAAGCATTAACACCATAGGCCATTCGCTGCAAACAGTTTAATCCCCCTCAAATACCAGGGCAAAATTCCACGTCTTTCCAGGTTGTAGATTTTGCTGCCCGGGGGAGGCAGAGCTTTGCACAGTAGCTCTGCCTCCAGCCACGTCAATCTCCGTGGATCTCAGCCTCCCCCCATCCCCTAAGTCTTCTTTCACTGAGAGGGGCGGGGAGAGGCGGCAATCAGCGGAGATTGACTGGACTGGAGGCAGAGCTACAGCTCAAAGCTCTGCCTCCTCCGGGAAGTAAAGGAATCATTTTGCCCTGGGGATTTCGGGGGGATAAAACCTCATTCTGCCACGCTGTTGCGGTGATTCAGCTATGGTGTTAATGCTTAACATATGTGGACAGTAAACACAGAACATTTATTTGGCTTCAGACTCTCTTTAAATGATGCATATTGCCTGGCTGTCCTGCTGATCCTCTGCCTCTTACATTTTTAGCCATAGACCGTGAACAAGCATGCAGATCATAGCTGCATGTTTGTTTCAGGTGTGTGATTTAGGCGTACCTGTTGTGCGGCCGTGCTTGAGCCTGGGGACAGGTTGAAGCTCACCCTGCTTCTGCTCAAAACCCTGTCCGAGTTGCAGCAACTCGGAGGGAGATATAAAAAGGGGTCTGGCAATCGCCTTTTGCTCTCTGCAATGAAAAAAGTTTTATTGTATTTTTTGAGTATTTTCTTGCTTTCTAGTGGCTTGCTCACACTTGATCAGTTAACTCTATGTGTAGCTCTGTGTGTGACAGAGAGAGAGAGCTCCCAACAGCTGCAGCTTCTGTGTCTTGCGTTTCTGACTGACCTGTCTGAAGAAAGCAGAGGAAATGTAACTAATTCTCACAGCTTTTTCATACTGTTTTTGTTTTCAGAGTTTGATATGTTTCATATTTGCTTTCTGTAGTCTGATATGCAACTCTGGCTGTGCATTGAAGCAGACACCCCTTCTGCAATTGATTTGTCCCAATATAGCTAAATCCTACCCTCAATAAATTACAGCTTTTGCCTCTGATATTTAACATGAAAAGTAGGAAAATGTTTACACAGCTACTTAGACATTATTTGTACATTGTCATTTTAGAACACTTGGGTATCGATAGTATTCCTTTAAGAGAAACGATTAATAGGATAAGGCTTAATTGCCCTTCTCCAAATTCACTTTTTCTCCTGAGTTTTCTCCTAGGAGATAATTTTTCATTTTTTGTTAAAAATAACTTTTCAGCACTCTGCAATTGAAAAAGTGCCCAGAAGTAGGCAAACAAGTACTGTCAAAATGATTCTGAGTATTTTCTTGCATGCTGATGGCTAAAGCTACGTACACACTTGCGATAACGATCGTTCGCTAGGAACGATAATTGAAAGACGAACGATACGGCAACGATAGGAATGCAACGATGGGATGCAGCGATCATCATACACATTGTAACGATCGTTCTCGCAGAAAAGAACGATCAGAAGGAAATGTTGCGTACATACTTATATAAAATAAAAAAAAAAACACTGACATGGAGTTACAATAGATACAAATATATGATTGTTAACTTGAAAGCAAAGTTTAATTGAAATGAGCAGTGTAACAATCTTTACGGCCGCGCTACACAGGAAGTACTGAAGCTGGGCAGAATTCAACGCAGGCGCATTGGCCCTTGTAACGATCGTTCTCGGCCAATGTCTGTACACACTATAGTTTTGTAACGATTGTCGGTAGATACGATCCGTCAGGTTGGATATTTCCGTCATCCCGATGTCGTTCTTTTGTCCGTGTTAATGATCGTTGGGTAAAGTTTTTTCCCCGATTGTTGGCGGAACGATCGTTAATTAGCTGTTTCAAACGACCATAGTCGCCACTGTGTACGCAGCATTAAAAGGCATTTTATTGATACTATGTGAAATATCGCCTAGGAGAAAACTTAGGAGAAACAGTGCATTGGATCCAACCCAATGTGCAGCACCCGTGGACTTGTAACTAAGGATGATCAATAAGATGCAAATATTTCTGAGTTTATGCTGTAGTATTTAAATTTGTATGCAAATTTATGCAGCTTGAAAATGGACCAATTAAGTCTCCCCAAGGTGTTTCAAGATGCATAAATTTGCATACAAATTTACATAATCCTGCATGAACCCGGCCAGGCAGGGATCCTCGGCATGCACAGTGTACTGCGTAGCACCTGAGTTCAGCGCAGCTTTAACAGCAATTCTATAGTCCATGCCCCATGTGCAGGTAATTTGGGGATCTGTTGATTGCCAGATCCCAAATTATTTCTCACTCCGAGTTGCTACGACTCAGAGGAATAGTAATTAACGACGCCTGGAATTTCACTGGAAGCAGGGTGAGCCATCATTCAGCTCACCCTGCGCCAAAATGACGGATGGCGTACTGCCATGTACGTGAATTTGGAAACATTTACATCTCATTGATCACCCCTACTGGTAAGCATCATTGCCAGCAAATGTGTGTAAGAAGGAGTTGCAGCGGAAGCACTCGCAAGAGAGCAGCTGAACTCCTGGTTATGGCCTACAGCCCCTGACACACTGCCTGTAAAATAACTCCTGAAAACCACATGCATTGTCAAAAAACAAAACAGACTTTACAGAGTTTAGTGTAGGATTTTTATACTTATTGATACTGGAATAAATGTTGTAACCATGACCCATAAAATTGTTGAACGTATGAAATCAGCAGTATCATAATAATGGAAAATTATAAATCATAACTTTTTATTATGCTTACAAGAGCCGAAATAGTTAATTGAAATCACTACAGGAAATCAATAATAAAAAGAATAAATGGTAACTCTTGCAAACATGCTTCATCTGAATATTGTGCCATTAGAATACTCCTTATCCCACCCGCCACCCACCCCCGCACTTATTTCCTCTGGTATAGTCCTCTCCATCAATGGTTGTCATAAGGTGCCTACTGACACCAACATCATCTGATTCTACTGGGTCTACGGTTATCCCCGACCCCTAGATCTCCTCACCATGCCACTGAAAGAGTCACCCTTAAGATAGCAATAATACAACTTTGTACAGAGGTATGCATCCATCCTATACAACCAAAAGTGATGGGAAAAACTTTAACTTAATATGCTAATTATTTCCACCAAAGAGGCCAAGGTTGGGATTTTAAGACCACAGCTTTTAGCAGCGGACCTAATTAACCAGCTGTTCTGTTAGGCCTCTTTTCTACAGGCAGTTGATAGGCAGTGAAATACCTCTCACAACTGCTCACTGCTGCATGGCAACTGCTTGCTGAGCACACAGTTCAACTGCCCGTGGAAAAGAGGCCTCAATTACACAGTAATTTGCTAGCCCCTGCTTCCAACTTTTGGTTGAAGCTAATTAGAATATTATACTGGGAACACACAATGCAATTTCCTGTACGATAGTTGGGTAATCTGACAGGAAGTTGCATTGTGTGTACATGTCCAAACTGCTCCCGATCAGTAACGGGATCAATTTTAACATTGTAACTTCAGGAAATCAATACCGTTATCCAATGGGAGTAGATCGGACATGATGGAAATAATCATCTGATTCCCGTTGATCGGACGGGAAATAGCGTCGTGTGTACCCAGCATCGGGAATTTTTTGCTTATCACTAATAAAGAGTGTGGATTAATGTTTGTCAAGAGGTCAAGATACTTTGTAGAAATTGTTGCTACCATTTGACTTCCCCCATGACTAGAACAGGTTAAATAATGCAGAGGATGCTTTTACAGAGACATTAGTCTGAATCCATGCCTAATGCCCATATATGTCTATTCATACATCAGTCTGCTCTTTTTCCAGAATACCATCTGACCAGTGCCCATTCCCAGGATGCCAATCAACACCCCACTACAAGGACAAACTGTGAGCTGGGCTTAAATTCCTCCCAGTACCATCACTGGAGAATGTACAAGGCGGAGCATCTCTCAGTATTCTCCTCCTCAAGCCAAAAATAAACTCCCTGCTGCCCTAGTGATGTGCATCTGAGCAACAACCCAAACTGTACACACAGCCAGCATGAAATACATAAATTATAGGCTTCTGTTCATTTGGGCACTTGGGGCTGCCAGTAGTTTCAATATTGGTAATGTACTATAACTAATATTCTCTTGGCTTCCGTGACCTATACCTCACACTAACTCCCCCATCCCTACGCATAAGGCTCCATTTTCATTGTCGCTGTTTCACAGTGTTTCCCAGCATGTGAATTTTAATACAGAATCGCAGCCTGTTGAAATAAGGATGCTTACAAATCATATGCGCGGGGGGGGGGGGGGGGGATAGTGCTGCATTTTATCCAAAGCATCTGAAGTGGATGCAGAAATGGTCAAGACACCATATTGTAAACGGGCTGTTACACTAACTCCCCCTGCCAATGCATAACTCTAACACCCCCCAACTCTGCCTAACACCTACACCTCTACCTACGCCTAGTATTCAACTTCCCCATCTATGCTTAATATTAACCCCTAACAGTTGATATCTAGAGTTTATTAATTACTGAACTACGGAACTATTATGCTATAGCTGGCACCGTACTGAAGCACCCAGCGCAGTATAGCCACAAATTTACATCGCGGTCTATGGCAGCAGTGAGTATAGCGGACAGTAGGGGCACCCAAATGACTTGATTTAGCCAGCATGCCCTCCACTAAATATCTGCAGCCTTCATTTAGCAATATTATGCTACTGTCTGGACAAAGAGCTGAACTGTTAATCAGGAAGGGCTACCTTCCTGCTTCTATTATATTATTTATGTCAATGCCACAGCAACTAATCTATAAATAAAGTGCTTAAAATAATAAAGTGCTAACAAGCATTTCCCCCTGTATCCAAGCCTGACTTAAAATAGCTGAGACATAGTTCAGGTCTAATATATTACCCGTGTAAATTATAAACCAATATACATTATAAACCTGTTCACTGTAATAAATATGCTGTAGATCAGGTTTCTATCTAAACTGAATAGCATCAGCCCTTTACATTGTTTAGTAAAGCTGACTAGAACCACTCATGACAGCCAACCAGATTCAAAGTTGCATTCTTAGGCTGACGGCCCTTTTATGCTGAAAATCGTCATTGCAAACATGCCGTGATGCCATCGCTCTATTTTAGCCATGATTTTCATTTTCACGGTGTGATTGCATTTTCATTTGTTAGTAACAAAATAACTGAAAACAGAAATTGCTAGAAAATCGGTTAGCACCTTATTTGGTATGTGGGTGTCATGCACTCCCACTCACTTTAACCGAAAAGTAAACGAGTCAAAAATCCAGCATGCACAATGTTTGTATTCATGGAAAATATCGAATTACCGTCAGTGGAAAAGGGCCCTAATAGTTTTCTACAGGTATAATTTTATAGGAAAAAAATGCATACAATAAATAAACCCACCATTCCTATGTAGTGTGCACAGCCTGTTCTATGTAGTGACCGCAACACTTGGTACTTGGGTGAGAGCCGGACTCTGTAGGTCTTCTTTAGGCACCGTATGATTCTAGCTGACCAAAGCACTTCATTCTGGATCTCAAAGTAAACAGTTATAAATAGGCAGGTATCTCAGTTTTCATTTTCAGTGAGATATTTACCCAGATATATATAACCAGATATTGAACTGATGTCTATGGAGAAAAATAACTTTTAGTCATGGTGTCATCTGTATGATAAAAAGATAATTTCCTGTGCTTCTAAAAAACTGACCACAGAAATTGGTGCTTGCCAGTTGTGTTGGTGTTAGGGGGTAATATATTTGTATAATTTCTGAACTTGGAACTCAGAGTTCCATTTTAAAGAAGATGGCCAGGAATTTTGTCCTGGACATATTAGGGTTACCCCTCCAAAGAAATCCCAGGCAACTGCCTAAAGACAAATAGGTAAAATAATATAGCCTCTTCTGGACCAAACTCCAGGGCTTTCTCTGTAGTGGTTTCTGGAAGGGGCGGGGGGGGGGGGGGAGGTGCATACTGATAAGACAAACGGCGCCCGGAAACAGGACTACCCTGGTGTTAGGCACGTTACTGACCTGAGGAAGCGGTTTTTACCGTGAAACCCGTTGTCGAGTGCATGAATAAATATTTTTTTACTTTTTATCTGAATCCTGATTTATATATCTAGAACAGGAACCCTAAAAGGTAGGACACCACATAAGTTATTGTTGGATACTGCCTTTTGGAGATCTCTGTACACTTAACAACATTAGAAACGGGCGCCTCCAGTTCTTACAGTACTTAGCGTTTACCCCTTAGTTTTAGGGGAGGATTGGTTTAAAAGGGTTTTCCCGTGAACCACAGAATCCTTTTTTTGGAGCAGCGACCAGCATCATACCATACAAGGCCGAGTGGGGACGGTACTTCCCCACAAGCGCTGACGAGTGGTTGCCTCACCCAGCAACCCTTGCTGGGAGTCTACTTCTTGCCTTTTATATACCGTCCTGGTGACCTAACGATATTACGCTAGATTGGGCTCCCGGCTCTCCCTCTGCTTTTTTCTCCACGAGGGCCACTCACATGCTTTCCTGAAAAGGATGCTAGAATGTGTGTGTGTGTGGGGGGGGGGGGGGGGTCTGCCGCTCAGGTTGTGTGCTATGGGAGGAAGGCAATGGATGAGGGTAAGATTTGGACAACAATAAGTCATTACTGGTTCAAGAACGAGCTGGTTGGCCCACTTCGGGAGTGGTCAGGAGACCCCTAAAGTTGGCCATGTGAGTTTGAGGAGGGGGTAGGGGACAAGCAGCCTAATAAGGTTAATGGCGGGATGGAGGTGAGAGGGAGATTACATTTAAAAAAGTGCTTTCAATGATGCAGCCATAAACCAATACAAGTTTAAATCTGGTCTTATCTCATTGTCTGAAGCAGTAGTTCTATATTTTTTTTTTTAATAAATAGAGCCAAGTTCCTTTTTGATGACGTATTCCAAAGTTTTACTCCATCTTTCTACAAGATCAGTTTTATGTAACATCGTTAAATCTTGAAGTGTCCTGTGTCCCCGCTGTTAGGTTATGCAAACGTTCCTGTCTCCTGTAGCTAAGGATTTACTGTAGAAGCAGATCTTGGCAAACACCAGAGGTTCTGTTTTTCATGCATTTCGAGTACCTAAATGTAAGAGGAGGAAAGCATTAGAGCAACTCAGATACCGTAATGACCACAGCGCTTACAAGAAACACCGCATAAGCACCACCACCCACTCCGTTCAGATCAGTTGTAAATGTATTGATACTGTAAGTTATTTCAGCCAGAATGGGAGCACCTTAATCCAGCAGATATCTGTCAGATCAACAGACTTAACCAACATTTCAGGTGCCAGTAAAAATGACCAATGAGATGCTAAGAATTCCAGCTTGCATGCAAATTGTATGCAAGCTGAAAATGGGTCAGTCCAAATGCACTTTCGGTCAATGCTGATTAGATCAACCTGCATACAATTTGCATGCTAACCTGAATTATTTGCATCTCAATTACCATCTCTAACCATTCAACTATAACTTTAAAGTGATCTAAGCAGCTCCAGACTTCAAATAGCTGAAAGGGCTGCCATGTTTCAGGAGTTCAAAAACTCCTGCTGCTTTTACAATGTCTTATCCAGGCTAGGTGTGAAATTCTTCAAGTGCATCTTATGTTTTCTGTTTGAAGTACAATGGGGAAGGCTCAGGGTTTGTTTGTGGTCAATTAAGTCTAATGAGGTGATATTTTATCAGCCTTCCACCATCTGTTGATCTCCGTCCGCAGGTCCTTTCACGGATGCAAGAAGTGTGTATTTTAACCCTTAAATGTAAAAAAATGAGGTAAAATGAAAGTTTTTTTTAATAATAAACCACATTTTTAGAATGCATTTTTAATTTGCTATAGAGCTGCACTGAGTGTTAAAAATGATGCTCGGTTCACTTTAAACATGGTGTCAAGCACAACAACCATTCTATTTTTTTAGTATTATTTTTCTTAACCATTTCACCTCCATGGGTTTTTCACCTTAAAAAAACAGAGCAATTTTCACCTGTCAGCGCTCCTTCCATTCATTCGCCTATAATTTTATTACTACTTATCACAGTGAAAACTTCTATATCTTGTTTATTTTCCATCAATTAGTCTTTCTTTGGAGGGTATTTGTGCTAAGAATTATTTTATTACAACTGCATTTTAACAGGAAAGATAAGAAAAAAATTGAAAAAAAAATCATCATTATTTCTCAGTTTTTGCCCATTATAGTTTTAAAATAATACATGCTACCATAATTAAAACCCACACTTTATTTGCCCATTAGTCCCGGTTATTGCAACGTTAAAATTATATCCCTAGTATAATGTATGTTAACAATATTTTATTTGGAAATAAAGGTGCATTTTTCCCTAGTACAATCTATGACGCCAATATTTAATCAGTTTTGCGTCAATTTCTAATTACAAGCCCATAATTTAAAAAGTAACCGTAATATACCCTCTAGACATACATATTAAAAAGTTCAGACCCCAAGGTAACTATTTATGTATCTTTTTTTAATTGCATGTTTTTTGTTTTATTTTTAATTTTTACAAAATAATTTTTGGTTAACAATTGCGGAGTATGGAAAGTGAGGGGTTAGTTAATTTTAAATGTAAAAAAAAAGTCTGTGTATGAAAAAAAAAGTTTGTAGATGTAATTTTACAATTTGGCCACAAGATGTCCTCGCGCATTACTTCTTATTGCGTACCTATAGTATGCTAAATAGGAAGCAATGCGCGCATGGCTTCTGCCAGATGTAAACAAATGATTGTGGTATCGCTTAGATGCCTGTGACCATTCATACGGGGACAGAGATTAATGTTCTGTACAATTGCCTTGACAAAGGGGACCCCCCGGGGCCCCGAAACGATTCGTTGGATTTTGGAATGGTTGTGTCACGTTTTGAATAAAAAATACTTGGTATTGAAGAGTGTGCGGACACTCTGGAATTTTTTTTAGAGATTAATGAATAGGAACTGCGTTCCATTAATTGATCTCCCGGCTAACGATTGGCGGCGGTAACAAGTGCGGGGGTGTAGGGGGGGGCAAGCGGGAGTGCACGGCGGGGAGCAACGTAGTAGTTACTTCCCTGCAAGGTAAAGTAGGATTTTGCAGGAACATAGTTACTTGTCCTGGGGAGGTGAAGTGATTAAAGGACAACTATCATGAAAATGTTTAATATTTAAAATACATACATATAAATGTACATTTCTCCCACAGTAAAATGCACTTTAAATTACTTTTTCCTATGTTGCTGTCACTTACAGTAGATAGTGACAGAGCTGATTTTGGACTAGTCCATCCCCTCATTGGGGATTCTCATGGAATACCTTATTTCCAAAGGCACTGGCTGCACTGTAGTTGCTCAGTCATACTACCAAAATAGTGTAAAGCGAGTAGGAAGGCTGACTGGCAACTTTGTATAGATCCTTTCTAGGGAGAGCTTTGTAAAGAATAAGGCTGGATTCACAGTGGTCAGTAACATAACTGTGAACTGCAATGGAGACTGGACATAGACTTTAATACAATCTGCATACAGTGAGTTAGAATAACGCAATAAGTTACAATGCAAAGATGTGAACAGCCCCATAGACATTGGGGTCTATTCACAAAACTTCTCATAAATGACTTATCACCTAATTGATAAAAATAACCTTTCAGCACATTTACAAGCAACATAATCACTCAAAGTAAGTTGTTCCTAATAAACGTCATTTCAATATTACTTTTCCTACCTTAATCATATTATATTTTTGCTCTTTAGGTGCTATAAAATGTAACATAGATCAGGTGACAACAAAGGCAAACAGGTGAAAAAGCTGTGAATCATGCCCATTGTATAAGCAGTGAGTTGACATGCAGAATT